>NC_143522.1:1131419-1446419 GCF_031878675.1 Megascapheus bottae
TTTCCTGTGAATTATTCAGCCATATAAATCTCTAATCATATTACTTGCCCCTTTTCAGATTTTTTATTTGCTTATCATAGAATAAAGGAAGATATCCAAGAATTTCAATTGACTTACAAGAAAATTTTCCTTCCTTCCCTCTGACCTTCTTTTCTTTCTTCCTTCCTTCCCTCTTTGAGAAATGCCTTCTTACGTTACCCAGCCTGGTCTTGAACCCCTGGAATCCAGCATAAGCCTTTACCTCCTTACTAGCTACAGGCACATCCTACTGCATTTAACTAAAAGGAGCCATTCTCTTTCTTGGTGTTATGTGGCTGAGTGCTTTGGCAGTTGGCTGATCAAATGCTTGGGCGTCCAGCCTGCTGTTCTCATCTCTTCCTTTATTCGCTTGGATATGGGATTTGCCTGTAGCAAGTAATTTATAGTAATTTATATAAGATGAGGGACTTAAAAGTTGAGAAAAAGTATGCGCACTTCTCCAGTTTTCGTTCTTTCTTTTAGTTTGTGCTGTGTCAGTGACATTGAAAATTGATGATATTATGCTTGGCTAGAGCCTCCTATTCTGCAATTTTGTATAATTATTCCAAATTCTGTGCAACAGAACTGAATTTTTGAGGTACATATACAGGACATAATGACTTGCAGCCTGGATTTCTTTCTTATACAAAGTAACCTGAATGAATTTGATATTCTTTTTTGGCTGTTTTCAGCATAGATTTGGCCACAAATTTACCATATTTTCTTGATTTAGTGACCTGCTTTCTGTTGCTTTAAAAAATGTTTATGTCTGCTTCTTTATTGCTAGAAAGGGAAAGAAAACATCTTGATTTCTTTTCCTAGTGAACAAACTATTCTTTAAAATAAATAAACACCAAGTCAAATGCCATTCATCAGTGTGGCTTTCCCACTCGTGTGATTCTTTTGCTTTGTCTTCAGTTTTGGGGTTCTCTCTCTAGATGCTTCCACCTGAGTCATGTTTATGTTTGGACAATATATTCACCCCGGGTTGTTTGGGAGAGACAAGCTTGAAGCACAAAGGGCAATGTATCCTCTCTCCCTCCCCCCACCAAAGCAAGGACATGGTGTCCCCCAAGGGAGGAGAGGAATCGAATTCAACACAAATCGTCAGTGAAAAATAAATGGGAGGAATTCCCATAAAGCAGCACGCTTTGTTCTCAGGGTATTGAAGTGGCCTGGGTGAGTCAGAGAGTTCTCTGGGGAATGGATTAAGCCCTGGTGTTCATACCCTGCTGGATAAAGGACTCCTGGGAAAGTGGAGGAAGTGATCATGGAGCAGAATTAGGGGAAGACACCCTCCAAAATGACAGTGATAGCAGGAGATATCTTAGCATTTGCAGTGGGTATAGAATGTCAAAGGTTAACATCGCAGCCTAAAGATAATTTCTGAAACAACTTTCCAGTTAGTGTCCTGTACAAACCTCCTACATGGCCCCATTTAAAATATGTGTAACTGGATATGATGGTTCACACCTGCAATCTCAGCCTCAGGAGCTGGAGCAGAGATTGTGAAGATCATGGTTTGAAGCTAACAAGTTTGCAGGACCCATTTGAACAACAACAACAACAACAAAAAGCTCATGGTAGTACCTACCTACCATCCTGGCTGCATGGGAAGCTCAAGCAGGTGGATCACATTCGTGCCCAGTCAAAACTCATGAGACCATATCTTAAAAATAACCAAACAAAAAGAGCTGGAGGTGACTCAAGCATGGACTAACTATCTAGCAAGCACAAACCCCTGCATTCAAACCTTAGTATTGTGAAGAAAAAAAAAATCTACAGCGGCTGGGAACATAGCCTACTAGTAGAATGCTTGCCTAACATGCACGAAGCCCTGGGTTTGACTCCTCAATACCACATACACAGAAAAAGCTGGAATTGGCGCTGTGACTCAAGTGGCAGAGCACTGGCCTTGAGCAAAAGGTGTCCAAGGACAGTGCCCAGGCCCTGAGTTCAAGCCCCAGGAGTAGCAAAAAAAAAAAAAAAAAACAAAAACCATAAAAAGAAATAGCTAAGCAAAGTTTATGAAATCGGGTTTGTGTTTGTTTAGAATGTTCCTCTTAGCTAAGCTTGAGCTTTGAGACTTAGATTGAAATGTGTGCTAGGAAGACATGAGCATATTCTTTGATAAAACATTAGTATATCAGTATACATTAGCATCAGCTTATCACAGTGGTATAATATTTAAAGACTTAAGCAAGACTGAAAGAAATATGAATAACTAGGGACAGCCAGGATTTTCTTTTCTTTTCCCTTCTCTCCTTCCTTTTCTTTCGTGCTGGTCCTGGGGCATGAACTCCGGACCTGAGTGCTGTCCCTGAGCTCATTTGCTCAAGGCTAGTGTTCTATCACTTGAGCCACAGCTCTACTTTTTGTGTGGTTTATTTTTATTTTATTTTTTTGGTAGTTAATTGCTGATAAGAGTCTTGTGGACCTTCCTGTCCTGGTTGGCTTTGAGCTTGGTCCTCAGATCTTAGCCTCCTTAGTAGCTAGGATTATAGGTGTGAGCCAGGCAGGACTTTTAAAATTAATTGCCACCTATGACCAATTTGAGGACATTTTTCAGTTGAGATTTTGAAGACAAATGAATAGTTTACAGGGCAATGGAGGGTTAAGAGGCCAACCCAGAGTTTTGAAGATGTCAGGGAGACATTGAGAAGCTGTTTCCTGGGACTGAAGGAGGGAGCAAAGGAAGGGTATGGGACACAGTAAGAGTCGGGGCTACGGAAGAGGAGCTATCTGAAAGTAGCTAACGTCAGACATTGCACCTATGGGTGTCTTGTTCCAAAATAACATTTTGCCACTTATAGGAGAGTAAATGTTTTCATGAAAAGCTTTGCCTCTCCACTATAGCAAGAAAGTTCTGGTCATCAAGACAATCATAGCTAAAGCTGTTAGCACAGGGGTTCTCAGAGAAGCCAAGAGACTTCACAGTAGACACCCAGATGACTGGATTCTATTGGATTTTACTATGTGCTAAATTGAACTGAATAGAAACAAGAACAAGGGCAGTTCAAGAAGGAATTGTCTCCCGTCTTTTCACAGCTTCCTCATGTTTTATCTGGGTTCCCTCCAAGTCTCATTAAAACTTAACTAATTCATTTCACAGCACTACTTGGAAATTCTGGCAATGTAGTAGACATGTTGCTTTTGCGCCTGACCACATAGGCAAAGCTTAATACCATTTGGCAGAGGCCAGAGGTATGTATTATTTGGGGGACTTCTCTAGAGAAAATATGAAATGAGAAGTCTAGGCCCAATAATTGTTCCTGCCACATACATACATAAACACACAAATATTAGTACTGCAGTTCTGGATGGCTTGTTTTCATTATTCCAGGCACTTTGTTTTTTCATAATATCTAAAATTCTATCATTATTTCAAGGATTATGAAAAATTAATACATTTAGAACTCTCTACATAAAACTTTCAAGTATGTGACATGCCGTCCATATTTTTTCCCCTCCTAAATGCATGGCAGACATGACTTATCAATTGTCCCTTTGTAATATAACTTCAGACTCCTTCTCAAGATAGCGTGCTCAGTCATAAATTCCTCATAAATGACTCAAGAGACCAAACCTACTTTTCACAAAGAACTCACAGAATCCTGTATTTTACAGATAAGAAAAATGATTCCTTGAACAAGAGCTAAACATCTGTTTGACTTATTGTCAATATGGCTCAGGTTTTGACAAGATTCCTGGGTGACTTAAAAGCACATTCAAGTTTTGGAGGCATTTATCTGGCACAATGGATGGAAGAATCAAGAGAAATAATGGTGAGAGGGGAGAGCGCACGTGTGGCAGCGCCCTGTGACATCAGTACCTTAGAGAGGGCGTCACGTGTGATGCTCCTCAACTTCTCAGCTTCAGAACTTTGAAGTTTTGTCATCTATATAAAGATGAGCAACCCATGGGAAACTAGTTCTTGCTAATGAAATTTAAAGGGCATTGGCAGACATGAAAGCCATAATTCTTATGTATTAAATGATGGTACAAAACTTGTGTGAATTCTTTGCGTCAGACGTAGTTTTAGGGGTCTTCCGGCTGGTGAGATACTTAAGTGAGGAAGATAACTATCTCTTGGTCAACACAAAATGAAAGCAGTGACTGTGGGCATTTCAGAGGGGGTAGTTTCTTCACATAAGGATTATTTTCCCTTCAAGAACATTTGGTATGTCATCTTAAAAAAGAATCGCCAAAATTATCTTTGCCAAATTCCAATTAAGTTTCAGTGGAAGTTTAATCAGTTGTATTTCAACTATTTTCCTAAGGACAAGTTCTAATATCTCTGCTTTCAGAAGCAGAATCATGAAGCCATTTTTTTGGGGGGGGGGGCGGGTCATGGGGCTTGAACTCTGGGCCTGGGTGTTGTCCTTGAGCTCTTCAGATCAAGGCTACCACCCTACCCTTGAGCCACAGCCCTGCTTCCCATTTTCTAGTGATTAATTGGAGATAAGAGTCTCTTGACTTTGTAGTGCCTGGGTTAGCTCTGAACCACGATTCTCAGATCTCAGTCTCTTGAGTAGCTAGCATTACAGAAATGAGCCACCATGCCTGGCAATTTTCTAGAAGGTTTATTCCTATAGCTGTCCAAACTCTGTGTTCATTTTTATTTTATTTTATTTTTGGTTGATTGTGGGGCTTGAACTCTGGTCTTGGGTGTCATCCCTGAGCAGTTCAGCTCAAGGCTAGTGCTCTACCACTTGAGCGACAGTGCCACTTCTGTTTTTCTGGTGGTTAATTGGAGATAAGGATCTCATGCACTTTAGTGCCCGTGCTGTCTTTGAACCGAGATCCTCAGATCTTAGCCTCCTGAATAGCTAGAATTACAGGCATGAGCCACCGGCACCCAGTTTTTCCTCATTTTATCAATCCCAGCAGCTCCTTACTGTGGTTTCTAAGAGCTACTGCTATAGTATTGGCTCAGCTTATGCAAGGCAATTTGTACAGCCTACAGGTATTTAAGTTATCTCTATGGAAAACAGTGAGGAAGATGGAGGAGTCAATGTCTGAGCTGTAAATGTATTTGAGAGAAAAAGTGTCAAAATGTTCTCTGACCCAAAATCATTTTTTTTCCCTTCCAGATGGGAAAAGATACAGTCTTACAGTCATGAAGGGTTGTGTTGGGTCTATGTGGTGCTGTTAACACCACTGAAAAGTCAGACTTCTTGGATTGCTAAGAGTAGCTACTTCAGACTAAAGAGCAGTTGGGAAAGCTATAAACCTTGTTCTGGACATGCCTCATTACCAAATATTTCCTAGTTTTGGTGGAGAGGGAGTGTTCTATTTTCTCAAACATAGGAGTGGAGGACATGATCTTGGGAGAGCTGATGTTATGTGTCTATCTCTATGATCCAAAGATAGCCCTTATTATTTTATATTATTGAATAATAAAATAAAACTTTCATACTTCATAGTTATTTTCCTCTGAAACAGAGACTATCCTACGGTTTATTACATGGGAAAAAATCCATGACCAGGAGCTCTTCTTGAGCTTCCAGATGGTTTCAGATCATATCCAAAATTTAAAAAAAATCAATGAATTAGCCAGTGGTCATAAACCATTAGCTATTGTCTGTACTACATCAGGGCAGATTTTGCATTGCCTTGGGGGTCAATCCTGTTAATAGTGCTTTCTTAAAACCATAAGCACTGAACACTGAGGAAAGAAGAGTAGCTGCTTCGTACCCAGTCACTGACGGCTAAATATGAGGCTTAAAGTAAGAGAGCAAGGACTTTATGAAAGTGACAGTACTGAATAATGCAAGGGGATTTGCAGCTACATAGCATGCATTTATGCCTTTGGTTTCTATCAAGCTGTGTGGGAGCCCATGGATTCCTTTTTTCAAATAGCTTGAGGAAATATGTCATCTGAAGCCATGTTTTTGACATGTATTACAGTAAAGTTGTTTCTCCCATTGTCATCAACATATTTGCCAGGGTCAGTTTCAGAACCTGAAGCTGGGCCTGTACCTTTTCAAGTGTAACAACACTGTGCCTCTTCTGTTACCTTATCTTTTGCCATGAAATTCCTGTATCATGCTACGTTAAAATTAAGGATTTTTAATGCTCTGCAATGCATTGAAGAACATGTGTTCTCTCTCTCTCTCTCTCTCTCTCTCTCTCTCTCTCTCTCTCTCTCTCTCTCTCTCTCTCATTTTTATGTATTAATTGTCTTTTTAACAGGGGATTGAACTCAGGCCCTGTGTACAGGCCATCCCTCTACCACTTAGCCTTTAGCCCTTTAGCTTGCATTTTGTTTTGAAATAGAGTCTCATTAACTTTGCCTGGATTGTGGGCTGGGCTTGAACAAGTGGTTCTCCTGCCTCTGCCTTGCTTGTCACTGAGATTATAGATGTCTACCACTGTATCTGGCTTCAGCGATTCCTTATTTCAATTATATTAGGATACGCGAGCAGTGGATGGCCATTTTGGTTCATAGTTATGTACTAGTGTTCATTTTGTTATGAAATAGCTACTTGTTCTTATTTGCTGATACTGAAGTGTTAGAACTGATTCTTCTTTATTCAATTAAGGTACTTGTGAATGAAACATTATTTGAGGTACAGAGGGTAGTGAGAAAGGTCAAAGGAGAAGCACGTGGTTTTGGAAATACCTGTGTCACTGTTACATGTGTTTCAGCATACCTTTGACCAATGGGGTTCTGGATTCATTCACTGAAATTCAAAGAACCACAACTAAATGAAATTAAATGTTTGGATTGAAAATTGAAATTCCATGTAACAAAGAAGGAAAAGGGGTTTAGAAGATAAATATTTCATGTCTATTTTGAGTAGAAATTATTTGACAGACTTGATGAAAGTATATAGGAATTAGAAGTTTTATGTACTTGATTGCAACTGATTGTTTAGAAAAATTAATAGGGTACCTCAAAATTACAGAAGGCTCAGGCAATAAAATTCTTAGGTTATAAAATAGGGAAAGCTGAATTATGAAGCAATATGAAACTCTACTACACGTAGAATATTCAAAATTCTACATGATCAAGGACCTGTAAAACATTTTATGACCTCAGAGTGAACAACTAGATAGTGATCTTTTATACTTCACAGTACAACTCCCATCATGAAACAAATACCAAGAAATGCTATTTCTTACTCATTGGCAAAGGGACAGTTGTTGGGCATCAGGACCCTTGTAAAATACTGTAAAATAAAATAAAATAGGATCGGGAGTATGGCCTAGTGGTAGAGTGCTTGCCTAGCATGGGTTTGATTCCTTGGTACCACATACCCAGAAAAAAACAGAAATGGTGCTGTGGCCCAAGTGATAGTGTGCTAGCCTTGAGGAAAGCTCCACAAAGTGTTCATACCATGAGTTCAAGCCCCAGGACTAGAAAAATAAAGTAACTTTTTTTTTTTTTTTAAAGACTGTGCTCTACCTGAGATCACTCATTTGCTTCTTTCTTTGCCTGCAGTGCTTCCTCCTCATCTTTGGAGCTAGCATCTCACATGTCTATACCACAGAGAAGCCTTCCTACTCCACCCTAGCTGTGGGAGGAGAGCTCCCCTGCACACTGCTTCTCTTTAGCACCTCCTGCTCTATGATTACTTGATAGAATGGATGACAATCTAACTTACCTGCTTATTTTTTTGTTATTGTTTGTTTTCCAGTGCTCAGATTGAGCTTGTACATGCTAGGTAAATGCTCTACCACAGATCTGTATCCCTGGCCTATTCATCTCTTGTATTACTTTAAAGTTGCTTCTTCCATTTTAGAATATTCACTCTAGAGCATCGCTGATGGAACCCTCATGGCCCAGAGGAAGTGTTGCATAAATGTTTGTAGAATGATGAACAACATTAGTCACTGCTGTAGTTATGACAGTCACATCATGCATTACAACTTACGCCATTCCACTGTTGGCAATGTTAATCTTGTAAGTGTAGTCCCTAAAATCAGTCCTTGGTACGGACAGGAGAGGTAAGGAAATCAAGCTTCAAGACAATATTTATGTGACATAATTACTTTGGGAAGCCTATGAAGTACAGGGTAGAGAATCTAGAGCCATCCTTTCTAGGAAGACCGTGAAAGAGCACGGCGAGTTAGATCTTAGAATGTCTTGAAAGCAAAACATAGCCTTTTTGTTCCAGGCATTTGGCCATGGTGTATACAACTTTGGGATTGTATGACTATGTGGGTTTATAGTCAGTTTCCAAGCAAAATCATCAGAGCTAGACAGATGTCTTCTGATCTGTCACTGTGGCGTCTGTTCATGGAGAGAACTCAGCCAGGGGTCTGAAAGACCTGGTGGCCCTTTATGAGCACATGATAGTATTGATTTGATTTCTTTTCTGTAGTGTTATAGAGTCCCCCAGAACTTGGGCATTTTACCAATGTTTCCTCTCTATGTCTATGTAGTATAATACCCTCCAGATTTGTAGACTTTCTTTGATTTCAAAGTGAACCATATTGAAATATTGCTGTTGGCTTTGGTGACAGTGACTCATTTTCATGTCTGATCAATAGCCAGCCTTCTTATTTCTTATTTATTTATTTATTTATTTATTTATTTTGCTGGTCCTGGGGCTTGAACTTTGTGCCTGGACACTGTCCCTGAGCTCTTTTGCTGAAGGCTATCCTTCTACCCCTTGCATTTTAATGCCATATCTGGCTTTTTCTGTGATTAATTGGAGATAGACTGTCATGGAACTTTCTGCCCAGGCTGACTTTGAAGCACAACCCTCAGATCTCAGCCTCCTGAGGAGCCAGGATTATAGGCTTGAGCCACCAGTGCCCAGCCTGATGGGATGTTTTAAAAGTGATTGTAATGATTTAGAGAGGGATTTGTTTTGATTTAACACGTGTGTTGGCTCGAGAAACTGGCTGAAATCACCATAGGCACCATAGACATGAGAACAAGGCCAAAATAACAGCTAGGGGAAAAAATCCCCAGTGATCCACTAAGTGACAAGAAATACTAAAAACAGATGTTCAAAGAGAAGGGGCCTATCTGAGAGTGGCCATTTCAAGTGTTCATAGGATTCTTCAGAGCTCTGCAGTGTTATGGCCATTGCTTTTAAGCTATTTAAGCAATGTAACCGCCAGTCTGGATTGATCAAGGTGGACTGGAGTTGATGACAGTTGTAAAGCTAGAACAGAGTTCTAGACTAGTTTTTTAGTTGCTGGGTGGTAGGAAGAGCTCAAAGAAGAATGGCCAGAGTATCAAGTGTAGAGGAGATGTGAAGCTGGACTCAGTGCCTCATCTATTTATGAAGAATAGATTGACAACCTGTAAGACTGTACTGATTTTCATCAGCTGCATTTTAGTTCTGCAAGTTGTATTTCAGTGAAAGTGTATGCATTCTGTGGTATGACCACACTGGTAGTTTGCTCCCAGTTAAGATTGACACTGAGGGCCCTATTTTGGGTTCACATAATCACATTGTTCTTTGTCCAATTAAGAGGGACACAATCTTTTGGATACAGTAGAATAGTAACAGAAAAGGTTACTGTCATAGAAGGAGGAGCTACTGGAGGAAAATGGGTCAAGGAGGAAAGCATTAGCTATCAATCACTCATCCCAGCAGAGATTTTAAGAGAAATGTAATAAGGCAGTCTCTATAGCAACAGCAGAACTCTTAGGTATGGTTGAGACTAAATCAGGGTATGGATAGAGGCCAGCTGCTTTTGATAAATGGTTCAACATGGTTAAGTGTTCTGCAAAAAGAAAAAATCCCTCACTGAGTGCAAACTTAAGAGATGGAATTACTCTTTTTTTCTTTTTTCTTTTTTTTGCCAGTTATGGGGTTTGCACTCAGGGCCTGGTCACTGTCATTGATTGGGCCTTCTCAATGCTAGAGCTCTGCCACTTGAGCCATGACACAACTTCTAGCTTTTTCTGTGTATATGGTACCGAGGAATTGAACCCTGGTGTTCGTGCATGCTAGGCAAGCATTCTACCACTAGGCCAAACTCACGGCCCGGAGTTACTCTTTACATAAGGGATTTAGTGCCTTTCTCTTATCCAGGGCACAACTCTACTTTATTTAAACTAGAAAAAAAATGCTCAATGTTCTTGGATTTTTTTCCTTGCTGAATGGATTTGAAGTATTGAAGTATTTATTCTAAATTTACTAAGGTGCATAATTACTCTAGGGCTTAATATTCTAACAGGAGATTAAAGAGATTGACTATGAAATCGCAAATACTTATAACCCTTGATAAAAGTTCTGTGTCCTTGTTGATGATCTTTTATCAGAATCATTGGTAGTATATGAAAGAATCAAACTTGGGCAGGTAGATCTCAACATTCACCTTTTCAAATGAATGCCAGGATCAATAGATAGCTAGACTTATTTCACAAAATAGGTGATGCATGACACTTAGCCATTTGTGTAGTCCCCAGTTCATAGATACCCAATTTTATTGTAGAAGACCAGGTTACAGGAGATAATATAGAGTTGTGGCCATCTATTTGCTTTTATTTAAGAGAAAGGTCATACTGACCTGTCTTAGTTGATTGGAGTTAGGGAAGGGCTAGTTGAACTACTTCACTAACAAGAGCAAATGAGTTAGCCAACCAAGAGACTGGGTAAAAAGATGATAATATTAAATATGAATACAAACCATCTCAGTACATGTGCAAATAGCTGAATAAGATTAATTGAAAACAAAGCAAGCTAAATAATTCATCGAATTATGCTCCTGTCCATACTCAAAACCAGCAATTTAGCTTTGGGGAGACATGGAAAAATAGTAGCTTGGATTTGTGCCCAGGGCTCTTGAAGATAAAGTAAAAGGAGAATGTGTACTTTGGACCAAAGCCATTTCTCCAGAAGACACAACGAAAGGCAGGGAGTCTTGGAGGGATCTTTCCTTATTATAAATGAAATCTTCCTCACATATGCCTTAGCAGCTCTGATCTTCAGGGAGAAGGAGTGGATGCTGAGCTGTTTACCTGAAATAAGATTTTGTGAAACTGCCTTGGGACACAGACCTGGCATAGCTTCTTGGAGTCCCACGATGGTCACTTTCTTCCTCTAGGTTGGTGCTCCTCCGCATCTGCTTCACTTTGGGGCACTGATAAAATCCAGCTCTGGGGATGTGTGATAGGAAGTCTGGAAGGACTCTGAAGGAGCTGGATAATGTAACTAAATGGCAAGTGGGTGTGTGCCCCCCCAGGAGTGGATTTTGGCTGGAGGGAAGTGGTAGATAAGAGGGAATGGAACAGATAAGCACAAATGGAATACTCTAAGGTGCAATTCCTTCTTGTGGCCCTTCTCAGAAAGTTCCCTATGCAAACATGACTGCCAAATGAGCTGCTCTGGCTCATCCAGCCTCATGTGTGTGTGGGGGGCAGAGTAATAAAGTCCATTACATACTAGTACAGTACATTGTTCTTTAACTTTTTTCCCCTGGTTTCTTTTTCTGCCTCTTTGGGATTATGTCTCCTAAGCAAAGTGTGAGAACCTTAAAGCCTTGTCTCATACTGTGTTTTCAAGGATGCCTAGTTTGGGGACCTCAGACAAATTTAATGAGATTGCTACTCTGTCACTCTTCTCAACATGTAATATGATTCTTCCTAATGTCAGACTGCTGTGGTTTGAATGGCCCTTCCAAAATTAATGTCAACATTTAATTGTCCCTGCACTATTAAGAAGTGAGACCTGGCCAAGCACAGGTGGTTCACGCCTCTAATCCTAGATACTCAGGAGGCTGAGATCTGAGGATCATGATTCAAAGCCAGCCCAGGAAAGAAAGTCTATGAGATCCTTATCTCTAATTAACCATCAAAATGCTAGAAATGGAGCTCAAGTTGATAGAGTGTTAGCCTGAGTTCAAGCCCTAGAACCACTACCACCATCACAACAAAAATAAAGTGAGACCTTTTGAGGTGGTAATTATCATGGGAATGGACTAAAAGTCTCAAAAATGGATTTGTTATAATTTTAGCATTCCTTCCCCATCCCCATTCTTGAGCATGCTCACTTGCCTTCTGCCATATTATAACACAGCAAGAAGAGCGTCATCAGCCCTCTGATTTGGACTGCACCATGAGCTGGATAAAATGGTATTGTTTGGAATTTAGACACAGGCAAAAAGCTTTTTCTCATTCTTACAGTTTAAATTTGTATTGTAACAATCAGTATCAATTCTTCTTAGCTAATGCCCCAAGGTGTCTGTTACCTGTGATGAATTAACTTCTGCTCTATGCATGTAAAATGTATTTCTTCTGAGAAAATTGAGAAAGAGGTTATTTGAATAATCTGTGTAACTTAATTCTCCTGAAGAATTCTACTTATAAAGGACTAGTCTAGACAATTTTCTTTTTTTTTTTTTTGCCAGTCCTGGGCTTGAGCTCAGGGCCTGAGCACTATTCTTGGACTTTCTCAAGGCTAGAGCTCTACCACTTGAGCCTCAGCACCACTTCCGGCTTTTTTTCTATATGTGGTACTGAGGAATTGAACCCAGGTTTTCATGCATGCTAGGCAAGCACTTTAACCACTAGGCCAAACTCCCGGCCCTAGTCTAGACAATTTTCTAGTATTATTTTTTGCCTTGTTACTTTGGTATTTATGGTATATATATGTATATATATACATATATATTTGTGTGTGTGTGTGTGTGTGTGTGTGTGTGTGTGTGTGTGTGTGTGTGTGTGTGTTATTCCTATGCCTTGAACTCAGGCCTGGGTACTACTCCCTGAGCTATTTTGCTCAAGACTGGAACTCTACCACTTGATCTCTAGGCCTACTTCTGGCTTTTTGGTGGTTAATTAGAAGTAAGAGTTTCATGGACTTTCCTGCCCAGGCTAGCTCTGAACCTTGATCCTCAGATCCTCAGCCTCTTAAGTAGATAGGATTATATGTGTGAACTGGCACCAGGATATTTTTACAGCTTTTCAGATATAATCCTCATTTGGCTCAAGTAACAAGGATAGTAAATTATGTGATAAATGTTTGAATGCCTACTAAGAACTGGGTCTAAGAAGGAATAATGACTGAGGCTTACTGTTTCACTTCCAGAACGCAAATAAGTGGGAGTTAATGTAGATAAATGTTATACTATGTGTTTTAGAATTGAAGCATATAGAAAATGACATGAAGTTAAAGAAATTGACATAGTACTCATTTTTCAGGTTGTATGTTTGCTGTATTTTAGAGAACATGAAGGAAACAAATGACCTGTAAGAAAACTAGTATGAAATTTTCTGAACCATTTGTATTGCTGTATATTTTTTTCTGAGTAGTTCTCTAATAAAATCCTTGTCCTTAGTGATATCAAGCATGAAAAGGAATTGAAACTTCTTAAGGCCCATAGTCCTGAGACTATCAAGTAGACTACTAACAGCTAAGTATTTGGTTAAAGCATGTTATTTTTCAACACTTTGTATGGAATAAGGGTAGAATATTAAAAGTTCTGTGTTTTCATTTGGTATAAGAAAAGAGTGCATGTGAATTTATGGGTTTCTGCTTTCAAATTATTCCTGATTGATCTTTTTGTAAACATTTGTAGACCAGAAATTTGGTGTCAAAAGCTAAGGATATTTATCATTTGGATGTTTCATCTAAAAAGCAGGTATCTAAAATTTTTCTTAAGTGATTATCCATTTAAACTCACATACTTGTATCTATAATTTGTGAAAATTTTTGTTAGATCTGGGGTAGAAGTCTATCACTGAAAGTTTCAACTTCGTTAAGTACTTCAAAGCACCACCCAGGCCCAGGGGCAGGGCGGTAGCCTTGAGCTGAAGAGCTCAGGGACAGCGCCTAGGCACTGGAAATTTCTCTCTTTTCTGATTTACCTATTGCTCATTTTCCTCTCTGTCAACAAATGTGAACCTTCCATGGTTCTGACTTCACTCAAGGCCATAGTTTTGATAGTCAGTCCTACTCACATCCCTCCTAAGAGCACCAATCTTAATCATAGTCTTTTCTCTTGCAAAAGCATAGGAGGGATTTCTTTTTTTCATTTCTAGAAATGATTCCATGAGAAATGTACAGCAGAAAATCCTTACAATGACTTTCATTTCTCTGTGCTTTCACTTTTCTTTGGTATCAGACTCACCCACCTCCAAATAGATCAATCACAACACCAAGACTTGTGCATTCTCTTTCCTTCAACCATGCACTTTTTTAATTAAGAAAATTACCTTTAAGTAGTTATACAAAGAGGTTTCAGCTCAACACATCAGTTGATGAGTATGATGCACCTTGCTCAGTGCTACCCCCTCAATAGAATTCTATTCTTACTTGTCTTCTCATAGAGTTTTGGGCACAACATCTCCTGCCTGTGGGAATGTAAGAAACACAGATGAGCTATTCGGCTGTGCTTAGTCACCCTTCTAAAATTCTCATATCAACCTAAGAGAGAGCAATCTGCAGTGACCTATGTGAAGAAAAGCAGAGCCATTTCTGTGGAGAGTCAAGCTCTTTGGGCTGCATGACTTGCCTCTGTTGTCATCCATGTACTTGAATCAGTGAGGAATTCACAGAAAGAAATGTTTGAGGCTCTCTTGATTGTGAGCCAGGCATAGCTGTGCCTGCAAAGTAAAACAAGTTCCAGAAAATGTGTAAACAAGCATCAACTGACTAATGACTGGCACAAAATGATGCCCAGTCTCTGTTCTTTTGGGGGGAAATGTGTGCAAATGAGCAAATTGGTTTCACTTTTGTTACCACTTTTTAATTTTCTTCCATTGAGCTTTCTGGAAGTGTATTATTTTCTGGAAGGGAATTCACATCTGAGATAGGGTTAGGCTGCCCTTTACCAAGTGATGTTTTCCTCTTGGGCAGTTTCTTCCTTTGCTCCTGTTCAGACGATTTTGAGACTATATCTTATTTGGAAGAAAGAACAGGGTCTTGTTTAGAACTCTTAATTGTCCTTTTAGGAGTTAATATTCCTGAGAGCTGACTAAAGCAAAAACAAACAACAAGAACAACAGCAACAACAAAAAACCCCACCCCTTGTCTCTTATGGGAATTTGAAGACAAATAGCAGATACAAAGGACATGAGGTATTCAATAAGGAAACATTTGCATTTTTCCACAGAATCTCATTCCAAACTGGCCTTAACATGGACATTCTCCTGCCTCAGCTTCTTGAGAACTGGGATTACAGATGTGTACCACCAAGCTCCTTAAGGACCAAACTTTTGACTGAGAAATAAACTCACCTGTGTAATCCTAGCCACTCAGAAGGCTGAGATCTGTAGATCATGGTTCCAAGTCAGGCGGGGCAGGAAAGTCTATGACAGTCCTTATCTTCAATTAACCACCAAAAAAGCCAAAAGTGGAGCTGTAGCTCAAGGAGTAGAGCACTACCCATGAGCAAAATGCCCAGGGATAGTACCCAGCTCTGAGGTCAAATCCCAGGCACACACACACACCACCACCACCACCACCATAACCACCAACCAACATTCCTGTGCCATGTATTGTCTCAAGCACCTAACATTTATTCCTTTAAACATCACAGCTCTAGGAAGTAGACAAAGTTCCTATCCTTACTGAAGAAGGTAAGCTATATGGAGCAGGACTTTATTTCATGGGCATCACCCAACATGTACCGGCTATCCAAAAAAATAACCCTTCTGGACAGCCATGGAAGCTCAGAGATTAACTGTATGAACTCAAAATCTCTCAGCCTCACAAAACTAAAAACTAAAGAGGTAGAACCAGAACCATGGTGATAGAGCTGGAACAGCAGATGGGCTCAACGGTGATGACTCCCACTGGCCATGGCAGATTCCCATTGACCCTGGCATGACGGCCCTGCTTGAACACATGTCCAGCTTCCAGAAGCAAAGATTGTCACTGCAGGAGACCACCCTGGCTCTTGGTGACAAGTTGACTATACTGAACTCTGCTCACCCTGAAGGGTAGTGATTTATTCCGACAGATGTCCACACTTATTCCAAGAATAAGGCTCCCTTATTGGTCTCCAGGGCTTCTGTTAACACATTTTCTTGAGATTTCTTGGAGATATTTGAAGCAGTGGAAGCCTGAGTAGGAGTAAGAGCATGAAGAATGCTGACCTTTGACTTGTCCACAGATGCTGAGGTCTTGTTGTTCCTCCATGGAAACACAACTTTCTGCTTAGTGTTTTTATTGTGGGATAAGGTGAATGGATAAAAAAAATGATATGGGACCATATTTCTACTAGTAACCAAATTATGGAGTTAGTTTTATTGAGATGAGGGAATGTAGGAGCAGTACATTGAATTAGAAGAATTTCTAGTTAATCTATTATTTTAGCCTGGGCATATCTTGTATCCCTTTATTAAAAGATCATCAGAAACATAGAAGATCCAGTGTAAGATAATGGGGATTATGAAAAAATATAAAAACAATATCTGAGAGGCTGGGAGTTTTGCCTAGTGGTAAGAGTGCTCGCCTAGCATGCACGGAGATCCAGGTTTGATTCCTCGGTACCACATACATAGAAAAAGCCGGAAGTGGTGCTGTAGCTCAAGTGGCAGAGCTCTAGCCTTGAGTAAAAAGTGTCCAAGGACAGTGCCTAGGCCCTGAGTTCAAGCCCCAGGACTCCCCCCCACACCCAAAAAACCCCAATATCTGAGAAAAAGGGTTAGAATTAGAGCTGTTTTTAGCACATGGATTGTTACTTTGGAACTGTAGATGTCATGGAAGAAGAGACACTAAGTAACTTAGGCAATTATATAAATAGCGTATGCTGGGCCAGACAAGAGCAATCTGCTTAAAAACTGCAGAGCCCCATAGGTACTAGTGCTGGTGGATGTTTCTAACTGAGGATGAAAATAAAGGAGGAAGTATAAATTTCAGAGTTCTTTGAAAACTTGAAGGCTTTTCCATGGCGTAGCTGCAGAAGGGAGCCAAGAAACGTGGGCAAAGCAGATTGCATCATGAATATGAAGTTTAGAACTAGAGTTGGAGGAAAAGGGAGATTGAATCACAAAGCTAGTCTCTTAAGATTTCCAGCTCACACTAACTTCTGTATTTTTGACTGAGGTCTGAATGGGAAGAGGCAGAGTCCTGATCTTTGAACTCAAGTGTCAGATCATACCAGGAGCCTGAAATAGCAAAAACGGTTGTGTTTTGGCAGTGGAGAGTTAGGCAGTGGTTAGGGAAAATATTCTACAGGAAATCCGTTTACTGAGGTTTCCTTTGACAAGTATGGATTCAAAGTCACTGTTCTAAAGGATGAGAATCAGAATCATCCTATATGTGAAAAAGCCTTTCTGGTTTGTGTTCACTCACTAGTCCCCCAGATATTGTTTTCTGAGAATACTGACCTGTTATCATTTGTTTCACTATTCTCTCCTTACCATGTGTCTGTACTACCATTCTTCTTGTCTTTTTTTCCCTTTGGACAACATCGCATTTTTTCAGACACCAAGGTGAACTGCCATTCTGTCCACATGGTCTTCTTCAGTACCCAGCCAGAGTCATCTGGTCCTCTTTTGTATCTACCTCTGTTGTAATCCTGATGATGTGGCACTGACTTATTCTGTTGAAGTCTATTTCCTTCACTAGACTGTAAATTCCTCAGGCTAAAGGCTTCCTTTTTTCCCTCCCTATATGTCAGCACTTGACATATAACAGGTGACATAATAAATGCTTACTGAGAGTTTAAATTTAGAAATGAGTAACTTGAATGTTAGATTATCAAATGCCTTTAACCTTCAGTCTGCATAAAATAAATGATAAATAACACCGTAAAAATATATTCTAGGAATCTAAGAGCAATATAGAATTGTATCTTTCTCTGTGCCAGATGCATAGTCTGACTCTTGTTTTCTATGACCCTGTGACTTTGGCTTTAAATCCCACAAGGCAAGTATCAACTAGACAAATGTCAGAATAGTGATAATGAGAATAAACAAGCATTTTCTTTATTTTGCTTTTTTCTCCATTGCATCACTTATTTAACTATTTCTACTATGGTTATGTTCAAGGAAAAAGGACAAAAATAGGTACTTGTAAAAGAGTTGCATATTTAAGTGAAGAAAACATTCTATTTAAAATTTCTTATTAAAATATTAATGGTGGTTAACAGTTATGTTTTCACTCAGTATTTCCAAAGGGCACTACCTTATTAATTTAATTAGAATTAAACTATTATCAAAGGGAAATATCACAGAATATTTTAAGAATATTCCAGTGTTCAGATTACTTTCATTTATTATTACAGAAAACATTAAAAGTATACAACAAAGCACTGATGGAGAAATCTAGCTAGAAATGCTTTAATGAATATTGACTCATTAAAACTGCCTAAGCCCTTTTATGTGCAAATAATCACCATGAAAGTATTAAATATTTTAGTTCTCACAAGTAGGATTAATATGGTTTGCTATAATCTTGATATAATACCTGTGCTTATTTATAGTATGTATTTGCTTTAAATGGTTTGCCTTTTTTCATAGATTATATATATATGCATATATAAACCTCACTTCTGGTCTAATCATTAAGAATAAAAAATTCAAAAGATTGAGATTTATTTATTTTAACTCCATAGTTCATTGCATAAACTATTGCCTTATTTCAGTATAAAAGCAACTGTGTCTAGAAACACTTGGAATGCTGGGAGAAGAATTTGAGCAGCAGCAGGATGTGTTACAGGGTAAACAGTGTACAAGAAACTTTTTACGTCCTGGTAGGAAGACCTCTTTGCCAACAGATTCTGAAGGTGGAGAAGAGAAGGGTCTGAAGGACTCTTGTCCTGTGGTGTAAGCAGATAATGGCACTTCAATTGCTTCTCTACACAGGCAGGAGGTTGGACCCAGTAATTTTGTCAGACACTTCTTATTTCTTAATCTCTGTATCATTAGTTGACAGATGGATTTCTGTGTGGAATCTTATTTCAAGAAAGCTGCCTCCTGCTAAATAATCTCCTTAGACTATAATTGACAAGTGGGATGCATTTCATTTCTCTAAATTTTGGATGAATAAACTAAAACTCATCCTTCCAATTGTAGAGCACATTGTTTTGATAAATATTTATTAAGCATTTACCATGAGCCAACCATGCTGATAGGTACTTGGATACAATGGAGAATAATAAGGGTACTGTTCTTATTCTTCAGTGACATAGATGCATGCACGCACGCGTGTGTGCTGGACTCTGCCCAAGGGCTGGAGTCAGGAGACATTGGGCAGAATTCTCTGAAACCATGATCCAAAAATCAGTCCTTCCTCTTTTAAGTTGTTCTTTTAGATATTTTGGTCACAGCCACACAAAAGTAACTAAAATACCCCAAGGAAACAGAAAAAGATGAGCTTTTTCACAGGGAATTGAGATTTGAAATCAGGTGTTACCATAAGGGGATTCTCTAAGGCTTACCCTGGGTAAGTTGCAGTGGCCAGTAAACACTCATGTTCAACATGCCTTTATGTGTTGCAGCATCCTTTAGCTGGTTCCAAACCTTCAGCGGAATCTATTGGCATTTGTATCCCCTGGTGTGCTTGGGTGAGGTGCCGACTAAAGAGGGAACAGACAAATACTCCTCCTCTAGCCCTTGCTATCCATGCAAGCATGGCACTGTTCCTTGCAGAATGTTGTGTGAGGAACAGGAGGTATGTGAGGAGGAGAATGTGAGGCAGGAGGTATGTGCTCCTGTCACCTGGAATGTTGCAGATTTCCTTATCTTTAGCCATTACATGTAGAGCACTGGTAAAGTTATGGTTAACTTACGTCTCACGTTGGCTAGGTTGCAGGATGCCTCACAGTTTGGTCAAACTCCAGTGTAGATGTTTCTGTGATGTTGTTTTTAGATGTGATTGACATTTACAATCAGTGAAATCTGAGAGAAGCAGATTGCCTTCCATAATATAAGTAGGCCCCATTCAATCAGTGTAGGCCTTCAGAGCAAAGACTGACATTTCCCTAAGAATTCTGATTTTTAAGATTGCTATGCAGAAATTCTAGTTTCATATCTTGCCTGCTGGCTTGTGTCACAGATTTCAGTGTCAGGCTTGCTCTATCAACTCTTACTGAATTGCTGTCTCCATTCCCAGCTTGTTCTATTCATTTGTAACTTGGTAGCCCCTAATATCATATGAGCCACTTCCTTAGAACATGCATGTGTTGAAGTGTGTGTGTGTGTGTGTGTGTGTGTGTGTGTGTGTGTGTAAAATCCTATAAAACTGACCAAGCAAACTGAAGGGGAACAAATAGAAACAGTATGTCATACTGGAAATATTCAATGTCCTAATAGACTCATTATTTTCTACTAACTTTTCACCTAGAATCCATAAGAACTTCTTTTTAGTTTTCCAGCATCACTGTTTATTAACAGACCCAATTACAAAAATAACGTGACAGACACCTCAGTTCATCCTTCCAATAAGCCTACTGATCTGATCTTCCCTGTTGCCAGCGTCTTACCTTCTACGAAGTGGGTGGTCTTCTTCATGCCACCTTGTGGAGATGATAACTTGAAGGACCACAGGAAGTTATTTGCTTCCTTGAAGTGTTTTCCAACAGTATAGACCTCATGAAGCAGATCCTCCATGCAGATAATGCCATATTTACCAAGAGATCGAGCAATCAAAGGGTTATCTGTTAAGGCAATTCGCTTCTTATTGATGTTGCCATAACCACGCTTGTAGATGACTTCAGGTTTGGGTACCCTCATGCAATATATGGTTCCACAATCCTAAGCATATTAATCGAAGTCTGATTGAGCTTCACAAAGGTGCCACTGAAGATCTGGCAAAGGTGAAGAAGCTGCAGCACCTTACGGGCTTTTGGACTCACACCATTGATACCTCAGATTCTGATGACAAAAGCCAAGTTAGGCTCTGCAGGTACATAGAAGTTGCCTACTTTTCTGGCCATTCTAGCCATTTGGACCTCAGTTCTGTGCATTTGCCTGTATTCCTTGTGATAGTGTTTAGCTTTCTCATAGATGAGCTTCCTCCTTGCCTTTCCAAGCATCTTTTGGGTACCTTTCTTTCTCAGGTGCTTTATTTTCAGCTCAGCGAAATTCCTTCACTTTTTCTTAAGGGTTTCTGGCACAGCAGGAACCTTCTTTTTCTTCTCTTCAGCACCCTCCATGGTTCCAGCTGGAAAAGAGTCCATAAGAACTTAGTAACCCAAACCCTTTGTCTGGCAAGGGAAATATGGAAAGCTCTTGCTGTCATTTTATGGCCCCAGGTTAAATCTTCTGCAAACCCGGCCTATTGCTTACTTCCTCTTGAGTCGTGTTTCATGGAACAGAATGGGGTAATGCTCAGGTTCTTCTGTCATCCCACTTGTCTTTGTCCCTTCCGCTACCATGGCTGGCTGGCTGTGGTAAGTAATAGGATTGTTGTCAAGGGAAGTGCACAGGCATAAGTGGCAGCTTTACCAACTCTCTGTGTGAGTTAGACCTGAATCCTCCTCTGATCTCTCCGATCTGAAGATTGCTCTGTGAGTGTCAGAGCCTGAGGGATGGTGCTGGCTAGATAGAATGTGCATGGGCATTCTTGTGCCAATTTTATAATTCACCTTTTAATAATCTATCTGAAGAGCTGTGTGGAATTCATCAAACCCCTTTTCTCACTGGGGAGTTTTCTGTGTTTTGCTTCAGTGCCAAGCCTGAATGCAGCTGTTGGAGCTGTCCCTGGAATTCTGGTTCACCCAAATATTGATAATAATTACATTTGCTTCACACGGAAAGCTCTGATTTAAATATTTGTCATGGAAAGACTGTTATTATCGATAGTAAAGCTTTATAGTGAGACTATCATAACTTGGATATGACATTCATGAGCTGTGTTTGTAAAGAAGCTGTGTCTCCCTCTTGCATGATAGGCATGGTAGGATGGTATTGATGATCATCTGTTCTTCATAGAAATAAGGAGATGCTATTACCAGAGAATAATGAAGCCCATAGAAAAGTCCCCATGCTGGCAGGCTACAGCCATCGCCAACACTACACAACAGCCTGTTATGATCAGCAAAATCAAACAGCCGGGGCTTTGACACTGAGGGGGGTAAATTGTGTAATGAATTTTCTTTCCCCTGTTATTATTCCTCCCATGACTTTCCTGGATTACAGTTGCAAGCGAGTCACGTCATATAAATGGGTCCTTCATGCACAGCCCAACTTTGGAGCAGTGCCTGGGTTCTGGTGTAACTGGACGTGAACAACTGCATCATTGAAGAATGAAAAGCTGCTTTTGACCCTTGCCAGTCATATCATAGGAAGCCCTGTGTTTGCATGAACCTACCAGTCTGTATTTCCTATGTCTTCTTTTCCTGTTCTTCTTGCCTTACCTTATTTACCTGTTGTGGGTGGTCTTTGCTCTTCCCTATCAATTCCTTCCCCTACTTTTCCTCCCCCTCACTTTATAAAAGGGAATGTAATTTTTGCTCCCATCAAGATGACTTTATTTTAAAGTCGTCCAAGGGAGGGGGGAGGACTTGGCCTAGGGTTTAGGTGGCCATTTAGAGTCCGACGACCTCAGCTGGGACTTAGCTGTATCACAGCAATGAATTGAGCTGATGATGGAAGAGGGAAACCTTGCGAGAAATACCTTCTTGGAGGAATAATTTTTATATCAAATCCTTACCAGTCAGAGAGAAGGAGACTGGATCCAGCCTATGGGCTGTTAGGAAATTTTATTCAGGGCTTAGCCTCTGGAAGCAGCTCTGAGTCTGAGACACAGAAAGCTGTGAGTACAAGCTGTGTTATGTCCTGTGAAAAATTGGGGCCCAGTGGCAAACTGCCTAGGGATCTCTCTGCCAGAGCATAACACAAGGAAAGGGACATTAGTTCTGTGGAGCTGGTGGAACAGTCTTTACTCTGCCTGATCTGCCAAGAGGCCTGTAGTTGATGCCTGATGTGTGTACCTCTCAAGTGGCAACACTCAGCTGGCCAGGATGGCAATCCTTGGGAGAATCCAAGTTCCCTTACACTATTCCTGAATGAATTCACAGGACATTTTTGTTGTTGTCTCAGATGGGTGGGAGGTGATCAATCTGGAGTCAGTTTCCTGCCCCATGTATCATGAACCCTTTGTCAAGAAGACTGAGTTGAATGGTGGATTCCTCAAGGGAATTCTGTATCCTGGTCCTAGCTTAAAGAAAGAAAAGGACTAATTTGTTTGGCCTTAATCTAGAGCAGAAACCTACAATTTCACTAGCTTTTCAAAGCCTTCTGGCTACTGATGAACTTTGTTTTCAAAGGACAACTCCTTTGATTTACTATTACCAAAGATGGAGTCACTGGAAAGAAAATCTGGGGCAAAATTTTAGAAACATATCTTCAGGCAGACAGAAAAATGTTGAAGTGATTTAAAAAAAAAAGAATGTACTTAACTAAGTGAAACCATCCAATGACAAAACTCCTCTTCTTCAAGTCAGGAACTATTTCAGCCAATTAATGTGGACTTAAAGTCTAATTTTAATTTCTGAAGGCTTTGTTAAGACCAAGCCCAAACCAAAATAATCGGGGCTTACCAATAAGTTTCAGAGCACTTTTCTTGCTTGGGGTTCAGAAAGATGAATCATGTCATTTCATAAGAATTCTTTATAACATAGGGTAAAATTATGCTCACATGCTCTGAAGTGTTTCTAAATAACTCTAGCCACATCTTAGATGTTCACTGTCTGAGAATGTATAATTTAAGAAATCATCACAAAAACAGATTTTGGTCCTAAAAGATTTTCAAGGAGTTGTTCTCTAGCCCACTTCAAAGTTCTTTCCTAAGAGGACTTTCAACTGCTCCACCTCCCCGACCCTGTTCCCATCCATAACTCTGAGAGCTTCAGAATTTCTTCTTTCAACTTGGGTTAGTGGTTGATGACTGTCCTCAGGGGTGGTTCAGTGGACTCTCTATTCTCATTGGTTGCTGCCTGCTCCAAGTTCTGAGCTTGCCATTGCTTCCCCACTGAGTTGCTAAGTGATCATTTAGGCTTTATCTCAAGGCAGGTGGGCCTGACCAACTCTTCAAAAATAATTATGCAAAAATTGGTATGTTTTAGACAATTTTGGTCAGAATCTTCAAGTGTTTTATAATCTTAGAGACCAGGCGCTTAGGGAATGAGCTTCCTGAGCAGACTTTGGGCTACAGCTGAGCAAGGAGGAAAGGAACAGTGAGACAATGAATAAGTCTGGGTCTGGGAATGTTGAAATGCCCTTCAAATCTCACTGTGAATAAGACTGGCTTTGTATGTAGGTTTTTCTAAGATGCTAACTTTTGTTACTCTCTGGCATGTGAATCAATAGTTGATGTGTGAACAACACAGGAATATAAAGAAACATAAGCTTGTTTCAGGGGAGCTGATCTTGTCCAGAGAAGCTACATGTGGATGAGTATGTGATGACTAGAATACTGCTCTGTCTCCTTAAGTTAGCAGATTTTTTTTAACCAGTCCTGGTTTTGAGCTCAGGGTGTGATCACTTTCTCAAGGCTAGAGCTTTACCATTTGAGCCATAGTACCACTTCTGGCTTTTATGTGGTGCCGAGGAATAGAGTCAGGGTCTCTCTACATGCTAGGCAAGCACTCTACCACTAGGCCTCACTCCGAGCCCAAATTAGTAGATTTTTAAAGACTATTTGGATGCTAACTTTTCTGTGGTGGAGAATGAGCAACTAATTCCTTCACTTGGGAAACCAGGGTTGAGAGTTTGTTTACTCCTGCCAGTACTCTTCTACCTGGGATGGGTTGCTCAGTGTTTGTTCTCATCTTCCTCCTTCTTAACACTTGGTTGCTGGATTCAGGCTGCTATCTACCTCACCTATTTGAAACTCATGAATGAAACCTATAGGATGATTAATATTAACTTTTCCTCCTAGCTATTGTAAAGATCAAATGCAAACATTTAATTATTAAGCACAGCGTACACATAGAGCTTCTTTACAAAAATTAGTTATAAACTAGCACATTATAAAAGGTGATTAGGTTTATACAGTATTTATATTATTTATTTGCAAATGAAAAGATGAGAGATGAAGCAGAAAAGGCACCTCAACCAGGACTGAGGAATTCTAAAGGGCAATGTGGATTTGTGTGAAATGGGGTGTTCCAAACTCATTTTCTGGGAAATTTCCTTCCAACACTTTACTTCAGTGGAAGAAGTTACATTGTAGGTTCCTAGGTCATGGGTGATTTGATCAAGAGATGGATATCTGAACTAGGGGAAATCAGCAAAGGTGTTTGTAAAATTTACCTGAGGAAGTAGGTTAAGAGTAAAAAATGTGAGCACAGTGTTAGCATAAGGGGGAGAGAAAGCTAGACTCCAGGCTGGATTCCACCCTTGGTTCCAGCTGGTTCGGATGTCTGGTCACAGTTCTACTTTTGAGTTTCCTAAGGCACTCTCAAGAAAAATTAGTGTAGAAAAAGCAAAAAGTGGAACAGATACCAAAGAGATATACCACAATGACATTGACATTGCTTTTACTACAGTTCTATTACTGGCAATAGAGGGCCTGCTCTGTTTTGAATGTTTATGTCCTTTCAAAAATTCATGGTGAAGCTGAATTCCCACCTCCTTCACCTTTTGGAGGTGCATAGGTTAGAAAGCCCACCCTCAAGGATGAGGTTAATAACTTAAAAAGGTATGGAGGGACCCAATGTGACCCTTTTGTCCTTTCTTTCCTTCCCTGTATGTGGACATGGTATTAGTCCTTCTAGAGGACGTAATCATCTTGGAAGCAGAACAGCTCCTACCATGCTCCGAACCCATTGGTCTAAGATCATTAATCGTAGATCCTTGGTCTTGGATTTCCTAGCCTTTAGGACTTGGAGAAATAAATTTTTAAACTTAAGTGTTTTATTATAAGCAGCACAAAAAACTAAGATAGGAACTCAACCAATGATGACTAAACCTAAAATAGCCAAAACATCAGTGTTTCACCTAAAAACAAGCAGCACAATCTGAATTACCTAAGCCTTATAGGGCTTCTTTGATTCTTATGAGTTTAGTATTTGTGTGAGTTTGCATGTATGTGTATGTGCATGCACACAGGAGATGATGGCAGTGTGGACAGTCAGAACATTATCTGCACCCAGATAAATGGTAACCCAGAAATAATATGTGGATCCCAAAACAGTAAATACACTGAGGGAATTGCACATTCACATAGAATGTCACGACATCTTAGAAACACATCTTTCAATTGTTTTCCTCAAATTACTTCTTGACTTTGTTGATGAACACAGGTATCACCAAGACAAAGAAAGGTTTTGCCACATTATTCTAGGAAAATAAAGACAATCAGGGAAACAGGATGCTCTGAAGCGAGGTGATTTTAGGATGTATGATTGATCTGGAACCCTGAATCTGAGATGGCTCTTTTCTGAGAGCTGAGCGGTATCTTATGTTTGAAATAGGAACAATGGGTGCCCTGCAGCTGCCTCTTCAGAAGGGAATGTGCCAGATGCAATATGGCATTCTGGCCTCTTGATGATGATTTATGAGCCTTGGGCTCAATTACCCTCTGCCTGATGGAGAAGTAATTTGTCCTGATTTTAGGGAATACAGTTCTCAACATTTGAGAAAAATGGAAGTCAATTTTACTTCAGTGATTGTTTATTTTTCAGGGTTTTGGTGCCAGTCCCTTTTGACGGGGAGTCTTAATTTTCTTGTATCTAGGCTGAAAGTGCAGTGGACTATGTTGGCATATCTTTCAGCCATTCTAACTTAATTCCTCCTCTATTTCTCTAACACATTTACCCAAAACTACTACTTGTTTAACCTCCAGGCTGGTGCCAGATACTTACGGGTTGCACTTTGTTCTCCACTGTGTCTCTTACTTAATGGCTAAGAGCCTGGGGCATTGCTGCTGGACTCTTTGAGTCCAAATCCTCATGCTAGTAGTTATTATTTGTATAATGCTGAACATCAGTCATTTGGAAGCATTACTTACAATCTCTGTATTTGCCTGATTTTAATATAAAAATAACAAGTTCACCTAGACTAGTGCTTGGCTCCTGGAAAATGCTATGGCAAGATTTCTATGATTTTTTTTTTTTTTGCCAGTCCTGGGGTTGAGCTCAGGGCCTGAGCACTGTCCTTGGATTTTCTCAAGGCTAGAGCTTTACCACTTGAACCTCAGCTCCACTTCTTGCTTTTCTCTATGTATGTGGTACCAAGGAATCAACAATGAAAGCAAATCTCAACTGGGTATGGGGGTTCGTGATTTTCACGAACACTAACACTAAGTATCTTGAGTTCAAGGCAATCCTGGGCTACATAGTGAGACTCAGTTTCAAAAAACCCAAACCAAAATCCAGATGATCTCCTCAAAAGGCATTACTTAAATTCTTGCTAAGGTAAGATGTTTTGATAGCGATGTTCTGAGATACTGAGGGTTGGGGCTGGGAAGCTCCTTTGAAAAAGGATTTGGGAGAGGGACCCCATAGGACAAAATTGCTTCTCACTGTCCTTGTCTTCCATTTGAGCAAGGAGCTGCAGAGCAGACTGAGAGATTTTGTCTCTCCATGTCCCTTCTGCCTTCTTTCCAGACTCAGCGAACCGTATGTGAGGACTTCAATAACTGTGACATGGCTCCTCCCACAACACAGCATGCAGAAGGCACAGTTTTTGACATAGTGGTCTTCTGATCTTTTACAATGTGTTGATAGAGAGTAGGGTTTAGATGTAATAGATTGCCATTTATTTCTTATTAACCAGGGCATCACTCAGCCACTGCAAGAAACGCAATGTAGGCAGCTGCAAGGATGCAGAGCTTCAGCCCCCAAGCCATCTGGCAGATTGAAAAGGTTGTGTTCTGGCTCCAAAGCTGGTTTTTGAGTGGGTTATTGGTGCTGCTGCCCACAGTTGTCAGTCTAGCATTAGGTCCTAGGAACTTACAGTAGGAAAATGGAGCCTTGATATCTACTCCCAAAGAGATTATTCTGAGTGGCTCATATTTTCTCCCGAAGTGGATTTGTTTAAAAGCTCTCCCTGCCTTGTGGAATGACCATTCTCTGTGGCTTGCTCAGGTTTTTTGTGTGGATTATAAGTGGAGGTACTGGCCGCATTTTGTTCTAGATGATCTTTTCAGTGTTTGGACAGTGATCAGCCTGGTAGACATCATTTCTCTCATGAGCAAAAGGGAATCGTGCATACTGTGCAATATGAGAAGTGGAGCCTTCCTCGAGAAAACAGGGTAGGCCAGATGCAGCTTCACTAAAACCTGTGCCGGGTTAGCCTTTTTCTAGAATGCAACCCATGAGAAGGTTTATCTTCCCCTCTTCAAATGGACTCATCAGTGGGAACTGGAACTTGAAGAACTGATACTAATGAACATCAGTAATCCAGTTATAGCTATTGTTGTGAGGAATAACTGTCATTCATCCCGGATCAACGTATCTTCCACCAGCAACTAAGATACGGCACGTAAGATACAGTGAAAAGCTGGCTTGTTAGCTTACAAGCAGGGTAAATTCTTACATCCTTTGCAGTATTCATTCATTCATTTATTGTGCTGTTACTTCAGTACTTTGCTTTGAATTCAGGGCCTGGGTACTGTTCCCTTTTTTTTTTGCTTGCTTTATTTATTTATTTATTTATTTATTTATTTATTTTTGCCAGTCCTGGGCTTGAACTCAGGGCCTGAGCACTGTCCTTGTACTTTCTCAAGGCTAGAGTTCTACCACTTGAGCCTCAGCACCACTTTGGGCTTTTTTCTATGTATGTGGAACCCGGGTCTTAGTGCATGCTAGGCAAGCACTCTACACTAGGCCAAACTCCTGGCCCTCCTTAACTTTTTTTTTTTTTCTCAAGAATAGCATTCTACCTCTTGAGCCACAGTTCCACTTCTGGATTTTATTTTTTTTTAACTTTTTGTTGTTAATTGCAGATAAAAGTCTTACAGACTTTTCTGCCTGGGCTGGCTTTGAATTGTAACCCTGAGATCTCAGTCTCCTGAGTAGGTAGGATTACAGGTGTATCTGGCTATAATTCTTAGTGTACGTTCTTTTCAGATTTCTTGAGATTAGAGAGCATTTAATAAAAGAGCAAACACTCGCACAACTGGATGTAATTCTTATGGTGTATTCTAGTGCTATGAATAAAAATACCTCTTTCTTTCTGACAGCTTTCTGATCCATACCACTTATTTTTTTTTTTGCCAGTTCTGGGGCTTGAACTCAGGGCCTGAGCACTGTCCTTTGGCTTTTTCCTCAAGGATAGCACTCTGCCACTTGAGCCAAGCACCATTTCTGGCTTTTTTCTATGCATGTGGTACTGAGGAATCGAACCCAGGTCTTTGTGCATGCTAGGCAAGCACTCTACCACTAGGTCAAACTCCCGGCCCCACCATACCACTTTTTGTAGAGCTTTTTATTTTAGTTTAGAAACTGAGTATTTTTGCTATGGTTTAAGACCTAATATGACAACTTATGCATTATTATGGTTTGCCAAGGAAAAAATAACTTCTCTTTTTCAAGATCCATCATGGTTTTGTCCTTTGCAATAAGGAACCCAATTTCTCAAGATGTACCTCTTGGAAGTCTGCTCTGCATTTGCTTAATTCCATAAATAATTAAGTAACCAAAAGGCATCTATGTGAGGTCTATCTAAATCCAAATCTCATATGCCTTCTGCTATATACATCTGCTTTTCCATAATAAAATGAGTGACCACTGTGGATTGAAGGCTTATTCTTGCCAGGCATGGAAAGAAAATTGTCACAAGTCTTCTCTTCCTAAGCCATACAACAGCTCTAAGGGGATGTTCCGTTGTTATCATTCATTGCACAGATTAAAAAAAATGATGGCATAGAAAGTTAGCTAATACCTGCAATCTTGCACAGCTAGTGAATGATGGGTAGGGATTGGGAACCTAAGTCTGTCTTCTTAACTGTCAGACCACACCATCTCCCAGGGAGGTCCTGCCTCACTGCTATCCAAATAACATAGCAAATGAAGTCTTTATTGAGGTGAATTACGTCATGCACAAAATACTTACTTCAGGTTATAAAGGTGACCTAAAGCCAATTACAATGAAATGAAGATTGCAGAGTCTTGATTCTCTATTGTAAAGAATCTTTTAAGAGGCAACAGCTCCTTTATACATTTTTGTCTTCCACCAGACTTAAATTTTGGCATTTGATCCTGTTTTTACATCAGTTCAGACCTTTTTCTTCCAACATGATGAATTAAAGTGATTTAGCTTAGCCAAACTAAAATTATTTTGCTTTTAGAGTGATGATAATAGTAGTACACAAATATTTGAACTACAGCATAACCAAGGACCCCTTTTCTTTTATTTATACCAGCGCCAGGTATAAATGACTAGCAGATGGTTCACTGGCTAAGAATTATTTTTTGTCTTTGTCTCCTTATTTACACAAACTTTGACTTGTATAATATTTTTACATTTTAATTCCTTTATTATATCCTTAAAATCCATCCAGTAAATACACTATTATCTGAAATTTTTATGTCATTTTTTTAATGGTGGTTGTGGGACTTGAACTCTGGGACGGGGCACTGTCCTTGAGCTCTTTCAGTTCAAGGCTACCACCCTACTCCTTGAGCCACAGCACCATTTCTGGTTTTTTAGTGGTTAATTGGAAATAAGAGTCTCACAGACTTTAGTCGATCCTCAGATCTCAGCCTCCTGAGTAGCTAGGATTACAGGCATGAGCCACTGTGCCCAGCCATGTTATATTTATGAGTCATTATTGCAGATAAAAGGAAAGTCTTACAAGGCCTCTACAATATTACAGAAGGTATAGTAAACGAAAAGAACAAAGGGATTCTGGTCTGGGTCTGTGATCAGTTTTCCCACTTAATGTTACACTGATATTATGAAGTTTCTTGACTCCTATAAACCTGTTTTTCCATCTGTGAAGTGAGATAATGTTATCTAGTCTACAGAGTCTAGGTGAGATTAAAAATTAAGTATTTAAATTGTTGTCACACAGTAGATACTCAAGATAAACCATCTTGATTTTTTTTTTGTCAGTTCTGGAGCTTGAACTCAGGGCCTGAGCACTGTCCTTGGGCTTTCTCAAGGCTAGAGCTCTACCACTTGAGCTACAGTACCACTACTAGCTTTTTTCTATGTATGTGGTATTGAGGAAATGAACCCAGGTCTTTGTGGGTGCTAGGCAAACACTCTACCACTAGGCCAGACTCCTGGCCCTGATCTTGATTATTTTTATAAGATCTTTATTGTGGTTACTTCTCCTTTTTCTTTTCTCTCTTTCTCTCTCTTTCTTTCTTTTTTTTGTTGTTGTGGTCATGGGTCTTGAACTCAGGGCCTGGGTGCTGCTTCTGAACTTTTCTGCTCAAGGCTAGTGCACTAAAACTTTGAGCCACTTCTGGTTTTCTGGTGGTTAATTGGAGATAAGACTGTTACAGACGTTCCTACCCATGCTGGCTTTGAACCCTGATCCTCAGATCTCAGCCTTCTGAGCTAAGGTTTCAGATGTAAGTCACCAGCCCCTGAATTACTATTAATTCTTTATCTTGATGATGATGATTTTTTTCAGTACTGGAGTTTGAACTCAGCATCCAGATACTCTACTACTTGAGCCATGTCTGCAGCCCCATCAGTACTGATGACCATTTCTGTGTCTCTGGCATTATTTAGATGTCCAGTCATAGTCTTATCAACTAAAGAGTAATTGTGGAAATTATTTTTCTCTCTCTCTTTTTTTTTAATATATGTGTATCCTGGGACTTGAACTTAGGGCCTGGGCACTGTCTCTGAAGTTCTGAGCTTAAGTCTACCACTCTACCACTTAAGATACACCTCCACTTGCAGATTTTGATCGTTAACTGGAAACAAGAGTCTCACAGACTTTCTTCCCAGGCTGACTTTGAAACATGATTCATTCATGAGGAATGAGCCCAGTGGTACCTGGCAAATTATTTTTATTGTTTTTATAATTGGTATTTTCCTCAGGCAAATTTAAATAATTTTCTTTTCATCTCCATAGAAGTTAAAGTTCTCTGAGTGAAATAACACATATTAGCATCTGTAGATTTTTTTTGGAAGTTAAACATAGTTTTATTCTGCACTAGCACCAAGAATTATACTGACTGGTCAGGGCCGTCTCTAAGATGTGAGTGAGAGAGCGACCCTGCCTAATCTTACAGGCTACCTTTATAGACCGCCAGCCATGTGGTTGGGCTGGCCATACACAGGTGGCCATTGGAATTCAACATAGTTGATTGATGGCTGGGGCAACCACTGACACCTTTGCTGTTTGAATGGACCTGTCATCTCAGTGGGCTTCTGGCATACTGCTCTGAAGACAAAGGAAAGGGAGGGAGTTTCCTGGCAAGCCTGGAGTTATTCTGGTAACTCCACCTGGTTTAACTGGCATCTGTAGATTTTTTATAACAAGCATTTAATGAATAGAAGTTTAATTTTCCACATTAATAAATTTTGCCACAAACCTCTTCTCATTTTCAGACTTTGAGATTTGGGGCACTCAGATACCATTTCCATGTCCTTGCTTACCACCCGGTATTCAGCTTCCTTTGTGGCACATGACTAGTGTATTTCTATGGGAACTTGTCTTAGTGTCTCACAAGGATTAAAAGGACTCTTTTTGATTTATTGGAAGCACCGAATAGCTGTTGCTACTCAGCATGAATCCCAGTTTTGCCTTCTGTTTCCCCTCCATCCTAAAGTTAACTTCATCCTAAAGTTAACTATTAGTTTCTGACAACATATCACATTTCCTTATTTCATTTCATTTACTGAAATCCTATTCACTTTTCTAGGGAGAGCTATCAATTCATTCCCATCGTTATACAAGGCTCATCACACAATTCCACAAAGCAGTTTTTCCTATCTTTATAATACTGAGTTTCTTGTGCATTAGCTCCTTCATTTGGATATATTCAGATGGGTGAGTCATTTGTACATTTTATCTTTCAGCAAAAAAAAAATGTTGTTGTGAGTCTTTGTGTACTCCCGAGTGCCTGAGAAAGTTCTTCATAATCATAGATGTCTAACTTAGTTTAATGAAAAGATTATTCAATGCCTTGTTTGTGAATTAAACCTTCTAACATTGGCTACTCTAGCAGGAGATACAGACAAGGCTGGAGTTGCAATCTGGTTGCTTGTGACATGCAACTTGGGAAAATACCCTCTTTGGACTCAACTTCCACATCTGTAAAGACACACATGAGTCTACCTGTTCTTGCCCTGCTTGCTTATGGAATAGTTACAGAAACTAAGTAACACACACACACACACACACACACACACACACACACACACACACACACACGTACGTTCCCTCTAAAGTACACTGGAAATGCTAACCTCAGTGACTGCATTCCCAGGCAGCTGGGACGACTTAGCTGCCAATGGATACTTTAATAATAAGCTTTATTAATTCAGTCCATTCAAAAATGTTATCAAAGCCTTTTTACTATTACATAGCAACGCTCATCCCTCTCACTCACTCCTTCTTCTGCTTTTCTATAAATGAATCATTTCAGTAAATATTTATCAAGGTCCCACTATATTGCCAGGCTCTGTTAGGCTTTATATTCTTTTAAAGAAGCCCTAAAGTAGTCCTATAAACAAAGGAATTCACAAATAAAATGATCTGAGATGAGGAAAAGTGCCCCAAAATGAATCAAACCAAATAGGAGAAGCCATCATTAGAATGGGCAAGAAAGACCTTTGTAGAGATACCAGAACGAGGAAGGGGAGGCAACTGTGAGCGAAGGTACAAAAGCAAACACTCTGCCACAAGAAGAGACTTGAGATCATGAAAGAGTGAAAGGCCAGCAGACCACAGGAGAGGGCTGCATAGCCTGGTGGCAAGGTGGTCTATTCCCACGGAAACATACAGGAAGAGAAAAAGCAACATAAACTTCGTTGCCAAAGAAAGTAAGACTGGTGAGATTCTGAGGAGGGGCATCGTTGAGGGTATTTACATGTATGTAACCATCATTAATATTCATTAAAATGAAAGGATTGCAATATTGTTCATGGTTTGGAGTATTTTGCAAAGAATGTGTTCTTTGCCTAAGTTATTGTTTGGGTGATCTGTTTCTCTTAACTGTTCATTGTCATCAATGTATGGACAGCTTGAATTAAAACATTAAAAAAATGCATTTGATTTTATGGCATTCATAGTGCTTTTTAGGAAGTACCAGACTCTTTGTGTATACTAGTTCAAGGAGGAAACAACTCCACAATCCTTCATGGAGTCTTCATGGAATCTCTCTCTCTCTCATCTTTCTCACATACAGATGGATTAAATAACATAATTAACTGAGGTAAGTGCTGAAAATGAGAGGCTTATGGTACTATGAATATTCTTAAAATTTTTCTTCTCTGTGCTTAGTTAAAAAAACTAGTGTATATTTCTTGTACTAATGAGCTTCATTAATATATTTCCATTTAAGTATATAATGGATTGACGTCATATGCACCTCTCTATTAGTCTTATGGCCTTTTACCTATCCTTCATTTTCGGTAGGGTTATTCACTCTTTGTTGAGCCTTTCTCCTCCTCCTCCTCCTCCTCCTCCTCCTCCTCCTCCTCCTCCTCCTCCTCCTCCTCCTCCTCCTCCTCCTCCTCCTCCTCCTTCTTCTTCTTCTTCTTCTTCTTCTTCTTCTTCTTCTTCTTCTTCTTCTTCTTCTTCTTCTTCTTCTTCTTCCAACCTAGGTTGGACTTGAAATTACACTCTTCTTGCTCTAGCCTTTTGACTGCGGAGCTTATGGACATGTACCACAGAGTTCACTATGAAAATTTTAAATAGAAGGAATTGCTCATTTAAGAAAGGTCAATGAAAGGATAAATTAATCAAGTATTATATATTAGCAGTCCTACTACAGTGATTGAATTAGACTGGTTGGTAATTAGCTTCTGTCCTTATTACAGCTTTCCCCTTCCTGGCTACAAACTGCCTTTGTCTCACCTATGTGCCATATATTTTATTACACATATACTGATTTTATATTTGATTGCACACATATACATATAACACACACATCTAGATAATAAAATATAAAAATAATATATGTATAATAAAATATATGTAATCTGCTTTTCCTTTTGCACAAACCAGTATTTTCTCTTTACCTTTTTTGCATTAACAAAGGAAGTGAGCCCTGTTGGTGGGCATATTACCAGTGATAAATGACCGTTGTTATTTGATGTGAGCTTTATCCCATGTAGTATGGGTTTTCTCCCTTTCTGTTCACTCTGCCCTGACACCGAAAACACAGCTACTGAGTGTTCCATCTCCCCTGTCTCTCAGCCTACCCCCACACCCACACATTCCCCCTCCCTCACTGTGGCGCCCCAGACCACAATCCTGCAGCTTCCTGAGGTAGAAGTGCACTCAGCCAGCCAGCGTGACTCCCTCTCTGCAGCTACTCTGTCAGGCATTGGGCTCCCAGGCTCCTAAATGTGGAATCTATCAGGCTGTGAACATAAGGGCTCCAGCCCTTTATTAGCTAATAGAAAGCTTATTAAAAAAAAAGACTTTCTAAACCAAGGCATGAATAAATAATTTCACAAGCAAAGCTGCAGTGTGGCATTCCTGGGTTTAAAGCTGAAAGCCTTTTCTAATGTGTTGCCAGAGGATTAAATGCTATCACCATGTTTCAGGCAGTGATTTTTATTGCATGTTTCATTCAGAATTTGACATTGGAAAAGAAGGAATTCTATGCACGTCAAATTGAAATTAGAAGGCAGCACACTGTGATTTGAAGCCTGGATGCTATTGTTTTGAAGACATTATCTTCTGCTCCTGTATTTTCTTTCTCTATCCCTTTTTCCTCCCTCCATTTGTCAACAAATATTTACCAACTTTAAGTTCCTAATAAACTCTACCATAATGCTTTTAAAAATTATATTCCACAGTGAGAAGAACAGTGGTGGGTGCGCTTTATCAGGAGTGCCCCAATTGTGTGGTACCACACAGAAAATCAGGGATTCAAATACATGGGGAAAACCACGTGGGACCTCTGTCTTGTATTTAGTAATGAGTGGGGTTGATCCATGGCGAGGTCATTAATGGCTTGAGGTGGTTAGAGTGACACTGGAGGGTATGAATCTCGTTTAAACATCTTTTCTGGTTGTAGTTGATAGGAGAACATTATTGTAAGTGAACTACACCAGGTGCAGAAAGATAAAACAGCATGATCTCGCGTAGAACAACGAGCTGGTCTCACGGAAGTGCAGGTAGAATAGTAGTTAGCAGAGACGGGGGAGCAGCAGTAGACGGTTGGGGATGGAGTGAGGTCAGTAACAACTTTGAATTGCAGGTGATACACACAGGCTGGGAAGCAGGCTGATACAAAGAGAGCAGTAGCTCCTGAATGGATTGTTGGGCAACAAGTCCATAGATTCATGGGAGAGAAAGACCATGGCACAGTTAATGTGGGTAGTATAGGTTTTACCCATTTACATTTCTGAAATGTAAATATCCTCTCCTCTTCCTTTAAAGGCTTTTAGTAAAGATGAGGGTTCCCATAGAGATGAGAGAGATGTTTCTATAGCAATGTCAGCTACGTGGCCCTTTAAAGTGTTTGTGGAAATCTTAAGGATGAGATCTGGACTATCTTAGTCATGGAGAAGTGAATACTCTTTTTCCAGATCTCCAAAGGTAAGGAAAACCCTCATATAACTTAGGGTTATCCTAGATTTTCAGTGGGCCTGAAAGATAGTGGTTAGTAATGAGGACTATGAAAAATGGATGGTAGTATGTTGATTTGCAAAAATCTTGACTTGTAGCCGCATACAGTGAGGACTGAACTCTATGCTCAGTGCAGTTAAGAAATTAAGTGAATAAAGAAAAGTTAATGGGGTCAGGCACCAGGAGCTCATACCTGTTATCCTAGCCAATAAGGAGGATGAGATCTAAGAATTGCAGTTTAAAGCCAGCCCAGGGCAGGAAAGTCCAGGAGATTCTTATCTCCAATTAATCACCAAAAAAGGTGGGGGTGGAGCTGTGACTCAAGTGGTAGGATGCTAGCCTTGAGCAAATGAAACTCAGAGAAAGCACCTGGACCCTAAGTTTAAGCCTCAGGACCAACACTTTCACCCACAAAATTTTGAATGGGCTAGTTCATTGTAGAATAAAATGATATTTCCTTCTGTTTATATAAACATTTTTCTATTGGCCTATTTGAGAATCCATGAAAAATAAGAACATTTAATATAACTTTCCATGGAAGCATGCTCCAGCATTATTCCTATGAATGAGACTTTCAGAAAGAAATATGTTGTATTTCTCTTCTCAGAAGATAGCTGTCACCCTAGAATGTCTCTGTATTTTCTTCCTGACACCTCCAGTAATGTGTACCAAAGATCTCTCCCAGCTCTCTTCATCACTTGCCTCATAGTTTTAGCCTCGTTTTCCAGAGCATCTCAGTAAAATCTTTCTTTCAAAGCATCTTCTTCTCCTTACCCAACTTCTTCATAGGGAAAAAAAAATTCAGAGTAGCCTAAGGCTGATTTTCTTCTGCTGGTACTGACAATAAAAATTGAAGGTGTGAAATGCATTGAAAGGACTTTTTTTTCTTCCCTCTGCTTAAAGAAGCATTAACTGTTAGCATAAAGGAGTGAAAAAGTAATGCCAGGAATATAATCATTTATGAGATGGTGGGTACACTTGTAAATGTATGTCTCTGAGTGTAAATGTTCAGAAAAGAATAGGAAATCTGAGGACTTCACTTAGTAGTATGTAATCATTTTTTCATGCAGGACAATTACGGAGCATTTTTTAAAACACTGTCTTTAGTATCAGTACATACAATTACTAAGACAGTATTGCAAGCCTTTATTGTCACCCCAAACATTCCATTTCAGAAGGCCAAATATCAAAATGACAGTTTACATTGCAAAATTTGATGGTCATACCATGTCTTCTGACAATAAGTGTCTTTGAATCGCAAAAGAGGGAGTTGAGGAATTAGGTGATAATGACACAAATGGAACACTCAGCCACTTGCCAGGAAGTGATGTTTCCATGCCTGGGAATCTGTAGGAAGTACATCCATTTGAGAGATTTCTCTAGATTTTAAATGCTCGGTGAACACCCACCTTTACTTTTCTACCACAGCTCATACCATTTAGGTTTCTTGGCTGCAGCCAATAGAAATGGACTTCATTTTAAAGAGGACTTTAAAGGTTATTCTGGGCTTACAGAACCCAGAGTTTAGAGAATGCAAAGCAGCTATGTATCAGCCCCATGGCTGGTACCCGCTGTGCAGACCATCTGCATAGTTGTGAGAAGTGTCCACTCCCCTCGCCCCCCCCGCCCCCACCATCCTTTTCCACATGTTCATGTTCAGAGATCTGGAAGAAAAGGTTAACAGAGCTGAGCTTACTCAGGGCTTTCCTTCCCTGTCCACAAGGCTGCACAGGCAGAAGGAAGTGCCCTTGGCACTCACAATGCAGTGAGAACTCTCTCCCTTCTCTCCAAGTCCACACAAAACAGAGGCTTTCCAGGAAATGGAGATTGGAATGCCATCAGACATCAGGTAGGAATTTGAGGGCTGTCAAGCTACAAAGCAATTCAAGCCTTTGGCAGGCCCTGCAAATTTTGTCCTGGTCATATTCCTTTTGTCTGCTCCAGGCTCAGTTCTAAATGTCACACTTGAAGGATTAGCTGTCCAAGGGACATAGCCACAAGAGACAGGCTAGGGTTCATTTAGGAGTAAACTGGAGAAAACACCATTGATCTCTTGAGTGTTGTTGTAATGACTGAGCTATTTGCAAGAGTCTATTACTGTGGCTGGCACCCACCAAGCACTTATCAACAGATGTTATGCCCTGGATCCTCACTGTGTTGTTTCCCAAAGGGTGGAGTGGATCTGAATGTGCGCCAGGTGTCACTTATTCTATAAATATTCTTGACTACCATTGTCCTTATTTTCCTCAATGGGCAAGGAGTAGGAAAGACTTTGCTTGGAATTGTTACCATTTACTGTTTGTATAGCCCCAGGAAAGATATTTCACCTAAGAGTCATCATGTTTGTGTTATAGAGGAGAGATAATAACCACACTTCCATTCACTAATTCTTCCAAGCATTATGAGAGAATGCATGCAAAGTACTTAGCAAAGTGCCCCGACACTCAGATCCTGTTAGTTATTAAGAACCCAAATAATTTACGTATTATTTTTTTACAGTCCACCTACATACTGAACCCCTTCCACCAAGAGGATTCTACAAGTTTAACACAGACCCTTTGTTCAAAATGTAGCTTATTTTATTTTTAAAGGCCAAGAGAAATTCCTGGAGACTTAGAGCTGGAGGTAGTGGAGAGAGGTTATAGTTCAAAATCTTCAGAGCCTGTAGGTGATGGAATCCGCTCAGTGGATTTGTCCACTCCCCATCTGCTTCTGCATCAAACTCACCTTCCTTCCTAACCATCTATAGCAATGTGCTTAGCTTCTGCTGTCATCTAACTTCAATTAAAGCAGAAAGGATCTAGAAGCTGTTGTGAAGCAACGTTCAGCAGTGATGGCCCTCTGCTGTGTATTTCGCTCTCTATTTTCCTGCTGTTCCGTGATGGAAGTGGTCAGGCTGTGTAGGAAGGAAAAGCCTGTCAATCACACCTTATCTAATCAGTTGCATCTACTTAAGGTAGGCTCCCACCAGGAGAAAATGGAAATGGCTCTGGGATCCTTTGACTCGATTTTCTTTCCTATCATATTTTAAGTGGTTACTTAATATTCTATTATTCCTTATAGAGACCTTAGCATTTCTAATTGCCATATTTTCTCATGGAATTAAATTAGTTTCAAATTATTTTCTTATGCTATAGTAGCTTGCATTTTTTTCTAAGCTGACACTAACTTACTATTTTCTGGTTGTAGTTCTGATCCTTTCACTTCTTTGTATATGTGAACCCAATTTTTGCTTACTCAAGACAGAACTACTAATGTCAATAACCTAATGCTCCCTTCGATTCCAAGTCATTAATAAAATTTTTATTGGGACCAGAAAGAATAGACTTTCTGCCAAATATTTTTCCTTAGTTGGATATGGGACCATTTATCAATTTCCTTTGTTTAAAATAGCTTAGCCAATTTTTAATTTATTTGACATTGTTACTCCAAAATAATTTAAATATGCTTTAGATAACAGTTTATCAAATGCTGTATCTGATGCTTTATTGATGTTCTCTGTATGATTCCCTATTATTTTTTAAACAAACTATTTTTTTTATCATTTTACCAAGAATGGCTATGTTATTTTTGTCTGGAATATTTTGTTTAAACAAATGTCTGATTCTGCTTTGCTGTTGCTTGAGACTTTTAAATTCCTTTTCCTCAGAGTAATTGCTTTAAATTAAGAATTGTATTTGGAGTAAAATTTTGAGGATTATAGTTTTGCTGTTGCCTATATTTAAAACATACGTGAGCCCTCTAATTTTATTTAAAAACTTGTAAGTTATAAGCATTAAATTTTTCCATACCAAATAAAAGTTGGTTAAAAATTAATGTTTATAGAGAAATAGCAATTTCTTTGTGATAATATCTTGAGAATTTAGGGATTGAGTGTTTTTATTGTTGTCATTGCAACTTTTATAATGGCAATGCACTTCAAATAAATGTTCTTCAATATTTTAAAGCAGGTTTAAAACCTGACTGGACCTACCTATAAACTTAAGATATTGTCAGTCATTTCATACCTGTACTTATTTATATTGTATATATTCCCTTTAATTCTCATTTTCTGATATGCTTCTTAAAGCTAGTTGGTTCTTGCTGAGAGATTACTTAATATAATCCTCAGGTTCTTTGACATATTTTTGTGCTTACTGGCTCAAAATAGCTCTTCATGTAATTTGGTGAGAAGTGATAGATTGTGAACAGTTAAATGCTCAATCATAATATCCTGAGACCTACACATTTATAGTCAGTCTCATTTTTCTGTATCCCAGGGGATTTTAAAGCAGCATGTACTGCAATTTCTTTCCTCTGTTTTCAACTACATGCTATTTTGTTGGGCTGCAGATTATTTTTTCATAATTTATACAAAGAGCCTATAGCCACTTTTCACAATCACAGTCTTTATATGCCTAAGAGTATAGTACTGATATTAAATTTCTGGTGCTATGTTCTCTCTCAGTTTCTTTTCTATTTTAAGTTTAAATGTGGATCCATTGACATATTTCTGAAGATTCCTCAATGTTTAATCGGAAATGATTAGATCACATTCTTGTGATATTACAATATTTTGCTTGATAAATTCCCTACATCTCTTTGATATGAGAATATGATGATATGGCATTTCTATTATCCACCAAATGTAAAGCTCTTGCTTAAGTCTGTATTCTTATGCAATATAAAATATGTTGAATTTAAAGCATAAAAGTGTAAATTACCTAGCATTATATGTCCACTTCAGTTCCCTTTCTTTATCTGAGGTTATACCTAGAATTTTGTATAAGGTTAAGATCTGTAAACTGCCCACTTATAGCAGAAATCCTTTATTACTGATTTTCTAAACTCAGCCTTTCTTGAGTTTTCTATGATGGCTTTGTTTCTTGTTTGGACAATTTTATTGTACAATAAAGTCGAATACATGAAGTTTCTTCCACTTTAGTGCTTACTACATCAGAGTAGTAAGATCTGAAAAGAAAGGAACCAGGATGAAAAAGAAAATGGGGTCATTTTCTGAATTGCCACTCCAGCTTCACAGGGCAGTTCAGATGTCCCGGGCTTCAGGCTGACAGGGACCAATCAGAACACTGGAGGACTAGAGCTTGCTTTGTACCAAATTCCTAAATTAGACATCCTGGATGTCTAACGATAACAACGACAACACCACAATTAAAAAAGATTGTGGCAAAACACACACAAGTTAAAACTTACCATGTGAACTATTTTAAGGTGAACAGTGGGGCAGGGAATGTGGCCTGGTGGTCGAGTGCCTGCCTAGCATGCATGAAGTCTTGGGTTTGAGTCCTCAGTACCACATACCCAGAAAAAGCCAGAAGTGGTGCAGTGGCTCAAGTGGTAGAGTGCTAGCCTTGACAAAGCCCAAGGACAGCACTAAGTGCCCTGAATTCAATCCTCAGAACTGGCATAAATAAATAAATAAAGTGAACAGTTAGTGACTTGAAGTTTGTTTACAAGTTTGGGCAACCATCACCACTATTGATCTCCAGAACTCTTTGAGAAACTAAAGCTCTGTGCTCAGTAAACAGTAACTTTACCCTTGGTAGCCCCCATTGGCTTTCTGCCTCTAGAAATTCAGCTACTCTGGCTACAATATGTAAAGGGATTATACAATGTTTATTCTTTGGTTTCTGACTCATTTTAATTAGCATCTTGCTTTCAAAATTATCCATGTTGTAAAAGGTGTCAAATATATTTATTTACTCACATTATTATTATTATTATTATTGCTGCTATTATTATTTATGTGATACTGGGCATTGATCCAGGTCCTTGTATATAGTAGGCAAGCAACCACTGACCTACATCCCCAGTTCAGAATTTCTTTCCTTTTTAAGACTGAATAATACACTATTAAATGTATATATTTTCTTGATTCTTGTTTTTCCCTTTCATCTATTTTAAGTAATACATATATGAACTTGATACACCAATATCTGGTCCAGGTTCCTTTCACTAGGAAGCAGAATTGCTAAATGTGGTGCTACAATTTTTTTTTGCCAGTCCTGCAGTTTAAACTCAGAGCCTATATGCTGAGCTTCTTTTGTTCAAGGCTGGTGGTCTACCTCTTGAACCACACTTCCACTTCTGGGACTTTTGCTAGTCTACCAGAGGTAAGAATCTCATGGAGTTTCCTACCCAGGCTGGCTTCTAACCACAGTTCTCAGATTTCAGCCTCCTGAGTAGCTAGGATTATAGGCATGAATCACATATACCTGACTATATGCTCAGCATTTTTGAGAAACCCATAAATTCATTTTATCTATCAGATAATCATTTCCTTTGATTGTATCCCTTTTAGCAAAAAACTTCACTGTCCTATGATTTCTGAATTTTGTTCTCAATTTTTAACAGTGCAAAAATGAATGGCTAGGGTTTATGGCATTTTTGGTTTAGTAATAAATGTTTTTGTGCTGGTGCTGGAGTTCGAACTCAGGGCCTTGTATTCCCCCTTGGCTCTTTCCTCAATGTTTGTATTCTGGTACATGAACCACAGCTTCTTTACTGGCCTTTTCCTGGTTAATTGGTGATAAGAATCTCACTGACTTTCCTCCCTGGGTTGGCTTTGAGCTGTGATCCTCTGATCTCTCTCTGCTTCCTGATTTGTGGGATTACAGGTGTGAGCCACTAGCACCTGAATTCTGGTTTAGTAATTTCAAAAATGGTTATAGTGCTGGGAGCATGGCTTAGTGGTAGAGTGCTTGCTTAGCACGTATGAAGCCCTGGTTTCGATTCATATACAGAAAAAACTGGATGTGGTACTGTGACTCAGGTGGTAGAATGCTAGTCTTGAGAAAGCCCAAGGACAGTACCCAGGCCCTGAGTTCAAGTTCAGGACTGGCAAAAAAAGGTCATAAACTTCACCATAAGGAATGACAAGCTGTAGTTTTCTTGCCTGTAATCACAGATTTACAGTTTGTAGTAACATAATTTTCTTTTTCTTCAATTTTGAAAACTATTCCTCATGATTATCCTTTTAAAATTTCTAATATTACAAGTTTTCAACTTTTTTTTAGTATTCCTAAAGCTTACTTTAAAAGCAAACAGGGATGTTGGGAGCGGTGGCTCATGCCTGCAATCCTAGCTACTCAGGAGGCTGAGTTCTGAGGATCGAGCTTCAAAGCCAGCCCAGACGCTAAAGACCTTTAAGACTATTTTTTTTTGTCTTGGTACCCATTACCCTCCCTCCACCCCCCACTTTGTTTTCCCCCCTTCCCTATCAAATTTCAAATAACCAAATACAAATAAATTCACTATATCAGATAACAAAGTGAGATACTATAACAATATGAGATACCCAAGGGACAGCAAAGGAAATGAGAGATAACATAGTACATTAAGGACAACAATCATTCGTTATATGGCTTTTGTTTCATATCCTGGAGGTCCTTTCAATTAGCTTCATACTATATGGCCTTATGTATCAAGGTTTTGCTCTGTTGCAGATCTCTGCTAGTAGAGCCCAAGGTTTCTACTGATTATGACAAATGAGGGAAACCATTGAGCCTAAGTTCCTTTGAGTCTGGCTTACTTCACTTAATATGATATTTTCTAAGTCTTTCCATTTCCTAACAAATGGGTCGATGTCGTTTTTTCTGACAGCAGCATAGAATTCCATTGTGTACAAATACCACAACTTGTTGATCCACTCATCAACTGAGGGCCATCTAGGTTGGTTCCATATCTTTGCTATGGTGAATAATGCTGCAATGAACATTGTTGTGCTAGTGGATTTAGTATGCCCTAGATTCTGGATGGTTGGGTAAATGCCAAGTAGTGGAATTTCTGGGTCATAGGGGAGTTCTATGTTTAGCCTTTTGAGGCACTGCCATACTGCTTTCCATAGTGGTTGAACGAGTTTGCACTCCCACCAACAGTGTAGTAGTGATCCCTCCTGGCCACATCCCCTCTAGCATCTGTTATTATTTGTTTTCCTGATCCTGGCCATTCTAACTGGAGTGAGGTGGAATCTTAGAGTTGTTTTGATTTGCATTTCTTTTATGACCAGAGATGTTGAGCATTTCTTCATGTGTCTATGGGCCATTTTTGTTTCTTCTTCAGAGAAGACTCTCTTTAAGTCTTTGGCCCATTTTTTAATGGGATGGTTGTTACTTTGGAGATTAGTTTTGGAGTGATTCAATTTTTTGAGTTGTTGATATATTTTAGATATGAGGCCTTTGTCCTTTGTTTGGTTGGTGAAGATCTTCTCCCACCTGTAGGCTTCCTAATTAATTTACTATCTATGTCCTTTGCCATACAAAAGCTCTGCAGTTTAATGCAGTCCCACTTATCCAGCCTTTCTCTGATTTGTTGTGATTCTTGGTCCTTATTAAGAAAGTTTTGACCTGTGCCAAGGAGGCCTAGTGTATCTCCTATTCCTTCTTGTAAAGTTTTCAGAGTGTCGGCTTTTACCGCCAGGTCTTTGATCCATTTGGAGTTAATTCTAGTGTAGGGTGACAAAGAGGGATCCAACTTTAGTTTTCTGCAGGTGCTTAACCAGTTCTGCCAGCACCACTTGTTGAAGAGGCTGTCCTTCTTCCATTCTATTTTTTTTGGCTCCCTTGTCAAAGATTAGGTGGCCATAGGTCTGTGGTTTAATATCTGGGTCCTCAGTTGTATTCCATTAGACCTTAAGACTCTTATTTCCAATTAACCACTAGAAAACTGGAAATGGGGCTGTGGCTCCAGGGGTAGGGCGGTAGCCTTGAGCTGAAGATTTGACGGACAGTGCCCAGACCCAGAGTTCAAGCCCCATGACCAAAAAAAAAAAAAAAAAAAAAAAAGGAAAAAAAAAAGTAACCAAGCAAGGAGATGTATAGTATCTTAATAAGCCCGAATTATAGGTGTCTCTTCTAAAATGTGTTCTATTCCCAAAGCTCTGAATTTAGAAAGCAAGTCCTTTAGACAATGATTTTCTGTGTTGTCAAAAATTCTTAGATTGATCAAAGGTTTTTTTAATAAGCTTCTTCATGCACATTCCCCCCCCCTCCAAATGATTTGATTTATTAGTGGTTTTCTAAGAAGGCATCATAAAGACATTATAGCGAAATTGCTTTGGTTTTGTAGTTGAGTAATTAGAATTTGTGATATTTGTACAGAGGTCATGGAGGTTTTTCAGTCTTTTTTTTATCTTTTTCAAAAGACATCTGAGGAAAAATAAAAGTCTATTAACAAGACTATAAACAAGATTCCAAAGGAAAGTGATTGCCTATTGAAGAGAGCCAAAGTGTTTCCAAGCGTTTAAGAAATAGTAATTTAAAGATGAAGTGCCCTGCAGTTCAATTGCCCCGCAGAGGTTAACAATGCTGAGGCTGAAGCTATCCTCTGCTAGCAGCAGCCATTCTTATTGATTAATTCTTTCATAGGCTTTTTGCCAGGCTACGTTTGGCTGGCACAGTTTATTTCACATGTTTGACTTCACAAAGTTGCATTTATTGAATACTCACTTAGGGAGAAGACAAAGAAGGAAAAATTATACTCCTCCTGAGTTTTCTCTGGCACTATGCTTAGGTTACTTCTCTTAAAGCAGTTGAAATGAAAGCATTCATCTTGCAATAGCATAGTATTTCTACTTCATTTTCTGAACCTGTAGTTAGCCAAAAAAAAAAAAAAAAGCAATCTGGCTAATCTGGTTGAATAATCTGGAGATGGTCAGAAACTTTTGGTTTGGGGATAGACATTTACCAACATCTGTTGCAAAAGAGAAAACAGAAGGCTACCCTCGAAACTGAAGGGTCATCAGGAAATAGACTCAGGATGTTCTATGGCTGCCCATCTGTCTCCACTCGGGCATGGAAGGCCTATATTTAGATATGATTTTAAGAGCTATGGTAAAAAGAAATGCTGATAAAGTAGATTCCATGCTCATTTTTTGGTTCAAGTATGTTATTTTTCTTTTTCGCAGATGTGTGCTCTTATTGGGTTAGTCTGTATGTGTTCTACCAAGCCCAAAGTTTAGAGAAGTGTGGAATTTCTATTTTCTCCATGTTGGCTTGTAAACTTGAAGCATATCTTGAATAGTTTACATATTCTCAGTGGGCTCCCTGTCATCATTGTTTTACTCATGTGAATACATGCATGTGTGTATTTTTACCATCTTTTCCCGGGGCCCCCTCTGACTGCATGCCGTATTCTTGGTCTTTGATTATCTGGCCATACTAAAGCCCAGTACAGCCCTGCAGGTTTGGTGCCTGTCTGAAGCATGCCTGGTAATGACCTTTTGCACACCTAATTGTTTAAGCTATGAGTTGTCATAGAAACAAAAGTTCTATTTGAACCTCTGTATGCTCTTTGTGGAAGTACAAACTGGCTGTGTTGAAGCCACAGATGGTGACATAGTTGCAGAGCTCTGAACTTGAAAGAGTATATTATGGGTGGAGTTCAGGTATTTAGTAAAGTGTCTCATTCAGTTTAAGCAGCTATAAAACCCACCATATTGAGGGTGGGGATGGAAGGGGGAAATGAGGGTGATGAAAGAAGTGACATTAACTGAGGAGCATTGTACTTACAACCTGACTTAGGGAATCATAACCCCTTTGTATAATTAACAATAATGCTACTTATTATTACTAATAAAAAGCTACCATGGACCAGATGGCTTAGACAACAGAAATTTATTCTCACATTTTTGGAGACTGGTAATTTCAAGATCAAGATGGCAGCAGATCCAGTGTTTACTAGAACCTTCTTCCTAATTTTCTCATTGAATTCTTACACAGTAGAAGGAGAAGGGATAGATTATCTACCTTGCGTCTCATCTCTTGCACATCCTCTGACCTCATTGTCTCCTACCTTCATCACATTGACGGTTAAGCATTAGAACTTTGGGGGTAAAGGGCACATTTATAAACATGTTGATAGCATGTACTGATTTTGTCTTATAAGATCTTATCTTCCTGTTCCCCGTTGCCTGTCACTTGGGGCAGTACTGGGGATTGAACTCATGGCTTCATACTTACTAGGTTGGTAGGTCCTCTACTGCCATTCTGTCATTTTTTTTTCCCGCCAGTCCTGGGCTTGGGCTCAGGGCCTGAGCACTGTCCTTGGACTTTCTCAAGGTAGCACTGTACCACTTAAGCCATAGCACCACTTCTGGCTTTTTTCTATGTATGTGGTACCGAGGAATCGAACCCAGGTCTTCGTGCATGCTAGGCAAGCACTCTACCACTAGGCCAAACTCCCAGCCCCTCTGTCATTTTTTTTGAAAACATGTTACTTTTCCTTGGGAACGTGTAGGACCTATTAGAACATCAAATGTTTTTGTTTTGGGGTCAGGAGGAAGGGATTCCACATCCCTCCAGTTGGGGATTCCACGTCCCACCAGAGTCCACCACACAGAGACAGTCTCATATAAAAAGGTGAATTTATTGGGAAGTAGATGGTGAACTGACCGGCCAGGGGAAATAGATGGTGAACTGACCGGCCAAAGGCACAGTCCAGACTTGGAGCTGACACTGTAACCCTGAGTGGCTCTCACGTTGGGTTTTAAGGGCAAATTCCATGTGGTTGAACCTGGCCGCACACAGGTGGCCAATGGTATAGTTACATACACAGAGGGTCCATAGTCAGTTCCAGCCACATGCTGGTAGCCAATAGGGCTACAGCCTAGTGCATGAATTTACCTATCACCTTAGTTGGAGCTGGTGTGCAAATTGGGCAGGTCTTCACAGAAAGCAGGGCCCCCCTCCACCCAAGCGAATATCCCATCCCACCTCATGGCGGGTAGGGATAAGGTTGTTTCTCCCTAGAAGGGCAAAGGTGGCTGGGCTGCTTTACCACTGTTGACCTTCCATAATGGGGCGGGGAACTCTTAGGCATTCAGGAGGGGCCAGTCCCCGCTCCCCTTAACACTCCCCCCTTTTCTAGTCAAATCTTTGACTCATTTACCTCAGTACAAATGTGTAAGATCATCAGTTTTATAACTTTGATTCTTTTTTTTCAAACTAAGGACATAATTGCAATCAACAGTAACATTAAAATAATCACCAGTGGGCCATTTCATGGCTGAGGATTAGGGAAGTTGCCCATGGGGACCGTTGTACAACCTCTCATACCATCCCCGGGTCTCCTGTCTCCTCCTTTCTCACTCATCTAGTCTCCTCTTTACAGCTGCCAGGCTATCTTTTATTACTCCAATGTGGTTTGCCCCAAAACAACATTCTTCTCCCAGGGCAACACTCAAACCTCTAGGAACAATATATCTAGTCTTCTGTTCTGGAGGACAACTTCAGCTAGGAACCGCAGTGAGTCAGTGAGCTTGTTGATTGACTTTTGTATACATTTTAGGTCAGCATCTGTTTGGGACCCAAGAATGTTAAAGTCCATTTTTCTTGGAGTCTGAAAGTCCAGGATCCTCACATGCTGTCTTCACCAAGGAGTGATGAACCCAGTAGCTCTTTCCTGCTACCTTCACAGTGGTTGGAGTGCTGGGAATCACAGTGTAGGTTCACTTGAGTGCCAGGATACTGGAAACCAGACGATGAACATGTCCCCAAATCAACTTGTAAGGCCTGTAATGACTGCATTGAATCATGTTTAGCACTATCAGCTAGTTCAGCTTCCCCAAGTTTTCCTTCAAAAGACTCCTGGGGCTGCCTCTGGTACCAGAGATAACACTAGCCTGGTGGGGGGGAGCATGTCAACAGTTGCTATCAGACCTGGGCAGACAGCATTCTTTGGTTTGGAGGTGCATACAGCCTGCCCTCCCAGATCTGCACCCAAGAAAGCCCTCACAACTGGGAAGCATGAGTCAAAGCTTAACAATCCCCTCAGATGGGCACCAAGAATAGTTCCACATCAGTGTACCAATCCTGACCCAGCATATATCATGGCCAACTAAATTACATAACAAGTCTACTTATATCTCCATCCTTAAGATATGCTCATACTACATACAGGAATTCTAGGATTTGTCTTTCTCCCTTTTTGTAGAACAATCATTTAAGACAATTCTTTTCAGATCCTTTCTTATCCATAAGAAACCAGTTTTTCCTTTTCTCAACTCCTCTCCCAAAACCTCTACTAACCTTTCTCTATTTTTCATTTGATCATAGCCCTCATTCACATTTAGCACCTCTCACCCTTAGGCTATTCAGCACTGGATGGAAAATTCCCTTCACCCAGCCAGAGGCACCAAGATGGCTGCAATAGGTCCTTCATTTTCTACTCACACGAAATCATACTATTGATTTCTCTGTAAGAGAGCTGAATTTCTGCGTGAGCTTTTCTCTCCCATGACTTCATTAGGGGACTTTGTACTTAGCACAGATAGAATGCCCCACCACCAAAGTTTAGTTCCAGTCCTCTCAGTAAGCAGCTGCGGGGTGGTGGAATCTGGCAGGACAGGATGTATAGCAGTAGCCTTGTCTCTCAGTAGCTCCAATGGAACTTCACACTTCCTTTGAGTTGCCTGCAAATTCCTATATAGGCTGGATAAATAAGCTTAACCCAAGGCCTGACTTGGGTGAATTCTCCCAATAATTTCCTAGTTGCTTTACCTGAGCACACTCATTTTTGCAGACTGACACCCATTGGGTTTTAGGACAGTATAGGGCTGTGATTCAAAAGCAATAGCAGGGTGGTAACTTTTAGTAACTAGATTGCTTTTAAATGAAGCTAGGATTCTCTAGACAGGTATAGAAGACTTGAACCTGTAGCCATTCCCCATAAGTACAGTCTCCACTCTTGCATATCTGTTACTACTCTTTCCCATACCTCTAATTTATCCTGTCTCACTTTCCAAAAATACTCTGGTGCTTCATCTTAAGGGGGTTGATGGGCAAAGATCCATCTTCTGTAACTTCTTCAAGCTGACTCCAGAGCATTGTTTCTACACTTAGCTAGGGACCCTAAATGCTTAGCCTATTTTGCCAAGGGGTTGCCAGGATTACATTTCAGGAGCAATATTTTACTCCAAACTGGAGATCATATAAAAATTTTAACAACTACACAAACCTTTTCTTTGGCTACAGCAGTGTAGCTTACTCAGCACCCATTTGCAAAGGCATTTTCCTGATTGTCTGGGGAGCTTAATCTTTGTGATTCTAACAATGGTTCAGTTGCCATTGTAGGTCTAGACAGATCAATAGGGACACAGCCTCAGGTCCACAAACTTTCCTGAATTTGTGGCTGGTGTCAACTCAAAATTCTCGGTTAGGGCTTTGAGCAAATACCGGGGATCAGGATTGTAAACTACTCACTATTACAGATGATTGACAAGTTCCTGCCCAGTAGACATGGACATTAGTAAGGCATGCTTACAAACTATTCTATGACCTCCTGGCTCTGATTAATTTTGAATGGCTAAGCACAAGTGACTCTAGGATCTGACACCATCTCTGCCATCCAAGCAGTGACTTACTGCATCTGGATGCTTCATTGCTTTTCCCCAGGAGTGTCTCTTCACACAGGGATAAATGTCCCATTGGCATTTCACATGCTTGGTTGCTGGACTTGAACTCAGGTACTGAGCACTGCCCTTCAACTCTCCAGCTCAAGGCTAGCACTCTGCCACTTTGAGCTCCAAAGCAACTCTGCCTCACTAGCACTCTGCTGCTAGATTAGACACCACAATCTCACAGGGACTTTGCTTTGCCTGGTCTGGCTCAGAACTGCAGTTTTCAGATCAATGAGTCCTACAAAAGGCCACTTTACTCCAACTAGAAGCAACAAAGTGGTCAACATAGAAATAGTCTCTAAGTATGATCTTACCTGGAACTTGGTAAGGGCCAAAATTACATCTAAATAAGGATTGCTGTCCTTCTCCATGGGCCTGCTCGAAATTGCTATAAAGAAACTTACAAGAGCAAGCTAAAATAGCAATTAAGCAATCATTTTGGTAGTCTTAATTATCCTTTTTTTTTTCCTTGAAACAAATATTTAGGACAACCTCACTTCCAAATTTTGTTCAGAATCTCACCCCAAAAGATGGTCACACAGGACTATCCTAAATTTTCCCTGTCCTTTCCCTTGGCATTTGATTACCTTAACAATTTTAAAAGATAGGCAAAGTTTCTGACATTGATAAACAAATTCACATTTAAATTTTGGATACTTATCTCCAAATTTTAACTCAAGGAAATAAATTCCAAATTCCCTAATGCCTCTGTGCTAAACAGAATACATTGTTTATAATGTAAACAGCTCTATGCATTACAATACCAAATTTTTTTTAATGAAGATTTCTTTAGAAAGATCCTTTTAGGACCTCCAGGATAGTGAAACAAAAGCCATATAATGAATGATTGTTGTCCTTAATGTACTATGTTGTCTCTCATCTCCTTTGCTGTCCCTTGGTTATCTCATATTGGTATAGTATCTCACCTTGTTATCTGATTTATTGAATTTATTTGTATTTGGATATTTGAAATTTGATAGGGAAGGGGGGAAAACCAAGACGGGTGGGGGATGTGGGGGGGGAGGGATACGGGTACCAAGACATGTGAAAGGGTATCAATGTATGTGAATTAATGCACCTTCTATCTGGCAAATATCATGTAACCCTTTTACTAATTACAATAAAAAAATGAGAGAGAAAAAAAAAAGAAAGATCCTTTTAACCAGTTCCTCTTTAAAACAATGTAATGATCCTCCCTAGAAGGACAAAGGTGGCTGGGCTGCTTTATCATTGTTGACCTTCCACAGGGGCAGGGAACTCTTAGGCATTCAGGATGGCACCAGTCCTTGCTCCCCTTAACAGTTTTCATGAATTTTAAAGGAAAAAGTCAAGAGATAGGATGGATTTGATTTGTTTTTAGAAGGGGGAAATTATTATTATTATTCAGATCTTAAAAAAAAGAGAGAAAAATCTTAGTTTGGTGCTAATAACTCTTTAAATAAAATATCTTTTTTGTTCTTTATGGTAATACAGGAATTTGAATTTGTACTTATTGGGCAGGCATTCTGATTTTGTCCAAGGCTGGCCCTAGACAGCAATTGATTATCCCCTCCCATGATAGTAGACATTAACTACCATGCCAGACTTGTTAGTTGAGATGAGAATCTCCTAAACTTGCTGCCCTGATTGGCCTTAAACAGCAACCTTTTCTGATCTTTTCTTCCCCCGTGTCTGGGATTATAGGTTTGTACCACCATGCCTTGTCCCTGAGACATTCTTGGTTTTTTTGCGGGGTGGGGGGGGAGAGGAGAAGCAATACTCAGGCTCAGACTCTTTAGGAGGCAACTGCTAATGCTAAAATTTTGCTAGCATTTCTGTGCTTTTTTTTGGGGGGGTGGTTCCTGTTTGTTTTATATTGACAGCACTGGAGATTGAACTCAGGGTCTTGTGTTGGTTGGCTGGTGGGATAGTATTAAGCCATGTTACTGCTCCTGTTTTCCATTGGTTGTTTTCAAAATAGTGTCTTACCTCTTATTTGAGTGGGCCCTTGAGCCAAGATCCTACTTTTGGCTTTCTGTCAACGCAGAGACGGCAGGTATGCACCTTTGTGTCCAGCTTCCTTCCACGGAGCCAGAGTCTCGTGGACTTTTCCATCTAGGCTGATCTGGCACAGTGCTCGTCCCAGTGAGCCTCCCATGAAACTCTACAATGATAGGAGTGTATCACTGCACCCAATATGGGTTGAAATGGGGTCTTTTAAACTGACCTGTACAGGCTGGCCTCCAACCCCAGTCTTCTTTTTGTTCTCAGCATCCCAAGTGGCTAGAATTATAAGCATGAGATCACAAGTACTCAGCTTGTTTTTATTTCTCTCCAGTTTTGTTTCTATTTATAGAAAGTAGTATAGCTTTTAGAATTGGCTTCACAGGAGTGCAAGATATATATATATATCTGAGCACTGTCCTTGGACTTTCTCAAGGAGGCTAGAGCTCTACCACTTGAGCCTCAGCACCACTTCCAGCTTCTTTTTCTATGTATGTGGTACCATGGAATCGAACCTGGGTCTTCGTGCATGCTAGGCAAGCACTTTAACCACTAGGCCAAACTCCCGGCCCCGTATGTATTTTTTAAATCCTCATGATAACATAATGTATTTGAAGGCATCACAAAGTACATTTTACAAATGGAAAACAACAACAGAAACAGACTTGAGAATAAACAACTTTTGCAATCTAGAATTTAGACCCAGCTGTGTCTGAATCCAGAGCCTAAACAGATGTGTACTGTGCAGTTTGCATATTGAACATTGTCTGAGCTCTAAGCTGCCACCAGCAGGATGCTAGAGCCTCTTTGACAGAGGTTACTACCTCTTGAGCCTCATCTCTGAGTGTCTTGCTATGGATAGCACAATGTATGTGTGCCTGGTTCCTCTGGAATAGATCTAACCATAGTAATTTGTGAATTTGAACTCTAAAGTTTTTTTTTAAAGGAAGTCAATACTATTTTTTATTGTTATTGTAAAAGAGATGTACACAGAGGTTACAGTTATAGAAGTCAGGCAATAAGTACATTTCCTTTTTTAAATTATATTTTTATTTTTTAATATATTTTTATTGTAATTAATAGAAGGGATACATTATATTCACCTGATAGAAGGTGCATTACTTCACATACATTGGTAACCTTTCTCATGTCTTGGTCCCCATTTCCCTCTCCCCACTCCCACCCCTTGTCTTGTTTTCCTCCCTTCCCTATTCGACTTCAAATAACCAATCTGATATATATATATATATATATATACAATATATCAGATAACCAGGTGAAATACTGTAACAACATAAAACAACCAAGGGACAGCAAAAGAGATGAGAGATAACAATACATTAAGGGCAACAATCACTCATATGGCTTTTGTTTCTATATTCTGGAGGTCCTTTCATTTAGCATCATACTATCTGGCCTTATGCATCTAGGTTTTGTTCTATTGTAAATCTCTGCTACGAGAGCCCAAGGTTTCTACTGATTATGACAAATGAGGGAAACCATTGAGCCTATGTTCCTCTGAGTGTGGCTTACTTTATTTAATATGATTTTTTCTATGTCTTTCCATTTCCTTACAAATGTGGTGATGTAATTCTTCCTGACAGCAGCATAGAATTCCATTGTGTATAAATACCACATCTTGTTGATCCAATGAGTACGATTCATTTTGAACAGAGCCACCTCTTCCCTTGTTTTCTCCCAGTTTTCCCCTCTAGCTCCCCCAACAAGTTGTGTAATTCATTTTCAACACATTATCTAGTGAGTATGCATTTGTTTACCCTTTGTCCTTCCATTTCTATGCTCTCCTATCCCAAACAGATAAATTTACATGTAAGATAAAAGGCACAGAAAACAAAAACAATGACAAAGGAAAAGCAAAAACAAAAAAGGAAAATAACAAAAACGTTTCCTTTCTATTTCTTGGAGTTCACTGTGATCCTCTCCTAAGAATATCCTCCTTTGGTCTCACTTCATGAAGGTCTAGAGGCTCGAGTGTATTTTTCTAAACAGCACCTTTCTTTCTTTCTTTCTTTCTTTCTTTCTTTCTTTCTTCCTTCCTTCCTTCCTTCCTTCCTTCCTTCCTTCCTTCCTTTCTTCTTTCTTTTTTCCTTCCTTCCTTCCTTCCTTCCTTCCTTCCTTCCTTCCTTCCTTCCTTCCTTTCCTTCCTTCCTTCCTTCCTTCCTTCCTTCCTTTCTTTCTTTCTTTCTTTCTTTCTTTCTTTCTTTCTTTCTTTCTTTCTTTCTTTCTTTCTTTCTTTTTTTCTTTCTTTCTCTTTCTTTCTTTCTTTCTTTCTCTTTCTTTCTTTCTTGCCAGTCCTGGGCTTCAGCTCAGGGCCCAAGCACCGTCCCTGGACTTTCTCAAGGCTTGAGCTCTACCACTTTGAGCACCACTTCCAGCTTTTTTCTATGTATGTGGTACCGAGGATTCCAACCGAGGTCTTCGTGCATGCTAGGCAAGCACTCTACCACTAGGCCAAACTCCCAGCCCATAAACGGCAACTTTCTTATGGTGTTTTTATCTGTCTGTCTATATATCTATGTATATATCTATCTATGCATCCATTTATCTTTCTATCTGTCTATTTTTGTGCAGTTTCTGGGGCTTGAACTCAGGTCCTCTGCTCTCAAGAATGCACTACTACTGGAACCACACCTACATTTCCAGCTTTTTGCTGATTAATTGGAGATAAGAATCTCAAGAATTTTTTGCCTTTGCTGGATTTGAATTGCAATCATAATATCTCAGCCTCTTTAAGAAGCTAGGACTACAGGCATGAGCTATCAGCTCCCAGCTTTTATTTTTCTTTTGAGAAGTAGGAATAGGTGAACATAAAATGCCTTTCTCTATCACTAATATAGTTAATATAGAGAGATAAGATGGGGAAAAATAGTATAATACTTAATTTATGGTCATTTATGAGCATACAAATGGAGACACATCAGACTGGACACCAGAGCACAGTTCTACTTGCTGACAGGTTGTGATGCATTGTGGGAAGGGCCAGAAACCAACTGGGCCTCCTGTGACTTCACTCACGTAAGTAATGGTTGGATCAATACACAGATTTTCTAATTTCTTTTTTAAAAAGTCAGCCATATACTTACTATGCATAAAATAGATAAATGTAGAGTTGTTCTAGTTTCTAAGTTATACAACTAGGGTCTACTTGTATTTAATTCCAGTCTTCATCTAAATTCCTGCCTGTGTGATTTGGGGCAAGTTGCCTAACTTCTCTGTTTTGCAGTTCTCTTACCTGTAAAATGAGGAATAATGACATTCATCTCAGACAGTGATTTTGAAAATGAACATCCTGACAACAGGAAATGTTTGAACATCACCAGAGACCTAGACCCATGGTTTTACATGCATATATGTACACATATGTACACATGCATGCATGCACATATGTATATCAAACTCAGGGCTGAAAGACTAGTAAATACTGAGCTACACCCTCAGCACTGCCCTTGTCTGTGTTGTAATTTTATTTTTATTGGAAGCCAATTGCTGATCTCTGTAGTCTCCAAATCCTATGTTTTGTGCTAGATATTTATAGGGGATAACTCATGAAAACCTAAGAATCAATTAAACTACCCAACTTGGGAGTGCTCTTCGGTGGCTCATGAACGAGGTGCTTTAAGTTCCAGAGTGGGTTGTTTGATAGCTGCATGGCCATCACTGGTGTTCATTTGAGAAGATGAAACCAAGAGCTTTTGAATGTGATGCCAGAGAAAACAAGTGTGGGCTTTGTGGTATGGCTATTTGTTGTGAAAATGCTCTTTACCAACAAAGTAACACATGTGTAGAGAACCTGCATTCTTTGATGTTGCATATCGTATTATAGTTTGGGGAAAATAGCATATTGCCGTGGTGTAATTTTGCTGAAGTGTTTAATTAGCCTAAATCCTCTGATTTCATCAGTTCCTGTGGGTCCTTGACCCCTGACCTTTTGGCTCCAGAAAGGCTGCAGGTATAGATCTATTTGCCTGTCAAGGAACTCATATCAGGCCTCTCCTCCCCCTCTTTTGCTCCATTCTGACCTCCTTTTTCAGAAGCAGTGCATTCTAATATAAACTAGATGGGATGATAGCATATCATGGAAACTACTAAGCCCCCCAGGGTCTCTGTCTCCTTGGAAAATGACTAAGTCCCATTTAATACTATAGAAACCAGCTTCCTGAAACCCAGAATTAGCCTGCCTTCTTGGTATTAAACAGCACTGCTGATCTGATCAAAACTAGACAGAGGAGAAATGGGACCCTCAATTCCACTGACTTAAAATAAGCACCACAGAATCTGTTGGAGGAATTCATCACATTTTCAAATTCAGAAGGCTGTGCAAATATGTAAATGGATAACGGAATAGAGAAAGTCTATACGCCTTGGGCACAAATTCTTCATTAGAAAGGAATTAGAGGAGATACTAAGAAGAATCAAGATGCTGTATATGCCCTATCCTCATTATCATTGAAAATAATTCAGCAGAGTGGCTAAGATGATAATAAGCTTTTGAGGTGAAATCTCAGCTCTGCCATTAATTAGGTACATGATCCTGAGCAAGCTACTTCGTCTATGGTTTATATGTCTGTGAGATGAAGTTCCAGTTCTACATTGCTGTTTGATAATTACTCCTCCATTTAGTGTCCTAAAGCCACTAAATCTCATGATTCTATGCATTAGATATGTGCACAGTACTCTGCAGGTAGTTTTTAGATTGCATATGGCACTGACTTTTGACCTTCAGCAGGCAGCTGAGTTCTGAAGGGGCCATGAGGAATTCTGCAGAGTCTGACATGTTAATGGGATGACTTTAAGGCTGCACTCAGAAGCTTTCCACACTGTGTTTTCACTAGAGTAGTGAATGTCTCACCATTGAGGTTCAGGGCTCCAGAAGTAATTGGACCAGAGGTGGAAAAGGGGTGCTCTTAACACTTGAGTGGGGCACTGACACTATATCCCTTCTTTTTCTTTTTTCTTTTCTTTTTGTGGGTCATGGGACTTGAACTCGGGGCCTGGGCGGTGTTCCTGAGCTCTTCCACTCAAGGCTAGCACTCTATCACTTTGAGCCATAGCACCACTTACATCGTTTCATCTTTAAGCCATGGTCTAAGGCAGTCTTCAGCCTGCCCACATCAGGGCAGTGGTCCTCACTTCCCCCTTCCTTTCATGGAAGAAGTGTCAGAGAAGTTGGGACTCTTTTCAGTCAACCCCAGGTGGGAAGTAAATTGGCTATTAATTCGAGATACTCATTGTGGAGTGTTATTCAGGGTGTCCATAAAATATACAGCAATGATGAGCACAGATTAAGTATAGAAACTGGATATTCTCACATATCATGCATAATTTTGCTACCTATAAATGTCTATATGTACAATTATATATGAAATCTATATTAAATACATACATATACCTATAAGTCTACCTATAAGTACATGTTTTCTGCCTTGCAGTGGTTTGACTGTTGTTTTTTTCTTTATGATGGTACAATAGAGATCTGCATCTAGTAGAAATCATACTTCCAAGTTTGAATGGGGTGCATTATTCTCTTAGGATTCCAAGCAGCAGCTTCTGGGCAGCCTGACACCACAAAAAAAGCAAATAGTCCATAGAGCATTGTGTTGGTAAGGAATCAATCATGTTTGATAGTTTAGACATGTTAATGCATTTTTTATCTTTTCAATTTGGGATAGATTTATCGGGATTTAACCTTATAAGATGAGAAGTGTCTGTGTTTTCTAGGCAAAACCTCATCACAGAAGTATTATAATAGTAATAACAGCTGATAATGATTGAGACTTTTTAATGTCTAACCTTAACCCTGTTTTGAGCAACACATTACGGAATTGGCCAACCTTTCTCATCACAGTTAGGTCAGGTTATCTCCCAGTTTACAGATGGTGAACAAAGGCACAGGGGATATAAAATTTAATAAAGGCTACTTAAATGGTAGACATGCCAAGACTGTTTTGTTTTTGTTTGTTTGTGGTACCATTGGAACTCAGTGCCTCAGCCTCATTTAGATGGTGCTCAACAGACTTAGTTTTCATTGATTTTAGGTATATTTGTATATATATTATCATCTTTGTGTAGTTGTACAAAGGAGTTGCCATTCAGCAAAGCATTTTATGAATATAGTGTATCATGATCACTGTCACCTTTCAACATTCTCATTCACCCCACCCTACATCTTCCCTCACTTTTCTTCATTTGTAGGATATGTATTGAATTCTTTTTGCCATTAAAAAAGTTTATGTATACAGTATAACTTGATCTGTGTTGTCCTTTCAACATTTTCACCCTCCTTTAACCCACCCCTTCATATATTTTTCTCAGTTCTGTGATATATACAATATGTTCTTGCTTGCATTTTCTTCCACCTTCCCCTCTTCATTCTTCTACTCCACATCCCCTGGGTCCCACCCCTACTCTTGCAAGTACTCATTTCCTGGTACTTATTTTGTTATGCTTTGACTTGGTTTTTCGAAATAATTATACTATTTGATCTCTCCCTAGAGTCTATTTCAGTTAATTCACTGGTATTTTTGACATGTTATCTTGAAAACTTTTCCGATCAAGTTGGCTTTAAACTGCAAACTCAGTTTAATCTGAATCTCAACCTCCAGAGCAGTTAAGACTAGCTACCAGTCATTCTGGCCAAGCCTGGTGTGTGTGTGTGTGTGTGTGTGTGTGTGCGCGCACGCGCGCACGTGCATGTGTGTGCGCACACGTGCACATGTACGTGCATGCATGTGCACACACACATGCAGTGGTGGTGAGGATTGAACCCAGGGTCTTGTTACATACTAAGCATATTCTCCACTACTGGAATTTAAATCAGTACATTGTTTTTCCTTCTTTCTTTAGACAAATAATAGAAAAGGATAAAAGGACCCTTCCACTGTCCAGCCCCATTTCCCAGACTCTGTGTATCTGGTTCATTTATGTACAGATAATCATATGAAGTCTTTTTGCAAAATTGAGTAATTCAATATATACAGTGCTCTGTACATTGTCATTAAACATCCTATAAAAGGATGTTTCATTCTTTTTAACTGTCATTCAGGACATAGAGATGAACCATAATTTGACTATCATTTATTAATGTGACCTCAAATGGTTGCTATGTTTCCTCTTTCCTCAATCATTAACCCTCATTATTTCATTGTGAAGCTCATTACACTCCTTGCCTGGGCAATGGAAGGTTGGATCCTAAACATTCTTTGCTGTTTTGTAGGGACCCCAAATGAGTCGGCTCCTCCAGGAGATTTTTCCTTTTCCAAATTGGACATTGTGGTTCATTTTTCGATCTGTACTTGTCCAATAACTTATTTGAGAGCTATTCCTTCCTTTAATTCTCAACCATCTTTCTATTTTTCTTTCCTGCATTTGGAACAATTCCTATAGATAGTCTGTAGGTTCCTCTATAGGGTTATCTGCTGGTCTTTTCCTCTCAAGGTTATCATAAATAATAACAGTCATGACTAATTATTGATTTTCCTGTGAGTCAGGCTCCATATAAACACATCATATTCATCTCATTTATTTCTTCAAGACAGAGAGAGAAGGTAGTGCAAGTATAAAAGTCTTCCTATTTTCCAGTTTTACACATAAAGAGAAGCTGAGGCATGGACAGGTTAAGAGGGTTGTCCTACAACAGAAAAAGAAGGAAGGAATGAAAGGAGGAAAGAGAAGATGGGTGGGAGAGAGAGGGAGAAGGAAGAGGAGGGGGAGAATGAAAAGGAAGAGGAGGAGAAAGAGGAGCAGAAAACTAAAATTGTGAAATTGGAGCTAAAGCCCCATGTATATAACCGCAGCCTCTTACCCTTTCTTCTTCATTGTCTATCATCACTTTTTCTGCCTTTGAAACACTAAAATGTTCATGAGAAGGAATTTCATTCTTCCTGACTTCTTCTCTAATTGCCTGGCCATTGTCTCAGACATTTGTCATGCTAGTTTGACTTTGTGGCTTCAGTTTGCCCCTCTTTCCCTTTTCTCTGGGCATTTTATACTACCACAGCTGGAAGCATTTATTTGTATTTTTTAAAAATAATGACTATGGATTTCTTCCTTCTTGACTTTTCTTTGTTTTAAGTTTTAAACATTTTTGGCCATTTCCCCTTTCTAAACCTTGAATTGTTTATCAACTTGATCATTCCTTTCATACATTTATTTTTTTTTGTTTGAAGAAAATTTGATTATTTGCCATATAGCAAAATACCCTTCCTTTTGTCCATTTTTTCCAGTTATTTTTTCATTGATAAAGTAGTTTTATTTCTTTTATAGCTCTTAAACTTTCTTGGCCTAATGCCCTGGGATGCTTAGGGGGACAAATAAGTAGCAATTCAGTTATCTGTTTTTTTCTGAGGTATGTTAAATGTCTGGACTTTGGAGTCACTTAGATTTGTTTCCAGTCCTGTCATTGTTTCCATAAGCCTCATCTAAAGTTACTTCTCACTACAGGCCCTGTAGCCCTTCTTTCTGCTTTTTCTTTCCCACTTCAATCTAACATGAACATCCCCACATAAATCTTGCTTATCATTTAAACTTCCAGACTATATGTTCAATAAGAAAGGAAAAAAGACAAAAAGAAAGTCAGCCTCCAATCCCTTTCTCCTCTACATTAATAATGTTGGCACTTCCTCTCCCTCCCTCTCCCCCTCCCTCTCCCTCTCCCTGTCCTCCATATCTATCCCTTCCTCCCTCCCCCACTCTCATAATTAATTTGTAAAAATGATCTTTCAGTAGTTGTACAAAGGAGTCACCATTGCACAAAGCAGTTGATGAATACAACGCATCTTGATCACTGATTCCCCTTTGGTTATTTGCCCCCATTCCCACCCCACTCCTTTCCTTCATTTTCTTCATTTTATGGGATTTGCACTGAATTTCATGGTCTCTCTTTTTTTTTAATAAGACAAACTTTTGTTCATTTTTCACCCAGCTTTCTTGTCTTATTTTTTTCATGTCCCTTGTCTCCCTTACCTTCAAGTACACATACCCACATTTTTGTGTCTAGAAGGCCATGGATAATGTGCAAGATGAAGGCTTTGGAGCAAGAAAGCTCTGTGTTTTTACTCTAACTCTGCCACTTACTCTTCTGCATTACTCTGAACCACCTACTGGATGGCTTCTAGATGATTTTCTCATGTTAGTGGTGAGGAAAATTATCCTGTGGTTATTGTAAACATTAGAGGAAATGAAAAAAAATGTGTAGCACAATTCTTGGATAGAGCAGATGTACCTTAACTGAACTATTATATAGCTATCGTTGCTGTCACTATTATGAATGACTGCTGGATTCACATTGTCTAACTTGAATTTAATTAATTAGACGTCTCCACATTTCTCTGCATTGTCACCATTTTTTTCTTCTTTTCCACTCTTTGCATATTTACCTGTGAAATGTATTCTTTTATAGTTCTATCAATTAGAAGTCTGACACTTAGGTGTTGTCAGGGCTATGCCCATCTGAACATGTAGGGAAGGATTTTTCCTTGCTTCTTCCTTACTTCTGGTGATTGTCAGCAATCTTTGGTGTTTCTTACCTTGTAGATGTTAATATTACCCCAGTTTCTACTTTCCTCAATACACAGCCTTCTCTGTGTATATGTTTTCGTGTCTCTTCTTAGAAAGATACTGGAAACTGGATGTAGGACCTCAGTAATCTAATATCATACCATCTAAACTTGAGTGCCTCTACCAGACCTCTGTTTCAAGGAGGAGGTCACATTCACAGGTCCTTGGGGTCATGCAGGGAGAGCACAGTTCACCCCACACTGGGAAAAAGAAATGAGGTATATTACCAGGGCTGTGATGTGAGAATGACAAAGCACTTGTACCACCAGGCCTCCTAGATAGTCATGTGACTGTCTCTCGCAGTAATTACATAGATTGGGGCTGAGACTTGAATATGGAAGTCCAGTTGATGGATATCTGGGCTCAATGACAAGCATTTGCTTTGTTGGAAAGAGACAACATCAATGTGTCAGTTAGTTTTCTGAGCCATTATGGGTAGATGACACCAAGGGCAGGACTGATGTGTCCAACGTGGTGACATGGGGTCAACTTAGCTATAACAGAATACAGACAGTTTTACTGTATCACAAGTATTAGTGTTACTTGTCCTTTCTATCTTTTACCTATCTTTAAAAACATCTCTAGTGTTTTGTTTCCCTCCCCCTTCCCTATCCAATTTCAAATAACCAAATATGCATATACACAATATATCAAATAACAAGGTGAATATAATGTAACACTTCTATTAATTACAATAAAAATATATGAAAAAAAGAAGAACAACAAAAAGCATCTCTAGTGGTAAAGTACCTGCCTAGCATATATAAAGCCCTGGGCTCAATTGCTTGGAACTACATACACAGCAACAGCCTTGAGCAAAAAAAGCTCAAGGACAGTGCCCAGGTCCTGAGCTCAAGCTCCAGGACTGGAAAAAAAAACAAAAAAAAACTTCTGTTTTTTTTCCCCATCCTATTTCTTTTATCCTTACAATTTTTTATCGGCTTTATTAGTGATACAGGGAGTATTTCTTCATTGTTACATTTCTTTTTTATTAAATAATTTATTATCATTGTTTTTTACATCATATTTCAAATGATATGTTTAACAAACAAGTATTCAAGAAGGGAATCTCTATATACAATCACTGGCACTTAGACAAATCGAAGAAGAAATTCAAAACTTTCTTGAATGTAATGACAATCAAGATACATCACAAAGGAACTTATAGGACACAGCAAAGGCAGTTCTAAGAGGCAAATTTATCGCACTAGGAGCCCATATTAAAAAGACAGACGAAGAGCATGTAAATAACCTAAAGAAGAAATTGAATCTCCTAGAGGAGCAAGAAAAAGTTATTCTAAAACAACTAGAAGTACAGATATAACAAAAATAAAATTGGAAATATTTTTGTTACCCTTCCATGCATGTTTACCATATATACCAATCTTCCCTTCCTATGATTTTTACCCAATCATCATCTTTTTTTGTTATGTCTTATTTTTTATGGTAAAGTCTCACTATGTAGTCCAGGCTGGTTTTAAACTCATGATTCTCATGACTTAGGACTCCTGAGTGCTTAAATTATGGGTTTATGATAACATATCTAGTTTATTTTATCTTTTTTTTTGCCAGTCCTGGGCTTGAGCTCAGGGCCTGAGCAATGTCCTTGGACTTTCTCAAGGCTAGAGCTCTACCACTTGAGCCTCAGCACCACTTCTGGCCTTTTTCTATGTATGTGGTACCAAGGAATCGAACCCGGGTCTTCATGCATGCTAGGCAAGCACTTTAACCACTAGGCCAAACTCCCAGCCCTATTTTATCTTTTTAATTTGAAATATGTATGAGTACAATCAATATGTCTAAGTTTACCATAATGTGTTCATGTGTGTATCTAGTGTACACATCTATGTGTTTAATATATGAGTTTGATTCGTTCTATTTGCTTTCTTGTCTTCTGTCAGTGTGCAGCATCCTCAAACTATGCAACAAAGACACATTACAAGATTCAAGTAATAGAATATCTTTATTGAGTCCTTACCATGTACCATCAGCAAATAAAAGGCATTAACCAAGCTGATCCTCACCACTATAAAAAAGAGGTAGTTGTTCATGGAGTAAAGATCAATCAATTTATAAGAAATCAGGAAGATGTTGGTACCTGAAGTTAAGGGTGCCTCTGATCGAGAACCTAAAAATACATGAGATTTGGGGTAAGGTAAAGGGATGAAGGAGGAAAGGCCCATGGAAGCACTTGCAGAGAATCATGATGGGTATTGAGAGTACTTGATAATGGAAGCTGGAAGAAATGGGGCCCTGGTTACATAGTGGTGGAAAGTTTGGTATCAGTGTAGCCTGAAATAATGTAGGTTATGATAGTTTTTGGTAAGAATGTTGTCTGATTTCCCCTTGTCTGTAATGGATTAGCTAAAGAATGAAATACTAAATACAAACAGGCTGGTTTTGAAAATAGAACTCTTTTCCAAATAGCCAATAATGTTCAAATTAAGAATGTGCCTCAGATCAAGTAGCAAATCCTAGAGAGAATTATCAGATTCTTGATAAAACAAAAATCAGGAAGATTAAAATAGTGCCTACAACTAGGACAGATGAAAAGTCCCCTAGGGTCTTAAAGGGTACTTCTTACATGTTCCTTATTAAGCCCAAAGCCTTGTAAGTGTCTTGACAATGTTTATTTCACAGCAGCCTTCCTGAGAGCTCATGTCAAAAGACCTTTTTCTTGAAGAGATTTGTGGTTGTAGCTTTTGTTTAGTAGTATTAATCCCAATAAGATTTACATGAAACTTACCAAGTTTGTCACTATCAACTTGGCCCAAAGAAATTCAAAGTACAAAACAGAAGCTTGGTTCATGAAGAGAAGAGAGTTGGGGGATTCTTGGGTGAATGTGGTTTGAATATAAGTAACTCTTTAAGCATAAAAACATGGCCTCATTATTCCTTGGCATTTTCTCCCTGTTTTGTTTTTCTTAAATCTGAGCATGGTGGTTGCTTGGGCAATAGACTGGTACATGTGCTGTCGGGGTTTAAGGGAGCCCTGAAAGCCTTTGGAAATGCCCATTTTGAGGAAGGAAATCCTTGGCCCTATGCCTGGTTGAATCCACAGCTTGCCATCACGTACATGGCTCCTCCAGCTCCACGCAAAGCTGTCCCAGGCAGCGTCACGTGGAGTACCTACTGGTGCTGCTGCCAAATCATGTCTAAATGGTAGCTTTCTGCATTAAAGCAATGGCTATTGCCTTAAGCCACAGAATTATAGATGACTGGTTATGCACGAGTAGATAACTTGACGAATGCCCCACGTAATAGGTAACAAAAATCACGACACAGATCAAATAACTTATCCAAGACCAAATAGTGAACATCAGCCATTTGCTAGACAAGTTATAAGATACATGTCATGTAACTTAGGCTTAAAAAAATTGTGCCAGCTCTGAGGCTTAAACTCAGGGCATGTCCGTAAGCTCAAGGCTAGCATTATTCTACTTGAGCTACACACTCCGCTTTAGCTTTTTTGTATGTTAAATGGAGATAAGAGTTTTACAGACTTTTCTATCTGGAATGACTTAGAATGATGATCCTCAGATCTCAGCATTCTGAGTACCTAGGATTATAAGTGTGAGCTACCAGTGCCAGCCTAGCTTAGGCTTTAAATTCCATTGCACTGGGACTTCTTTTCTGACAGTGCTACTTGCCAACTGTTACTTGCTTACCTGTACAGACTGCCAACTGGAAGAATATATTTCTGTGTTTATAAATTGGTATCCTGGTGCACCTCTTTCTGTAAGCCTGTGTGCCTAGATAAGAGCTAGCAAAGCTCAGCTTTTGAGCTTGCAGACTGAAGGCCAGATCCTCACAGTAGTTGCTAGCACATACAAGGCTGCACAGTGAGGCTGGCAACCAGTACCTTCTCTGACCTATCAATGCAGTATCTCTGTCTTTTCCAATATGTATTTGGTGCATCTACTTTCTGTTACACGAGCTACATATCTCCTTGTATTTATTAGTTTCTTATTGTTCCACCTATTTCTCTCTCTGACCTCTCCACTCTCACTCCTGAATTCACAGTTTACCTCTCTTAGTGTTTTCGTGTTCATCTGGAAGTCTCTTCCCCTCTGCCACCTTCTCCTTTTACAGCCTCTGGAGTTATTCACATTGGTTTGGCAGATGTTACTGGCTCAGTTGTAAATTCATGTCTATGGGCCCAACTGTGCTGTGTTTGAGTTGCACCATTATGAAAATCATATAAATTTACTCTCTTTATTGAGGCAGGGTCTCTCTATAGCTAGGCTGGTCTTGAACTAATAATCTTTTCATTCAGCGTCTCAAGTGCTGGGGAAGCAGCTATGTATACCCAGCTGTATGAAATTCTATTTTAAAAGATGCAATGCATGCATTCTGTTCTTTTGAGATACCTAAGTGATTTTTGTATATATTTCCTTTTGTTTTAGATTGATATAATTCAATCAACATCATCCATCCATATTTTTTGGCATTATGAGAATTTAATTCCTGAGCTCTTGCTTGGCTTTTGCTCACAAGTGTTTCTCTGCCATTGAGCCATATCTCTACTTCCAGCTTTTTGCTGATTAACTCAAGGCAACAGTATTCCCAGGCTCAATTCAAATCTCCATCCTCGGATCTCTGATTATAGATGGGTCACTGCTGCTCAGCACATTGCCATAACTTTTAAAGAATCCCATTTTGCTTTGATCTGCTAAACAGAACTGTGATTTTTTTTTTCCTGTCCTGAGGCTTGAACTCAGGGCCTGGGTGCTGTCCCTGAAGTTCTTTTGCTCAAGACTTAACACTCTGTCACTTGAGTCACAGTACTACTTCCAGCTTTTTCTGAGTAGTTAACTGGAGTGTTTCACAGAATTCTCTACCCAGCCTGGCTTTGAACAGCAATTCTCAGATCTCAACCTCCTGGGTAGCTAGGATTACAGGAGTGAGCCAGCCTAGAATTGCTACAAAATTATTTTGTAGGCCTAAGTCTTATTATCTTAAAAAAGACTTAAATTCAAGCTATATCCATGACTTGCTGAAATTTAAGTGACTACACATGATACTCAATGAGATCACCCCTTCTACCACAGAGTTGCTATCATGGTATCTCTATCTGGCAGCTGCTTTTCTCAGCATGAGGAGAGCCACACCACACATCTTCCCCTAAAAGCCCTTCCTGCTGCCCTCCCAGCACTGACCGGGCTTAACCTTTCTTATCGTCTGCTGAGGCTGAATGGAAGATAAAATTGACAAACTACCCTATTCTGCTTAGCTTCTCTTCCCTGGGCCACCTCACCATTCTGTGTTCTTCCCTTGCTTCTTCTTCCCTCAGTTGTCAGCTATATCCTGGTTCCACTGCCTGGGAACACTTTCTAGATCTTTGTAGAAATCAAGAGAAAGCAACGTTTAGCCCATCTGAGCTTTCACAGGCTCATTTTTTCCCCTGCTGTATTGAAGTTCCTACTTCCCCATTGCTTTTTTTTTTTTTTTTTTTTTTGCCAGTCCTGGGCTTGAGCTCAGGGCCTGAGCACTGTCCTTGGATTTTTCTCAAGGCTAGAGCTCTACCACTTGAGCCTCAGCACCACTTCTGGCTTTTTCTAAGTATGTGGCACCAAGGAATCGAACCCGGGTCTTCGTGCATGCTAGGCAAGCACTCTAACACTAGGCCAAACTCCCGGCCCCCCCACTGCGTTTTTCACCTTCGGTTCAGTGCATGCTTCCATTATGCCTTTCTCCCACTCCCCAAAGTTAGCTCTTCTTAACTGCTGCACCGGGTCTAGCATTCGTGTCTACTGTAAATTTCTTACCCACACCAAAATAGGAGGCTAATTCCTGCTAAAAACTTTCTTTTTTAATTTTATTTTATCTCATTGTCAGGGTGATGTATAGAGGGGTTACAGTTACATTCCTCAGGTAGTGGGTACATTGCTTCTTGAACATTGATATCCCTTCCCATGTTTATCTCCCACTTCCCCCCACACCCCTTGGTGCTTATCTTGTTTTTCCCCTTCCCTTCCCTATTTTAAATATGCAAATAAACATATATACAGTACACCAAGTACCAAAGTCAGATATTTTCTTAATGTACTATGTGAAGTTTTTTCCCCCCTGCTGAAACTTTGTTATATAGTACATCTAAAGGGCCCATAAAGTAAATTTGCCAATATGCAATTGCCTACCTCTAACTTGAATGCAGTAGCTTATTTAGGAATCCTGGGCTGTGAATTCAACTCAGTGGTGGGGCATTTACCCTGATTTGATGCCTAGTACTGGGGGTGGGGTGTTACAAGGGGTGGCGAGATTATCTAGAGCCATATAATGTGTGATTGTTGTTCTTAATGTACTATGTTATTTCTCATCTCTTTTGTTGTCCCTTGGTTATTCTCATATTGTTACAATATCTTACCTTGTTATCTGGTATATTGTATATACGGTTATTTGTTTATTTGTAATAGGAAAGGGAAGGGGGGAAAACAAGATGAGGGGAGGGGATGGGGTGAGGGGAAGTGAGAACAAAAACATGAGAAGGGGTATCAATGCGTGTGAAGTAATGCACCTTCTATCTGGCAAATATAACTGTAACCCTTCTATTAATTACAATTTAAAAAGAAAGAGAAAAAAAAGTCCTAGTGTGTGTGCGTGTGTGTGTGTGCATGTGTGTGTGTGTGTGTGTGTGTGTGTGTGTCCACATGTCCACACGTGTGTGGCACACGCTGTTCCTAGGACTGGGTGCTGTCCCTGAGCTTCTTTTGCTCAAGGTCATCTCTCAACAACCAGAGCCACAGCTCCAGTTCTGGCTTTTTTTGGGGGGGGGCATTTAATTAGAGACAAGTTTCACAGATGTTTCTGCCCTGGCTGGTTTTGAACTGTGACACTCAGCTCTCAGCCTCCTAATTGTTAGGATGATAGGTATGAGCCACCAGTGCCCATTGTCTTATTGTTTTTTGCCTTGAAATGATTATGATCGTCTCAAGGTGATTTTTATAATAAAGATGATTATTATGCTCAGCTAATTTTCCTCATTTTCTCTGTTTTTCAGAGTCCCAAAGGTATTTTCTTAACAAAATATAGAGTATTTTGAAATTACTATGTCATATTAAGTCAGTGTCAAAAATATTTGAATACAAACTCAGGGGGGGATAAATGCATCTGAATTCTGTATGACTATAGTATACCATGGTTGGGTCAAAGGCAAGTGACTCATGGATATTAATGAGTGGAGTATGATATTTTACTTTTTCATTCATAGGGCAATTTTAAGGGGGAAGAATAGAAGATAATATTTTCCTTTCTCATGTATTTCTAGTGAAAGCTCTATAGCTCTTTTTGTTCTGGATGCAATTTGATATTGGCTATCCTGCTAAACCATTGCATCTCTCTTAGGAGGGCTATGTAACATTCTTTCAGGAAAGAAAAGAAAGTTGCTAGAAATGCTTCAGGTTGCTAGGTCAGAAACCCAAAGAAAGAGTCAGGGAGAGCAATTGGATTCGATCTGGTCCCTGTGGGCCGAGCATATGTCTGAATGTAAAAGCACAATGTCTCACAAGCACTCATTTCCTGGAAGTTGAGAAGCTTCTTCAGTCTACTGTGTGGACAACAAAGCCAGAACCAATAAGCTGTTTTATTAATTTATTGTAGGCTGAGTGGCTTTTGCCTCTAGGCATTCTCTTGTTCAATGGGGCTTTTGCCAGAAAAAGCCAAAGCAGCCTCAATCTCCTCTTTCCTCATTAAATGCTCTCCACATTGTATAGTCCCATATCTTGCAGATCTTGCAGACCTTGGCAGAGCACTCCTTCTCCTCAGCTTTGTCTCAGTACCATATGGCATTTGACAGTTAGGCTCCAGCCCCAACTTAAAACAGACTAATATTATCAGCCCACTGAGGAAATGATCCCTATTTGTTTCTGTAGTCCTAAAGCTTCAGAAGGGTAGGGAAGGCAGTTTGGCAAAAAATAAAGAACCCATGAAAGAGGGAGAGAAAATTGGTGGGGGTGAGGGGGGAGCTCTAATACAGGAGACATAGTCATAGTTGATTCTGAGCAACATGTTCCAGGTCCAAGAAAAATACTTTCCTCACATTCACTCCTTTGTAAGGACAAGGAACTTTCACCTGATTGAAAAGAAACAAGGATTCAAAGTCTGGTTTCAATTAGTATGATTTAGAATATACAAAGATTGTTTTGCATGATGTTTCCTTAGCTTGCAGTAGATGTGAAGGACAGAACTGTGTCTTATACTCTCTTGCTTGGGGCTATGACGGCTGGAATCCTCAGGGCTGGGCTGGGGTGAGTTGTTCTGTGTAACTCCCATCCAGTGTCCCAGACCTCATCCAACTGTGTGCTATTCTACACTTAAAGGAGAAGAAAGCAAAATGTGAGGATCTAAGCGTCTTCTCAATTCCCACATCAAGTTTTACTCACTCTCTAAGACCCAGAAAGCCAGAAGCAAGCTTCGAATTTTCCCACCTTTTAATCTATGACCAACCGTGACCCCTGAATGAAGCTGAATCTAATGACAATATCCAAGGACCAACAAAGGTCAGAAGAATCTTGGCCTGGCCTTCTAATGAAGAGACGAATGATGTAACCCTCCAGTATAGGATTTCGTGAACGACCAGAAGACTCACGCATGTATCCGTCTGAGGCCCATACAAACTCAAAGTAGGGTAATCCAGCTGAGAAAAGCGATTTTAAGTCTACTGATGAATTTCAAGAAAAGAAAAGCTACCGTAAGAGTAAGGGCCTTATTCATTAATTAGGCCACTTTCCTTATGAGCTAAGCAGTTGGGTTGATTTGTATCTGTTATTTAAAGGCACCAAAACTGATAAGCAAAGATGATAACTTTTTCAAGGGTTGCTTTTCAAAGCTTAGGCCTTAATCATTTTTCTAATTATATTTTGAACTTTTTTTTTGAGACCAAGGTCTAATTATGTAGCTCTGACTCAAAATCTTCCTGCCTTTATCTCCCAATTACTGGTGCTGGGATTAATGGCATGAGCCACTACACCAGGCTGGTTCTCCTACCTTTAACTTTTTCTTTTCTCTCTATGTTATATGTGACATTGGTTTACTTGCTTGTCTCCTAAGATGCTAAGAGCTTTTCAGGATACTAGATTCTGCTCATGTTCTCTCTCTCAGATGAGTGGATATTTCCTTTAGGAACCAGATCCAGTGTCACAGCACTCACAAAACTTCTGTATTTGTCCTATCTAAAGTTTGGCACAGCATCTGCTTTAGGATTGGCTAGGCCTGGCTTCAAGTTCCTTCCTTCCTTCCTTCCTTCCTTCCTTCCTTCCTTCCTTCCTTCCTTCCTTCTTTCCTTCCTTCCTTCCTTATTTAGTGCTAGTACTGAGACTTAGACTCAGGGCTATCTCTTAGCTTCTCCCCCCTCCCCACCCCTCCACCACTGAAGGCTGTCAACTCTTATCACTTGAACCACACCTCCACAGATATCCAAATCCACAAATACTCAAAGTGATCTCAGAAAGAATCAATGGATGCAGAGGAAAAAGTAGAGTGACAAAGATTTATTGGAAAAACAAAACAAACCCAAACAAAATCAGAGCTCCCAGTAGATGGAAGGGATCCCACAGAGGCTGTGACCTGGGGTGCATGTACAGGGGTTAATGAGGTGTCTTAGGAGAGCGCTACATGACTCTCAATATTAGACAGTCTAGGAGCCATATCAGTTTCCAACCCAGTCAGTGGCACTGTACAGACTGTACAAGTTCTTCACACATTGTCTAGACCCTCTGACCTGGTGCCCGATCTGGTATACATCTCAAGTTCAGTCAGTCTGCTGTTCACGTGCCAAGTTTTCTCAGGGTGATGGGCCATGATATGATGTCTAGAGGCCTGTAGATGAGACTGCTCGAGGCCATGATAAGAGAGGCACAATCTCGGAGATATAGTAAAATGTAGTCTTCTTAGAGGTATAGTAAGATGGAGTCTTTAGAAATAAAAGAATACTTTTAGAGCATTTAGTACAATGTATATCTGTGGCATGAGATTCCATTTTAATTTCTTTTGGATTATCTGCAATTTTTATTTATTTTTGTGATAGGCAGATACATCTTTTTATTATACTATTTTAGACTTCTAAACTAGGACATTTCAGTTTTAATAGAATTGGGGATGTATGTGTGTGTGTGTGTGTGTGTGTGTGTATTCTGTTTGATTTGGGGGAAAGTTACTGAATACCTCAGAATGAAGCTAATAATGACATTTAGTTTAGAGAATATCTAGGGGGAGAAATGAGAGACTACATGTAACTTGTCTTGAATAGCATTTAGAGTGTGCTCAACAGCTAATTACAATTGTTTGATTTTAACTTTCCATTTGGTGCGTTGTGATTTGTCCCATGAACACATATCATTGAAGCTGATCATGAGAAAGGCGCTGACAGCTGTTGGACATAAGGTCCAGATTCCTGCTGCTGCTGCTGCTGCTGCTGCTGCTGCTGCTGCTGCTGCTGCTGCTGCTTTTCTGCCCACCAAATTTCTAAAATAGCCTATAAGAGCCAATGGCAAAGAAAGGAACATATTTGTAGTTTGGACGCAGACTTGAAAAGGTTATTGGTTGTGAAATGCCAGAAAAGTTATTTATTTGTTTTTATCATTTGATGTTTGAGCAGGAAAGAAATTGGCTTGATCTCAGAAATGGAAGGCAAAGACCTATCAGTAGACACTAGAGGAACATATAATTTTAAAAACGTGCTTCCTTTTTCCTTCTTTGTAAGTCTACCACAGCATGAGACATGTATGCAATTTTCTTGCTGGTGAATGAGAATGTTCCCTGAAGAACATTTGGCTCCTCGCCCACATTTAATACATTAAAAAGTTATATATTTGTATTTAGTGAGGAGACAGAGGATGATGGTCCTCTTTTCTGAGACAGTTATTCAAGATGAGATGGTTCCTTTGAGTTTCGTTAAGGACAGAGTTGGACGATTTTGTCTCTACCTGAGACATATTTGCATATATGATTAGAAGATGCAACCTGTTGGTGACCTTTTAGCTTGCTAGTCTCTACAAGGTAGGAATGTACGCTCACTTGTGATTCCATACAGAATCCAGATCCTGTCTGGAGTCCAGGTGAAGTGCTGGGAGACCGGCAAACGTGAGAGAACTGCTCCAGTCTGCGTTTCAGCCTTAGACTGAAGATGACCTGCTAGGTGTGAAGAGACAGCTGTGACCTTGCGTTTCTCATAATCCCCTGGAGAATATTGCTTCCTAGCACAGTAAAATGCCATGACTCAAACACATACATTTCATAGCTGTGCCCAGAAGAAAAAACATCTCAAATGCTCTCCATAAGGCATATCATCATTTTAAATGCTAGCCAGTACAATGTAAAGAACTCACAAGATTTTGTCAGAGAACTGAGTTAGAGAAACCTAGTAGAACAGTGTTTTACCACAGTGAGAAGTTCTGAGTTTGTCTAGGTATTTTTTTTAATAGAATTTGCTTTACAGACATTATTGGCTGTCACTTAAAGGAGATAGTGTGTAGGATATTCTCTTAGCATGACCAGCCTCCTTGTCATTTCAGCAACTGGATAAGAGAGATGAATTCAGGAACTGGTTGCCATAGCAACAGCATCTTCAGTAAAGGTGATGAGGGAAATCATTTCTCTCTGAATGCTAATCGGTTGTCACTTTCATCTTAAACCGGCTGTTTCCTACTGTGTCTCTGATTGCCATGAAGCCAGAGAGATTATTTACAGATTAAGGACTGCTTCACGATCTGATCATCTCTATCCTAATTTATGCTGGATTGGAATGCTCCAGGAGAGGGAGAGATTTTTTGTAAAATATTCAGAGTTCAAGTTCTTTTTTTTTTTTTAAGGTTTGCAACTTCCTTCTAGAATTTTCTTTTTCTGTAGCACTAAGAAAGCCATTCACATATATATATATATATGTATATATAATTGTTATTGTAGAGGTGATGTACAGAGGGGTTAATGTGCCTAAGTCAGGCAATAAGTACTTTTCTTTTCAAACCATGTCACCCCTTCCCTTACTCTCTGCCATTTTTCCCTCCTATCCTCCTATGGTTCATTTTCTGTAGTGTCTAGTGAGTACTACTACTGTCCACTCTTTGTCCCACCTTTTCTGTGCTTGCCCTTACCCCCCCAAAGGCAACTAAACAAATAAATAACACAAAAGGTAAAAACAACAAAAACAGAAGCAGCAACAACAAAAAATCTCTTGTTTCCATTTCTTGAAGTTCAGTTGAAAAATATTATTTTTATGGTCAGTGCACCTAGCTATTGAGCCTTTTCATATGAATAGCCTTTGACTTCACTTTGTGAATGTCTAGAGAGCTGTACAATTTATAATGTCCTATGTATAAATTATATACATATGCATATATGTGTATATCATACAATACACACACACATATTACCATTCAGTATGCCTACTTATAGATTTATAGGCACAGTCTAGCACAAATGAGGGAAACCATGCAACCTATGTTTCTTTGGGTCTGGTTACTTCACTTAATATAATTTTTTCCAAGTCTTTCCATTTCCTTACCCATGGTACAATATCATTCTTTCTAATGGAAGAGTACTATTACACTGTGTATACGTATCATATTTTCTTGATCCATTCACCTACTGAAGGGCATCTGGCTTGATTCTACATCTTGGCTCTGGGCTCTAATAAACAATGCTGTAGTGAACATGGTTGTACTGAGAGCTTTAGTGTGGCATTAGTTGTGCTCCATTGGATATATGTCCAGAAGTAGAATTGCTGGGTTATAGGGAAGCTTTATGTTTAGCTTCTGAGACACGTGCATACCAGAGTGGTTGAACAAGTTTATATTCCCACCAACAGTATAGTAGTGTTCCCTTTTGGCCACATTCCCACCAGCATCTCTTATTAGTTTTCTTTTTTTACTATTTTATTTTATTGTTGAGGTGGTGTTACAGAGGGGTTACAATTACATTTGTCAGGTAGTGGGTACCTTACTTCTTTAACATTGTTACCTCTTCCTATGTTTTTCTCCTACTTTCCCTTCCCCACCCCCTCTCACTCATCTTACTTTTCCCTTTTTCAAATAAACAAATAAATGTATGTACAATGTACCAGGTACCAAAGATTAGTCTTCTCTTCTCTTCCCCCTCCCCCTTCCCCCCTTTTTCCTTCCCTTCCCTCCCCTCCCCTCCCTTTCCCTTCCCTTCTCTTCCCATCCTTTCCTCTCTCCCTCCCTCTCTCTCTCTCATCGCCCCTCTCTTTTGTCAGTCCAGGAACTCTGGAGCTTGAACACTGTCCCTGAGCTCTTCAGCTCAAAGCTTGTGTTCTACCACTTGAACCACAGTGCCACTTCCAAGTAAGACATTCTTTTTATTATTATTATTATTATTATGTTTATCATTTTTAATTAGTTATACAAGAGCTTCAATTCAACATATCAATTTATAAGTATACTGCATCTTGATCAGTGTACATTTTTACAATGAATATCATGACTATTAAACACAATTCCTTTTTATTTTTTAATTTTAATGTGTATAGAGGGGTTACAGTTATATTTGCCAGATAGAAGGTGCATTACTTCTCACACATTGATACCCCTTCTCATGTTTCCCTCCCCCTATACCCTCCCCTCATCTTTTTTCCCACCTTCCCTTTCCTATTTCAAATAAACAAATAAACATATATACAATATACCAGGTAACAAAGTCAGATACTGTAACAATATGAGATTAACCAAAGGGCAACAAAAGAGAAGAGAAAAAATGTAGTACATTAAGAACAACAATCACTCATAATTAAGCTCTTGCTTCCATGTCCTGGAGGCCTATTAATTTAGCCTCATCCTATATGGCCTTATGTATCTAGGGTTTGAGCTATTGTAATCCTCTGCTAGGAGAGTTCTAGGTTTGTACTAATTATTACAAATGAGGGAAACTATTGAGCCTATGTTCCTTTGGGTCTGGCTTACTTCACTTAATATGATTTTTTTCCAAGTCTTTCCATTTCCTTACAAATGGAGCGATGTCATTCTTTCTGATGGCAGCATAGAATTCCATTGTGTATAAATACCACATCTTCTATGTCACCCTGCACCAGGATTAATTCCAAATGGATCAAAGACCTTGAGGTAAAAGCAGACACTCTGAAAACTTTACACGAAGGAATAGGAGATACACTAGGTCTCCTTGACACAGGTTGAAACTTTTTAAATAAAGACCAAGAAACACAACAAATTAAAGAAAGTTTGGACAAATGGGACTGCATTAAATTGCAGAGCTTCTGTATGGCAAAGGACATAGCTAGCAAGTTAAATAGAAAGCCCACAGAGTGGGAGAAGATCTTCACTAATCATACAACAGACAAAGGCCTCATACCTAAAATATATCTACAGCTCAAAAAATTGAATCTCTCCAAAATAAATCTTCCAAGAAACAACCATCCCATTAAAAGATGGGCCAAGGACTTAAAGAGTGTCTTCTCTGAAAAAGAAATAAGAATGGCCTATAAACACATGAAGAAATGCTCAACATCTCTGGTCATAAAAGAAATGCAAATCAAAACAACTTTGAGATTCCACCTCACTCCAGTTAGAATGGCTATGATCAAGAAATCCAGTAAGAAGAGATAGATGCTGGTGGGGATGTAGCCAGGAGGGATCACTACTACACTATTGGTGGGAGTGTAAACTCGTTCCACCACTATGGAAAGCAGTATGGTGTTTCCTCAAAAGACTAAACATTGCGCTCCCCTATGACCCAGCAATTCTACTACTTGGCATTTACCCAATGGTCCAGAAACAAGGACATACTAAATCCACTAGCACAACGATGTTCATTGCAGCACTATTTACCATAGCAAAGATATGGAACCAACCCAGATGTCCCTCAGTAGATGATTGGATCATGAGCAAGACATTCTTTAAGCAGAAGTTACCTCATGTTGGAATCATGTAAATGTCTTGCCTGTAGAGGCTGGCCCCAGTTGCCCATGCCCGAGTGTGTCCAGGTAATGGTGAGAGGTGTTTCTCTTACTCTCAGGTGTTTCTCTTCACTCTCATAAAGTTGTGAAGGAGATTGTCTGTCCTAAGACAAAAATCTTCAGAATTTTCAAGTCCTGAAAGTCATTTGGAATGAAAGACTTTCTTTTTTCTCACCATTAATTGCAGAATACAAGACCAAAGACCTCCTTTGCTAATGAAAGTTCAGGATTGTGCACATTTTTTTTCTATATAGCACTCTTTGTTTAGTAAATCATGGCTGTGATGGCATGAGGTAGTTGCCACAGCTATCTCCCTTTCATTACTTAGGGAATAGAAGTTATTAATGGGAAAGAATGAAATGAATTATATACAGTGTCAGATTTCCTGAATTCATTGGGGTTTAGCCTTAAGACTGTCACCTTCTAGTGTGACTTTGACTGAGTTAATAGTTTCTATAAAATTCAGCCCTTATGGGAAAAAATGGAATGAGAATGGTTTGCTATTAAAGGAAGTTGAGGAATCTAAATGGGATTATTCATGAGAGTTGCCTACACAATGTCTGGGTAGCAAAAATGTTATCCAATCAGTTGTTATTTCCTCTGCTCTTGACATAAAAGAGGTCTGATAGTCTTAAGCTTTGGATAAAAACAAAATTAGAAGAGGAGTTTATTTACAATGTTTCTTCCACCTGCCATGGAGTCCATCAAACTAAAGTAATGCTCAACCAGCCTATTTGCTTTGAGCTGTAGATGATTATCAGACAATCACATGGCCTAGATTGATGTAAATAAGGTTCTTTGTTTTTTTACATTTGATCTCTTTTCCTTTTTTATTTTATTGTCGGGGTAATGTATAGAAGAATTGTAGATACATTCATCAGGTAGTGGATATATTACTTTGCACACATTGGCACTCCTCATGGTTTTGTCCCTGTTTCCCCCTCCCCCTCCCCTCCCAATTATCTTAGTAAATAAGGTTTTAAAAGTAAAATTTGTCCTCAAATACATGCACCAAAAATAACATTGAAAAAAATTTAATGACATGGAAATCTGTCCACAATATACTGTCCAGTGAAAAATATAGTTTACAAAACAGTCAGATATGATTCTATTTACTAGAGAAGAGTCTGGAGTGATATACATATGTGCACATGTATGTATCTATACTTACTGGAAGAATATTTTTGTAAATATCTCTGTGGTTTGGAACTGCGTCATTTTTTTGTTGTTGTTGTTGGTCATGGGGCTTGAACTCTGGGCATGGGTGCTGTCCCTGAGCTCTTCAGCTCAAGGATACTGCCCTATTCCTGGGCCTGAGCACTGTACCCTAGCTCTTCAGCTCGAGGCTACTGTCCTACTCCTGAAGCCACAGCCCCACTTCTGGTTTTCTAGTGGTTAACTGGAGGTAAGAGTCTCATGGTCTTTAGTGCCTGAGATGGCTTGCCGGGGCCTACCGGCAGCAAATTGGGGCTCCTGAAATAGGGGGCAGGGACTGGAAAAAATAGAAGAGAGACAAACACATCGGGTCCGGGAGGTCTGCAGCCCAGGTAAAAACTGCAGCCACGTTTATTGCCAACTCCAGGCTTATATCCCTTCTTGAAACCAGGGAACTTCCAGGTGTTACATTCATATGGTAAATCTCAGGTCATTTAAACAGAATAAGGCCAGAAAACAATAAGACAATAAAGTCATTGTCTGATGCAAATCAAGGTACAGTTTGATTCCACTCTGGCTCCCAACAGCTTTGAACCTGGATCCTCAGATCTCAGCCTCCTGAGTACCTAGGACACCACACCTGGTGGTGTCATTCTAACTTTATTTTCATTTTGAATTTAATGTATTGCTACAACAGGTACTACATTTGTAGTTTTAAAAATACTTCAACAATGAAGCTGAAATTGAGGCTAAGATGTGAATTGATTGGGAGCTTCTTGTCTTTGCTTTTATGAAGTCATTCCTAGGCTGAAGGTCAAGCACAGAAGTCCCTGTGGGCTTTGCACACTAGTCTGCTGCCTCATTAGAGTCTCCTTTTGTTTTCTGAAATCAGCTGCACCTGCTCTTGGACTCAGAGCCCAGGGAGACCTAGTTGCAGGTGTCACCTTGTCATCCTGAGTTCTCTTCCCAAGGTGTCTTCTGAGAACAGGGCCCCTTATCCATTTGTGATGATGTGTAGACAGATGCTCGGCTCCTCACGGATGCTTATTATGCCCTTTGATTGACCAGCTCTGAGCCCGGGGAATCTCTTACCCAGATCTGTAGCCAAAGAGAATGAAGCTGTGAGGGCAGCTGGACAGGGATCTCTTTTCCTCTTACCCCTGGGGTCCATGTGATTTTTCAATAGAGACCAGATGATCTCTCTTAAGGGGAAATAATGCCATTAGATTCAGACATAACAAGAGTTTACCTCTCCAAAGTGGCACTTTGAGCTCCCTGGGTTGAAATCCAATTACTTCCTACTGGTGACCTATATCTCTCTCACCATGGTGTGAGTGGAACTGCTGCCTGGGGTAGAGAGGAAACGTCTGTGTTGCCTTTGTGAAGGTGAACAAGCCTTAGTTAAGGACTCAGAAGTCTGCTAATGAGTCTGAGCTCTTGGTGTTATTGTGTTAGAGAAAATAACACACCTTCCTGCCTCTAGTTTATAAATGTTTTCCCTGGACTGCCAATTACTGCAGTTCTTAAAAAAAGATGGTTTTTAATTTTGAGGAAATTTTGAGTTCAAAGATGGAGTTTTATGAGTAGATTCAGTGAAACATTGTCATTGAATCATTTTGCAATTGAAGAAAAAGCTTCATTCAAATAGAAATGTTATTTCAGTAGCTGACATTTAGATGGGCCGAGGAAACAGTTTATTCTACGAAGATCAGAGAATGCCTTTGCTACCATCTTCATCATGTGTGTGTATTGAATGCAGTCACAAATTGCCCAAGAGAGCTGTAACTGATGCTTGGATGAACTGCCACTTTCTTATTGCCTCTGGAACACATTCCTACAGTGAAATGTGACTTGTCTCAGGTTAGCATGTCCACATGATCAGGACCAACAACTATGAATGCTGGGAAGTGGTTAGGTGAAAACTGATGACCAACAAAATGAATAACAGAAAACTGGCACTCAAAAGGTACTGGTGTTGAGGTCAAAAGCTGGGAAGAAGATGAAGAGAGAAATGCAGTCATGATAATATTCAATGCATGTCCAATGAAACTAGAAAAACTGAGTGGAAGGGTTGGGCTAGGAGGGAGGCGTGAGAATGATGAAAGGAATGATCAAGATTAATTGTTTTTTTCATATTTCTTTTTAAAATTGTTATTATAGAGTTGATGTACAGAAGGGTTACAGTTACAAGCATCAGGTAATGTATAATGAGTACAATTCTTTTTGAACCATGTCTCTTTTTTTTTTTTTTGCCAGTCCTGGGCTTGAGCTCAGGGCTTGAGCACTGTCCTTGGACTTTCTCAAGTCTAGAGCTCTACCACTTGAGCCTCAGCACCACTTCTGGATTTTTTCTATATATGTGGTACCGAGGAATCGAACCCGGGTCTTCGTGCATGCTAGGCAAGCACTTTAACCACTAGGCAAAACTCCCGGCCCCAAAAGACAACTCTTACCATGTCTCTTCTTCTGTCATTTTCTCCCAGTTTTTCCCTCTTGTTTTCACCCACAAGATGTATAGTTATTTTTCACAATGTCTAGTGAATATCACTGTTGTATTTGTTCACCTTTATTCCATCTTTTTTTTGTACCCTCCTTGACCCTTCCAAATACAAACCTATAAAACAAAAGGAACAGAAAACAAAAACAGCAAAAATGGCAACTAAAAGGTCTTGTTTCCATTTCTTGGGGTTCATTTCATAGAGTATTGTTTTATATGATCATATTCGCATAGCTATTGAGCCTTTGCCAACCTTGCCTCTTTGGCCTCAGTGTGTGAATATCTATCTTGTTCCAGTGTGTAGGCATGTATATAATATAAATGCATATGTATAATTCTGTGTGTGTTTACTTGTAGATTTATAGGCACATTCTTAGTTACCACAAATGAGGGAAACCATGCAACCTATGTTTCTTTGAGTATGGCTTACTTTGCTTAATATAATTTTTCCAAGCCTTTTCATTTCCTTACACATGATATAGTATCATTTTTTCTGATGGATGAATAGAATTCCATTGTGTATACATACCACATTGTCTCGATCCATTTGTTCACTGTGGAGCATCTGGGTTAAATATCTGTCTTGGTTATGCTGTGGCTTTAGTATGCTTTAGTTTGTGGTACATTTGTTAAATGTCCAGGAGTGGGTTTGTGGGTCATAGAAAAGCTGTATGTTTAGACTCGTTCTTATAAACCGATTTGTTGAATGGTAACTCCTTTGCACAACAACTTAAAAATAATAAATATTAACAATAAAAAGAAAGCTATTCTGGTAATTTTTGGTATGAGGAGTCCTGGAGGTGAGATGAAGTTAGCAACTTTTTTTTTCTTTTCTTTTCTTTTTTTTTGGTCAGTCCTGGGGCTTAAACTCAAGGCCTGAGCACTGTCTTTGGGCTTTCTCAAGGCCTAGTGCTCTACCACTTGAGCCACAGCACCACTTTCAGCATTTCCTATGTATGTGGTAGCAAGGAATCGAACCCAGGTCTTCATATATGCTAGGCAAACACTCCTACCACTAGGCAAAACTCCCAGCCCGAAGGTAGCAACTTTTAAAAGAGCATACTACAAGGATGGAAAGGAAAGATTGGAGGGAGATGACAGGAAAGTTGATGGGTATGCTGGACATGGCCTGGCAGCAAACTGGCTGTGCAATTGGATCACTGATAGGTTTATAGCAGGGTGGAAGGTACTCATCACAGAAAAAGAAAACTAACTAAGGGTATGGGTGGGATTGTAAAAAGATGCAATCATTGTCTGACTTGTTGAATTGAAACCCTTTGTAAACTACTCAAAATAAAAGAAAAAAGAAAAAGAAACTAGAGAAAGAGTTGCTTTGTTTCTGAGGCAAAGACAGGACATTTTCACACAAGAATTTTCCTAAATTGTGATTGAAGTGAGAGAAGCAGCCAAAGACTTAGTATGTAGATTAAGATAGACATCTAGAACTATCTTCTTTTACTGTTCTCAAAACAGCATTGTGTACCATCCATCCAGCAAAGGTACAATAAGTGAAAGATTCATGCAAAATACTTTCAAAATTGTAAGTACAATGCATCTTAATTGGTGTCACCCCTTTCTTCATTCTCTACTGTCCCTCCTAACCTTCCCTCTACTGATATTGCAAGGCCTTCTCTTCTCTTCTCTTCTCTTCCCTTCTCTTCTCTTCTCTTCTCTTCTCTTCTCTTCTCTTCTCTTCTCTTCTCTTCTCTTCTCTTCTCTTCTCTTCTCTTCCCTTCCCTTCCCTTCCCTTCCCTTCCCTTCCCTTCCCTTCCCTTCCCTTCCCTTCCCTTCTCTTCTCTTCTCTTCTCTTCTTTTCTCTTCTCTTCTCTTTTCTTCCTCCCCCTCTCTCCCTCTCTCTCCCTCTCTCTCCGCGCTCCCCCCCCCTCTCTCCTTCTTTTGCCAGCCCTGGGGCTAGAGATCAGGCCTGAGCACTATGCACTATCCTTGGGCTTTCTTTTTTTTTTCCATATTTTTTTTTACTTTTTTATTGTAATTAGTAAAAGGGTTACATGATATTTGCCAGATAGAAGGTGCATTAATTCACATACATTGATACCCTTTCACATGTCTTGGTACCCATTACCCTCCCCTCCACACCCCCCACCCGTTTTGGTTTTCCCCCCTTTTCCATATATTTTTTATTGTAATTAATACAAGGGTTACATGATATTTGCCAGATAGATCGTGCATTAATTCCCATACATTGATACCCTTTCACATGTCTTGGTCCCCATTTCCCTCCCCCCACCCCCACCCCCACCCCACCCCCACCCCTCATCTTGTTCCCCCATTCCCTATCCAATTTCAAATAACCAAATACAAATATATCCAATATATCAGGTAACAAAGTGAGATACTGTAACAATATGAGATAACCAGGGGACAGCAAAAGACATGAGAGATAACATAGTACCTTAAGAACAACAATCATTCATTATATGGCTTATGTTTCTATATCCTAGAGATCCTTTCATTTAGCGTCCTACTATATGGCCTTTTGTATCAAGGTTTTGCTCTATTGCAAATCTCTGCTAGGAGAGCCCAAGGTTTCTACTGATTATGACGAATGAGGGAAACCATTGAGCCTAAGTTCCTTTGAGTCTGGCTTATTTCACTTAATATGATCTTTTCTAAGTCTTTCCATTTCCTAACAAATGGGGCAATGTCATTCTTTCTGACAGCAGCATAGAATTCCATTGTGTACAAATACCACATCTTGTTGATCCATTCATCAACTGAGGGACATCTGGGTTGGTTCCATATCGTTGCTATGGTGAAGAGTGCTGCAATGAACATTGTTGTGCTAGTGGATTTAGTATGCCCTTGTTTCTGGATGGCTGGGTAAATGCCAAGTAGTGGAATTGCTGGGTCAGAGGGGAGCTCTATGTTTAGCCATTTGAGGCACTGCCACACTGCTTTCCATAGTGGTTGAACGAGTTTGCACTCCCACCAACAGTGTAGTAGTGATCCCTCCTGGCCACATCCGCTCCAGCATCTGTTGTTATTAGTTTTCTTGATCCTGGCCATTCTAACTGGAGTGAGGTGGAATCTTAGAGTTGTTTTGATTTGCATTTCTTTTATGACCAGAGATGTTGAGCATTTCTTCATGTGTCTATAGGCCATTTTTGTTTCTTCTTCAGAGAAGACTCTCTTTAAGTCTTTGGCCCATCTTTTAATGGGATGGTTGTTACTTTGGAGATTAGTTTTGGATTGATTCAATTTTTTGAGCTGTTGATATATTTTAGATATGAGGCCTTTGTCCGTTGTTTGGTTGGTGAGGATCTTCTCCCACTCTGTAGGCTTCCTACTTAGTTTACTAGCTATGTCCTTTGCCATACAAAAGCTCTGCAGTTTAATGCAGTCCCACTTATCCAGCCTTTCTCTGATTTGTTGTGATTCTTGGTCCTTATTAAGAAAGTTTTGACCTGTGCCAAGGAGGTCTAGTGTATCTCCTATTCCTTCTAATAAAGTTTTCAGAGTGTTGGCTTTTACCTCCAGGTCTTTGATCCATTTGGAGTTAATTCTAGTACAGGGTGACAAAGAAGGATCCAACTTTAGTTTTCTGCAGGTGCTTAACCAGTTCTGCCAGCACCACTTGTTGAAGAGGCTATCTTTCTTCCATTCTATTTTTTTGGCTCTCTTGTCAAAGATTAGGTGGCCATAGGTCTGTGGGTTAATATCTGAGTCCTCAGTTCTATTCCATTGGTCTTCAGTCCTATTCTTGTGCCAGTACCAAGCTGTTTCGATAATTATAGCTCTGTAATAGAGTCTAAAGTTTGGTATTGAAATTCCTCCTGCGCTGTTCTTTCTGCTAAGAAGTGTTTTTGCTATATGGGGTCTTTATTATTCCATATGAAATTTTGAATTGCCTCTTCTATTTCTTTAAAGAATGATATCCTTGGGCTTTCTTAAGATTAGTGCTCTCTCTACCACTTGAACCACAGAACCGCTTCCAGTTTTTTCCTATGTATGTGATACCAAGGAATCAAACCTGAGTCTTTGTGCATGCTAGGCAAGCACTCTATGGCTTGGCCAAACTCCCAGCCTATAAGAGTAGAAAAAAACGATATCATGAGATTAGTATAGTAATACAGGTAAGGGAAAAAGTAGTTACTTAGCGGAGGGCTTGGTAGTAGGGCAGGGGTTGTATTTTCAGATGTATTCAGTAGAATTTACTGAAGGTTAGGAATGTGGCATATAAAAGAATAAGGAGTCAAGAATGATTGCTAGCTGCGGGGGCCTGAACAATGGAGAGGAATAAAGTTGCCATGAATTAAGAAGGAGATGTTAAGAAAGGAGCTAAAATGCAAAGGTTATTGAGTCAGAGACATGTGTCTAAGCACTGAGTAGAGCCTTTAAGGTGACAATTGGTATGTGGCTTTTAGGAGAGATATGTTATCTCAGAGAGAAATCTGGGATTTACCCAGCATCTGGTGTTTCAGGCCTTGAGACTGGTCGAGAGAGATGTGTGCAAGGGATAGGTTTAGATGCAATGACCAAAGGACTGAGCTCTGCAAGGACCTCTGTGAAATAGTGAGGGAGAAACGAAAGAACCTGTCAAGGGCATGGACAAGGGGTAGATGAAAAGGAAGACCAGACTGGAGGATGAATGCTAAAGTACCACATACAAATTCTGCCATCACCGAGAGACATGCTTTCCACATGCGTTTTAGGAATGAGTAGAATCTAAGAGGCTTGCCTATGGCTCAATTAGTAGTAGCAACAGAAATAGTAAAAGCAGTTAAAATAAAGTTGCTAATCAATAACATTCATTGAGATTTTTCTGCTATGTACTCTGCATTTGTATGATCATGAACAAGTAAATTGAGGCACAGAGATTCCAGAACTGACCTGAGGTATGAGGTTTTTTTCAGTTGTGGGGCTTGAAGTTGGGGTCTAGGCACTGTCCCTGAGCTCTTCTTCTCAAGGCTAGTGCTCTACCACTTTGAGCCATAGCACCACTTCCATTTTTTGAGAGATTAATTGGACAAAAGACTGTCATGGGGACTTCTCTGCCTGGGCTGGCTTTGAACCATGGTCCTCAGATTTCAGCTCCCTCAGTAGCTAAGTTACAAGTGTGAACCACCAGTGCCAGGATGTATGAGTATTTTGATCACATATCTAATGTGGTTGCTTAGGATGCCTGGATTTTTAGCCCTTATTCACTGAGAAAGTGAGAAATAAATATTTAGCAGAGCTAAGTATGGTGTGACTCAATGAGATATAGTACACTGTACTTGTGTATAGTGTTTCTCTCCTTTTTTCCCTGTTAACTCAAGTGATGAGCTTGCATGCTGAGTACTTAGTTTTTATGTTCCAATGACACTGTAGGAGATATTTTTTTGCACACCAGTTAATTACTTTGAAAATTCCCCATAAGTTAGTCTCCAATTAGGATATATTCAGCTCATCTCTACTGATGACACCTTTTTAGACTAAGTGTTTGCCTTTGAAACAGCTGGTAAATGTTGAATCATCTGATGGCAATGACTAATATTCACCCTGAAATTTTCCTTTTCAGTGTACCTCCTCACAGCTAGCCCTAGGGCACTGGCTATGACAATATCACTTCAGTGAGATTACCGACCCTCTTGGTTCTAGGCTTAGCCTATTCTGTTGTTATCATGGGGAGTAAAGTACAAACAGAAGATGTTTATTTGACTCATGGCTAGAATTCCAAGATCAAGGAGGTGTATCCAGTGAGGCCTTCACATTGCGTCCTAATGTGGTACATGGTATGATGTGGCAAGATGGCTCACTAGAAAGAGGAGTGGGTATGAGAGGGCACTCAGATTCGACAGCTTTCTGTCACAGCAGCTGCTTCTGCCATAGGGCACTCATCCACTCATGAAGTCAGAGCTCTTATGACCTAGTTGCCTCTTAAGAAGTTCCATTTCCCATTACTAGCACAGAGGCAAATAAACCTCAACAGGAGATTTGAAGAAGACATTTCAAGCCATAGCATCACCCCTACCTTCAATGATAAATTCCTGACGATTAAAGTCTGCAAGTCTCTGAAAAACCTATCCCATTTCCTATTTGTCCTTCTCCTTGACTTGACTCATTTCAAAGGGGACAGAGCCAATGTCCTATGTGGTACTTTTGGAAGTCTGAGGCAGAGCTAAATATGGTGTAGGACCAGAGAGATTTCTGGAGCAAATGAGTTGATTTTCTTTAAAATGTCATTAAGATAGAGTAAAGGTTGCTTTTAAAGAATGTTCTACAAAAACAGGCTTCTCATGTGTCCTACTGTAGTCGACTTTGATTAAAGGTCTTGAGAAGAGTCTGGCATGTGCTGTGTCAACAAAGGCAAATTCCACTCACACCTGCCAACAGATGAAAAGCCGATTCTTGTGGTAATATCTCTGAATTACAAACAATGCCATAATAGCTCTTGTAATTTGCAATGTCATCAGCTAAAATAAGAGACAATTATTGCGAATTGTGTTGCTAATATTTGAGAAAAGGAGATCTACTGTTGCAAAATCTAATTCCTATGAATTCCACAGGGCACTGAGCACATTATAAGATTACATTGTGCTCTGAGCATGTCCTCATTAAGGCTGCTGGCTACTGAGTTTTTACTGCTCCCCTGGGAGGTTTATTGAGTTAATGCTGCCAGTAAGAAGTCATGTTTTCTTGTACCCCCACCCCAGTAGCTCCCCTAATAGGTCTGTGGCCAGTGACACATTAGCTTAGGTTATGACCATTTATCATTGTTGCTCCATGAAAAGTTAAGGCAATTAGAAGTCAGTGTGAAAAATGGGACAGTTATCAAAAAGCACAAGTATTGAGATAATCACACCACAATGAGCCACAAAAAGGAATGCTATAATAGATCCAGGATGGAGAGAAGGAAGAACAGAGTTTGTGTCTTTGCTTTTGCTTTTCCTCTCTGTCTCTCTCTGTTATTTATCATAATTACAGTTATGAGTGGCTGGTAAGCATGTACTGTGAGCTAGGCCCTAGGCAAATGTCTGACATATGTTCTTTGAATGACCTTACCAAATCCTATTCAACTAGCTGCTGCTATTGACCTTATTTTACAGATAAGAAACTGAGGCTTGCAAGTCACAATTTAGCCATGCATTTAGGAAGAGGCTAAGCTGGGACTGAACCTAGATCTATATTAGCCACTGGGCTACACTGCCAACTTGTAGAAATGTTGCATATCTAGGGGAAATTCCCAAATCAAATTGTTTATTGGCTGCTACCTAGTTGTTTATAACAGTTTTTTTAATACAGAAAGGAGTTTATTTGGAAGTAATAACTTTGGGGGGGAATAATTATATACTATATCTCTTTGAGAATATTTGTCTAAGGCTTGCAAAAGAAATTTACAAGACATCACACAGAGAAGTAGAGATACAAATTGCTTGAAGGCACTCAACTAGGAGGCAATGGGGCCAAGAGCTGAGCCTCCACTCATCTAATTTCCAAATTCTGATGCCTATAACCTGTCTGTGCATGCATGTGTGAGTGTGTGTATGTATTTGTATGTGTGTCTGTGTCTTTGTATTGTGTATCACTGACAATAGTGGGTTTTTAGTGATATACTATTAGTTTTGAAAAACATTTGCTATAAAAATTCTTGGATTTGGAATAATCTTCAGAAGTTGCTATTTTGGGTCAGCAATTCATTCACTTATTGCTTGAGTTTGTTTCACTTTTGCTATAGCATACTTCAAATGTTGGAAAATATACTGGCAAATATTCTGACAAATTTTTCTAAAGAGAGTTGAGGTTTGCTTTCCTGTTTCTCCCTCATTTGGTCTTGGTTCCAAACCTTTGTTTTGTACAGAACAAATTGAATGAAACGTCCTCAGAGAAACCACATATTTAAAGATGGCCATGTAGTCATCTCAAATCTTTTCTAGTCTCCCATATTTTTCTCCTTGCATAGATTTAGGGTTTTCTTGATCCTATTTATTTTTCCAGGAAAAGTCTGTTATTTGGCTATATCATCCTGAAAGCACAATTGTGTGATCTTGCCAGAATAGACAAACAGAGCATGCCTATAACCTTATATTTCCTCCAGATACCACATGAGCATCTTCCATGGCACCTTTCTGAACCTTTTTTTTTTAAAACAAAACAAACAAAAAAACCACCTTTAGCCTAGGGATGTACAGTTGCCTTTTGGAGCTAAGTATCCGACATTTACATTTAACCTTATTTAGCTGTTTCATGGTATATTTAATGTTGCAGTGATCCAATATGGGTAATAAGCATTTCCAGCTCCTCAAACACTAGTCATTTATATGAATCAGGCACGGTGGGACTCTTGTAGTGATTTTGCAATGTGTTATCGACTGTGGTAGCCAATTGTTGCCATACTGCTTCAGGGCCCTGAATCTGACTTCATTATCTTTTCTCTCCATCCTGTCCTTCCAAGTCTCTACTGACCATGGTTTTTCAGTTTTCCCAAGACTTGAGTTATTTTTTTAGTGTCCCCACAAATGAATGAGGACATGTAATAATTGTCTTTCAGAGTCTGTTTTATTTCACTTAGCATCATAACTTCCAATTCCATCTATAGTAACTTTCAATTCTGTCTACAGCACTTTAATTTGTAGAATTTAGTTTCTTTCTGTGCCTCAATAATACACATATGTATGGGTGTGTGCATGTGCCTGTATACATAAACATCTATCAGATTTTTCTTGTCTGTTCATATATTACTAGAAACCTTGTTTGAATCCTGGATGTTGTGACTAATACACCTATGAGTACAGTTATCTCTTTGGTTTAATGACTATATTTCTTTTGAAAAAATATATATGTATACACATACACACACACACACACACACACACACACACACACACACACACACACACACACACGTATCTCCAGTAGTATAATTATTACTGGGTAGATCTACTTTTAGTTTTTGTTAAGTAATCTCCATACTTCTTTCCATAAGGATTATTATCAACAGTGTATAAGAATTCCTTTCTCTTGGCATACTTTCCAGTATTTATTTTTCATCATGATAACAGCATTCTAACTAGGATGAGATGGTGTCTCATTATGGGGTTTAATTTGTATTTCCTAGATTATTAGTCATATTGAGAATTCTTTCACTTAAAAACTTTTTTTAAAGATGAGGTTTTATTAATAGAGCCCAGACAGGCATTATGCCTCCTGCCAAAATCCTTACTACTACACACCACAATTGTATTTGCTATGATTACTTTCTACAGAGGGCTCTGTGACCCCTGAGGTTTGATCACATGTGTATCTCATCTGTCCAATACTAAATGTGCATTTATCCAGCAAAGCAGAGCATGCCCAGTGCATGCTATTCCAGCAAGGCAATGTTCAGGGTAGGTGATCAGCCTCTAGAAGCAGGCTTTTTCATGCTAAGCCTCAAGTCCATTCTTCGTTACGGGGAAACCAGTTCAGTGCCTAGCATCTTGCCACTTTTGTAATCTCTGGAAATTGTATTTGAGATCACAATTTCCACTTTGTGACAGGCAATTAAATTGCTCTTGACTGAAAACATACATTTTACAAGTTTTTTATTTTTTTTAAACATTAAAAGCATTGTCAATTTCCAATCATTTTTTTTTGCCAGTCCTGGGGTTGAGCTCAGGGCCTGAGCACCATCCTGGGACATTCTCAAGGCGAGAGCTCTACCACTTGAGCCTCAGCACCACTTCCAGCTTTTTCTATGTATGTGGCACCAAGGAATGGAACCTGGGTCTTTATACATGCTAGCCAAGCACTCTACCACTCTACCACTCTCAGCCCAATTTCCAAACATTTTCAATGGTCATGAAACATTTGTGTTAACTGATAAAATTCTTTTCTTCTTCCCTCCCTCCCTCCCTTCCTCCCTTCCTCCCTCCCTCCCTCCCTCCCTTCCTTCCTTCTCTCCTTTCCTGAGTTCATTTCCCTGAACTCAGGGCCTGAAGCTCTCCCATGGCTTTTATGCATAGGGCTGACACTCTACTACTTGAGCCACATCTCCACTTCCAGCTTTTTGTTAGTTAATTGGAGATGAGACGACATGAGCTTTCCTGCTTGGGCTGGCTTCCTACACAACAAATTATGGTTCTAGAACAATGGAAGCCAGGCACTGGTGACTCATACCTATAATCCTAGCTACTTGAGTAACTCAAGAGGCTGAGATCTGAATAACACAATTCAAGACTGAGTACAGGGTAGAAAAACCATAGCATTATTGTTAAAAAGACATAGTCTGCATCTAAAGTCAGTAAGAAGTGTAAGACCCAATCTGGGGTCAAATGTCTACTGGGAGGAAATATACAGTTCTCTTATAGGTTTTTAGTGGGATGTGAGGTCCTGATGAAAGTTAAATTACAGGTTTTATTGACATCACCAGGTGTCATGTCCCAGTCATCTCCCATCCCACATCTGCTTCAATACCATTGCACACTGAATTGGTTACATTTTATGAGATTTCACTCTTTTCTAATGGTATTTCACAAAATGAGAGCATCCTAAAAAATCCTCAGAGATCTTGTATATTTTCGCATCCATACCAGCATACTACCTTGTTTTGAGGAAGAACAGAAGATTTACAAAGGATCAGAGTCACAGAAGATTTTCTGCATATCCTTGAGCATGCTACTCATGCTAAGAATGGTCCCAGTAGCTTGTTGGTAACACAAAGGTAGAAGTTAAGGAGTCTTTGTTTTGCTTTTAGTTTTATGTTTGCTATTCTATGTGGATTTTCTATATTTTGTCTTTATGTTCTCCCTTATCTTGACTGTAAGAGAAGTCTACCACGTGACTGTGTTTTCTGCCTCAGTAGTTGGAAGCAATGATTGTCTTAAGGTCATAATGGTCAGCTGTGGTGAGCTTCATCCAGTACAGCACTGTGTAGTGTGTAAATCCTAGAATAATCAACCTGGACTTTGACTTTATTCAAATATGTGAGAATTCTAAGAGTGAAGTTTTTTTCCTTTCCCCTTTTTAAAATTTTATTTTTTATTGTCAAGGTAATATATAGAGAGGTTACAGTTACATTCGCGAGGTAGTAGGTACATTACTTTTCACACATTGATACCCCTTCTCATGTTTTTGTCCCCATTTCCCTCCCCACATCCCCTCCCAATCATCTTGTTTTCCCCCTTCCCTTTCCTATTTCAAGTAAACAAATAAACCTGCATACAATATATCAGGTAACAAAGTCAGACACAGTTACAATATGGGATTAACCGAAGGGCAACAAAGGAGAAGAGAAATAACATAGTACGTTAAGAACAACAATCACACAAGATAAAGCTCTTGTTTCCATATCCTAGAGAGCCTTTCATTTAGTCTCATCTTATATGACCTAGGTTTTGAGCTATTGTAATCCTCTGCTAAAAGAGTCTTAGATGAGTACTAATTATTACAAAAGAGAGAAACCATAGAGCCTATCTTCCTTTGGGTCTGGCTTACTCTAAGAGTGCAGTTATATCAAAATACATTTTTGAATCTCTGATTTATATTTAGATAAATATTAGAGAATATTAGATTATACCAATCTAAATTAGAAGCTATAAGAAACTAGGAAATATGGTCAGGGAAAGTGCCAAGCTTTTCCTTAATTAACAAAGTATTGTTAAAAATCTCAAGGCAGGTACTCTACATTTTGTAATTCAGTAAACTCCACTGATTTATGTGTTTGGAATCTAGACATTATGTCTAGTTGCATGAGGAGACAGGTGAGTAAAGAGAGCAAAACACGTTGGTGTGATTAGCGCCATGATTGCATAGAAAAGGACAGCCACCCCTCGTTGGTCTTAACAATAACCCTTTACTGAGTGTCTGCTATATGCCATATACCAAACTACTTTATCTAACTTGTTTGGGGTCTTTACTGCATCACATGCTCATTTGTGCCCTGACCAAGAAGCTGGGGGCATTCAGGTTGCCATCAAATTTGAATATCACTTTCACTAGCATTCTTTTATTTACTTTTTTTAAAGTGGATCCTCAGATTTGAACTCAGCTGGCCCTCAACATTTTCGCTTAAGGGTAGCACTCTTAGCACTTGAACCACAGCTCCACTTTCAAGTTTTTGTGGCGGTTAAATGGGGATAAAAGACTTGCAGATAAAAAAAAATAGACTTGTAGACTTCTTCCCAGAGCTAACTTTAAACAATGATCCTCAGATCTCGGCTTCCTGAGTCGTTAGTTACAGGCATGAGCTAGAGGTGCTTGGCCTATTTTTTTTTACTATTGATCCTGACGGAAGACCACAGAAATCACTTTTTGACATACAAGTTGGCCAGAATGAGAACCATATTTTTGTAATTCATTTCCCCTGACTGAGACAAAGGAGGAAGATTGATTACAATACGCTTCTGAGCTAATTACTTGGTGGCAAGCTGTCATTCTAAAACCACAAATGAAGAATACAAAGGCAATTCTAATAAAAATATGCTTCAGCATGACCGCAGCTCATATGGTATAAACATTTGCAGGGTTGCGTTTCATTTGGTTTTTAAAACCTACCTTCCATGCTGTAATCAGAAATATGTAGCACATTTTGAACAAAGGAAATATGTATCCAACAAGGCATAGAGGCTGAGCTGCCAACCAGATAATCCCAGCAAATGTGTAGTCACTTACCAGGCAGAACAAAAGTACATGTGTTCCCAATGGGAAAGGCATTCTGGGTGTACATGCATCTATTTTTATACATGAGGTTGCTTTCCTTTCAATATAGCATCAAAAATGTGATGTGATAGTGCACCTGTCAGTGAGGAAATCTATTATCTCATTATTTTTGTTCACTAAATGTGAACAAGCCAGGCACCAGAGGCTCATGCTCATAAACCTGACTACTCAGGAGGTGGAGATCTGAGGACCAAGGTTCAAAGGCAGCCTGGGCATGAAAGTCCTTGGGACTCTTATCTCCAATTAACCATCAAAAAAAGCTGGAAGTGGAACTGTGGCTCAAATCAATAGAGCATTAGCCTTTAGCACAAAAGCTCAAGTGCTGAGGTCCTGAGTGCAAGCTTCAGGGCTCTTTCCCATGTTCCCCACCTCAAAAAAAATGAACACAACATAAACTTTTATAGAATCTTTGAATTTTGAACATTCTGACAATCTATTTGAAATCTAGATTTTTTTCTTCATATATTTTTATTGTAATTAATAGAAGGGTTACATTATATTCACCAGATAGAAGGTACATTACTTCACAAATATTGATACCCTTTCTCATGTCATGGTCCCCACTTCCCTCCACCCCAAATCTAGATTTTTAAAGGTGTTTTCTTTCTCTCCAAAGTTCTAGTGGTCACCTACCTTTTCTGAGATTCTTTTTTCTCAACAGCTTGGAGTTATATATATTCCATTTATGACTGACATACTTTAAAATGCACCTTTAGGGATTTGGAGACACATTAACAAGCTAATAATGAGGTTGATAGTTTGTTAGGTTGAAATGCAATTTTAGAGACAGAGACAGCAACATTGAGTTTTCCTTTTCTTAAATAAGCACTACAAAAATGGATCTAATCCAGCAGAGAGCAGGGTCTGGGATTGCTCACAATAAAGCTTCCTATCTATATTTTTCTGCTCTCTGTTTTCACATTTCTGATGTCTTGCTTCCATTCCTTGCCTCCTCATTCTTTGTAAGGTCTTTCTTAGGCCACACCAAATGGGCTTCGCCGTACAATAGCTTAAAAATATAAGAAATCATGGCAGTGCATACCTGTAAACAAAACAAGTATTATAAAAGATGGCACTTCCTCTCCCCCCATCAATCTCTTCAACGAATGGAGCCCTTGTGTACGTGGGTTGCTGCCTCTCTGCTGTAAGAGAATTCTGAACACACATGTGTATACTCAAAGTTATGTACAAACTCTGCTTAATTATGGGGGTGTAAGTTGAAAGGACCGGAATAAGACTATCTTTTTTTTTTTCAGAAATGTAATGTGCTTCGTTGAGAGCACGAAAATACATTTTTGATGTACCTAAAAGCTTGATTCTCTAATCAGAGTCATATTGACATCCTCATCCAGGGGTGTTGTCCTAGAAATGATCACAAGTTAATGTGTTAGGCACAAGAATGGCCCCAAAGATGTCAAGGTTAGGAACCTGAGAACATGTGCATAGGTTGCCTTGTCTGACAAAAAAGGCTTTGCCAGTTGATTACTGTGGAGGAATTTGAGGAGAGAAGATTCTGACTTGTCCAGACTGGCCCAAGCTAATAACCTGAGTCCTTACAGGCAGAGCATGTTTCCCAGCTGCATTGCACCAGGGGGAATGCAGTAGGGGAAGGATTCCACCATTGCTGACTTTGAAGATGGAACAAGAAAGCTACATATGAAGGAATGTGAGCAGTTTGTAAAACTGGAGAAAGCATGGAAATGAATTCCCTCTGGAGAGTTCCAGAAAAGAATGCACCCCTGATGACACTTTGGTATTAGTTTATTGAGATCTATATCTGATTCTAACCTATAGAATGTAAGATAAAGTGAATAAATGTACTTTGACTAAATAGCTAACTTTGTGATAAATTGCAGTCATAGCAATAAACTAATTTAATGAATAAATGTTATAAAAGAATTCCATGCCTTTTTTTTTTTTTTGGCCAGTCCTGGGGACTGAACTCAGAGCCTGAGAATCTACTACTTAAGCCACAGCACCACTTCCAGCTTTTCTATATATGTGGTACCAAGGAATCAAACCCAGGTCTTAGTGCATGCTAGACAAGCATTCTACCACTGGGCCAAACTCCTGGCCCCTTCCATGTTTTTTAATAAAATGAAACTTTAGGAATTAATATTGACCTTTATTTGTTCATTGTACAGATAGGACATTAGAAACTGAGAGACACAGATCTGAAGTTCATTGACTGTGTTATAAGAAGCAAGTGAGAAACAATCCTTAATAGTGAATGTTTGGGATCTGGTAACCAAAAGGAAGGAAGACAAACATAAGCAAAGGAACCTGTGAATGCCTGACCTTTGACGACTTGGAGGAAAGGAAAATAACTTGACTTTCTAAGTCCTGAAATAGAAGTGTTATCGTGAACTGTCTAGTTCTCACCTCTTTCATGAAATGGGGAGTATAGCTGTATTATATCATGTGTATGCGCATATACATATGTATGTATATATAAGCTTTACTAACAATATTACTTTTGTTAACTTTAGTATTAAAAAGATACAGATTTAAGGGTGTAATTTACAAGTTAACAGTGCTAATGATGTTTCTTCCTGAGAAGAAATTGCATAATTAGATTTCATAGAAGCTGTGAACTTATTGCAAGGTGACAAGAAAAGAAAGAAAGAATAAGTGCAAATTAAAAAAGCATGATGGTGGAATAGAAAAGGAAAGCATAATCAAAATTCTCTGAAATGATACTTAGAAGGTGGCCAAAAAACACAGGTATCTAATCTTTTACTCTTGATGTCATAGGTGAACATGTAGTTATTTGAAATTTATCCCCATGCCAAGGGAAGATTTTATTGACCCATGGTTTGAGATCATGATGTTTGATATTTCAGTGGCCTCAAAAGATGTCAATATTAGAAGGCTGAGAACTTGTGTGTAGGTTGCCTTGTCTGACAAAAGAGGCTTTGCCATTATGATTACTGGTGAGGAATCTAAGAAGGAGAGATTATCTTGGATCATCCAGATTGGCCCAAGCCAATATCTGAGTTCTTACTGGCAGTGAATATTTCTTAGCTGCATAGAACCAGGGCTCAGAGGCAGTGCCAGGACCCTGTGTTCAAGACCTGGGACCAACACAGAACAACAAACTCCACAAGAATACATTTACATGGAGATCAAAATTCAAATAGTATGAGGGGCATAGTATCTTCCTGCTGTCTTATTACGTCCATCCTTCTGTGTTCGTTCCTGTGTCCTTTTCACTTGGAAGTTAACTATATAATGCCCCAAGGTGTTTTTTTGTTTGTTGGTTGGTTGTTTTTTTGCCTGTTTTTTATTAAGAAGTTAAGTTCACTAGAAGTAACACTAGCTAGCTCCTAATTTTATTTTTCATATATTCTGTTGTAACTTTCCTAGTTGCAAATGATAGAGTTAAAATGTTGGTATCTTGATGTATTACATTTAGTCCACACTTTAAAATACATAGCCTCAGGAAATTAGTACTCTTACAGTGACTTCCACCCTCTCTACACTCTCTAATTGTTCTTTGGGTTGTTTTCGTGAGTATTTCCTTGCCTTTCAAAAACTACTATAGTTCTGAGGCTTGAACTCAGGGTATGGGCACTGTCTCTGAGCTTCTTTTGCTCAAAGCTAGGACTCTATCACTTGAGCCACAATGCCACCTGAGCCACAATGCCACGTCTAACTTTTTCTGTTTATGTGGTACTGAGGAATCAAAACCAGGGCTTCCTGCATGCTAGGCAAGCACTCTACCACTAAGCCACATTCCCAGCCCCCAAAGTACTTCTTAAAGAAAAGATTAATAGGAGGGAAAGTTTGAATTTGTACAGGTCTGAACGTCTGTTGCTTATTTTTTCCATTTCAAAATCATGCCCCTTTTTAAATTTATCTTTGTAGGTCAAGGTTCTTCTTTTTCTAAAGTTCAGGGTTCCTTATAAGAAGTAATGTGGGCAGAGAGCATGGCCTAGTGATAGAATGCTTGCTAGCATGCACAAAGCCCTGGATTTGATTCCTTGGTACTATATAAACAGAAAAAGCTGGACGTGGTGCTGGGGTTCAAGTGAAAGAGTGCTTGACTTTAGAAAGCTCAAGGACAATGCCCAGGCCCTGAGTTCAAGCACCAGGCTTGGCAAAAAAAAAAAAAAAAGAATGTGAAAAAAAGGTAACATGTAAACTGAATGCTGGTAGTTCACACCTGTAATTCTAGCTACTTAGGAGACTGAGGTAGGGAGATCATGATTCAAAGCCAGACTAGGAAAAGGCTGTGAGACCATCTCCAATGGACAACAACAACAACAATAAAATCAGAAGAAGTGTATCTTGTCTTAAGTGGTAGAGCACTAGCATTGAATGAAGAAGCCGAACAAGAGCTCAAGGCCCTGAGTTCAAGCCTTAATACTGATACTGATACAAAAAAGAGGGGGGAGGAAAAGAAGGGACAGAGAGAGAGAGAGAGAGAGAGAGAGAGAGAGAGAGAGAGAGAGAGAGAGAGAGAGAGAGAGAGAGAGAGAGAGGAATGAAGATGTTAACCTGATTCTCTTTCCTTCATGAGTATTCAAATTGAAATTTTAGGGCCTTGTCTTTATTCTTGCTAGGTCTGTCTGGGAGACAGACTTAGTGAAAGACAGCACAATGTACTTTACCAGAAATAACCTGCCTAAAACCAATAATCACCTGACTGTGAGTCTGAAAAGGACCCCAGACTCTGAGGTCACTTCCTCATCTGCTGAGTTCACTTCCTCAAGCCTCCTATAGACAGTGAGAGGTTCCCACCTCCACATCCAAGGAGGTTATGCCTTCTGCAATCCCACTTACCCACTGTCTCCTCCCCTTTTCCTCTTCTCTTTTCTCTCTTCATGCTTCCATCTCCCTGGCTTGCAGTTTGCTTTCCCTCCCCTCCCCCAATATTCTCTGTCCTGCCGAAACCATGTGGTAGTCTCCTTTCAGCACACATTCCAATTCTTGGTATCTGGGACAGGGGTTTTCCCCCAATTATGTTCAAAACTATGTGACCTTTAAATACCAGCACCATGAAAAAAGAGGTTTCAACATATGAATTGGGTTACACATATTTATTCTATAGAAATACTTGTCAATAACTGGATATCTGGGATGGAAGATTAGGGGACTAGGATTTAGTTTATTCTCAACAATAGTTCTATTTATAGCTTTCAGTATTCTGAGCCTTTACTATGCACAAGTCATCTTATGCTGTCTTTGAAAAATGTCTCATTTAATCCTCCAAACATACTAGGAAAAGGATAGTAAGATGAATCCCATTTTTCACCTAAGAAAACAGCCACAGAGCCATGGTGTTTCTAAATAGCTGGACATTTCAATGATTAAGAAACTTCATCGCAGGTGCATTTTCTTAATCAGACTTCTATAAAACTTTTTATTTTCAAATTTTCTTTGTATCTTATGTTTTATAAAGGAGTTATTTAATGGAAGGCACTATTTAAGTGAGAATTTGAGTCAGCTTGTCATTGATTTCATCTCTACCACTAAATTAATTGCTAATCTCCTGTTTTCTTTAACATTTGGCTAGCCTCACTTGGAACATAAATTGGACAGCTTTTCATGCTGTTGCTTTTGATTGACATGCTGGCTTAATGATGGGTATTAGTTGAGAGAGTTAGGCAATTCTCCCTTATTTTCATCCTCTTTAAAAATACTTCATATGTGAAAACCTTATAATCCCTACCCTCCAGCAAAATAAGAAACACAGAAAGAAGCCCTATTGTTTGGTATCGATTCCATCAGTTTCATGATTTGAAAGGTACAAAAACAATCAAATGTTTGTTTTTCTCTCAGTTTCTTGACCTTCAGCTTCCCATTTTAAAAATAATAATAATCTCTTGGACAAATGCTATCTCCAGTAATAGGTCTACCTTTTCCACTGAATCTGCTTTTTGTTTGTTTCATTCATCATGGGACTTGCACTCAGGGCCAAGGCGATGTCTGAGCTCTTGTGTTCAAGGCTAGTGCTCTACCACTTTGTGCCACAATGCTACTTCTGGATTTTGAGTAGTTGGTTAGATATGAGAGGCTCACATGGACTTTGCTGCCAGGGCTGGCTTCAAACCATGATCCACAGATCTCAGCATTCTGAAGGGTTAGGATTACATGTGTGAGACACCAGTGCCTATCTTCCCCTCCTCCCCCCCCCGCCCCAACTAATGAAACTCCTGATCTTATGAGACATTTTTTACTCTTAGTTTAGCAGTTTTCTTGTGGCCTCTCTTCCTCCTCAGTTATACCTGATTCATTTTTGTGATTCCCATAACTTTCTTATATGCATCTTTGTTCTTTTCCATTTTCATGTTACAAATATCTCAGGAGATTGGGGTGTTAGGTAGGAATGAGGATACTACTTCAAGAGGAATTTGGCAAGGCAAAATTTTGCTTCTACAGAAGCATGTGCTAACAGAAAGCCAGTAAGCAAGTGAGTGGGCAGGAAGTTCACCTGGATTTTACCTTTAATGTTTTAGTGCTCCAAATTCTGATTGCTCAGAACTTAGTCTCACAATTGCACAAAATTATGTAGTTTAACCCAGACCAGGACACCTGACCCAAGGAGGAAAACAAGAGATGCACCTTAACTAAAATTGCTTCTTTGAAAGATGGTGGCTACCTTTAAAATGCCTGTGTTTATACCAAGCACCTACCTTGACAGAAAAAAAAATTAGCCCCTACTCTAATTAGTCTTCCATTCTTTTTAGTCATAGTACATGGAAATTTAGTGATATTCCTTTTATACCTACTAATTTATTTGTTATTATAGCAACTATTTAGTGAGCACTATACAAGAGCAGTCACTGAATGTAGCAGTGAACAAGATCAATACAATCTGTATTTGTGGACAGCTTAGTTTTGGTGATGAGAAAGGACAAAGGATGGGTCAAGGCAGGTCAGTGAACAAGCATCCAACCATTTGGGTAAAGGTTGTTGCTCAATGAGGGCTTCTAGTTTCAGTGAGGCCTTCATCAGTACTCATCTACTTGAATAACTTACTTCTGCATTGTTGCCTGTGTGTTTCAACAGGTATTCTTTAGTACACTTGTCCTTATCTGTCCAATACATTCATTATCATCAGATAACCTCCCTTCCTACTTCTTTTATTACACACACAAACGCACACACACACATACACACACACACACACACACACACACACAATCACTAATCTTTAACCACGTGATATTCAGCTTTTACTGTAACATGATACTTGGAACAATCAACATGAAAGGCACAGAATTAGGAGGTTTCAGCAAATGCTTGCTTGGGCCCCATTACTTTTAGGCCTATGGCAAAGCAGAGCATCATGGTAGGAGCTGTGGACGAGGCATTTGCTCACCTAATGGTAACCATGAAACGGGGGAGGGGAGGGCCCCAATATTTCTTTCAAGGGTCTTCTCCCAATGATCTAACTTCCTCTCACAAGGCCCTAGCTCTTATTGTTTCCACCACCTCCCAGTAGAGTGCTGCAACCTAGAGAGCCAGACTCTAACAGTTGGGCTTTTGTGAAATACATCTCTAAGTCATAGTCTACCCATTTCAAAGTTCAACTCCATTTAGGGACAACTATTTATATCACCATTTATCACTCTACATTTTTTCTTCCTTCCCAGTCAGTGCCAATCTTTCCATTAAGTTGATTAATCTCATTTTATTTTAGTCACAAGACTTGAACCTTTCCTTTAGTTTTGTCTTAATTTCTCATGCTCCATCTTTATAACAATGGCTGCCAGTCATAAAGCATATGCTACATTTATCACACACCTAATCCTCATTTAATTTTGTCCCCATAACAACCCTGTAGAATAGCTATTACTACTATATTTAACATGATTGGAATCAGGCACAGAAAGAATATACACTTTTCCCAAGTTTGTATGGCTTTTTAAATGGTTGAACTCTAGGCCTGGGCACTGTGCCTAAGATCTTCAGCTCAAGACTAGTGCTCTACCCCTTGAGAAATACCGCTCCTTCTGGTTTTCTGCTGGTTAATTGGAGATAAGAGTCTCAGGAGTTCTGTGCCCAGGCTAGCTTTGAACCGAGATCCTCAGATCTCAGGCTCCTGAGTAGCTAGGATTGCAGGTGCGAGCCAGCTCCTGGTTTGTGCTGCTGCTGCTGCTGCTGCTGCTGCCGCCCCCCCCCTCCTCCTCCTCCTCCTCCTCCTCCTCTTCTTTCCAGTCCTCAGGCTTGAACTCAAGGCCTGAGCACTGTCCTTGGATTTTTTCTCAAGGCTACCATTTGAGCCACAGCACCACTTCTGGCTTTTTCTATGTATGTGGTGCCAAGGAATCAAACCCAGGTCTTCATGCTTGCTAGGCAAGCACTCTACCACTAGGCCAAACTCTGCTCCTGGCAGCTGCTGCTGCTGCTTCTTTTTCTTTTTCTTCTTCTTCTTCTTCTTCTTCTTCTTCTTCTTCTTCTTCTTCTTCTTCTTCTTCTTCTTCTCATCTTATCATCTTTACCCACTGTTCAGTGATATTTAGGTCACCATTCACCTCTTCATTATTAATCCAGTGAGCATTTTAAATTTTGGTTGTATGTGAACTCCATGTAAATGTGAAATTACCATTCAATTTGGGATTCCTTTCCCCTTTGGCTTCTATAGTCTTATCCAATATGCTTCTCTTTATACAAGTCAATTATACTGTACTAGCCAGTTCTTTTCTCTCTTACTTTTGTGTGTGTGTGTGTGTGTGTGTGTGTGTGTGTGTGTGTGTGTGGTGTTGTTGTTGTTTGTGTTTTTAGAGAAACAGAATAAGTCATTCCACTGGATGGTGCTATCCACATTCAGGGTAGACCTTCACCCAATTTGCTGCTCCACATGTCCATCTTCTCAAATAATGTCTCCACAAACACCCCCTGAAGTGAGCTTTCCCAGTTTTCTAATCAGCCCTCAAGCCAGTCCAGTAGACAACCCAAATGAAACAGTACATACACCTTCTCAGTCTCTTGTCATGCCGTATGCACTAGTACTCTCTGGGATTCTGCTTCCATTGCTCCATCCCTTCTGCTGTCATTAATCTTCTGCTATTGGTAGACAGAAGTTTCCCTGCATGATTCGTAGAGCAGTTCTTCTCTTCACTAGCATGCATTGTGTAGCAGTTAGTGCTGACCTCAGCAGGTGCTCTTTGGTGTGGTTGAGAGGCAGAAGCTGCCTTGAGAAGGCGGGAGACAGGAGGTGAGGCATGGACACAGGGGGGCTAAGCAACTCTTGACAGCCATAGCAATAAGGAGATTAGAGGGCATGGTGCTTAGACAAGAGAGACACACCTCCGCCATCAGGAGGAAAGGAGGAGGAGGGTACAGGTAAAGGTTACATTTGCTGAGGAGGACAGTTCCTGTCCAAGAGCCAGAGACACAACAGAGAAGTGTGGTAATAAAAATCCTCCATCTGTGAGAATACTTCAGAGAAATGGAGGACGGGCCCCAGTGCAAGAGGAGATTGAGGTTGCAGGGAGCAATAGTAAAAGCAATTGTAAAAGCTTGGAGCTTAGAGGAAGGAGAGGAGCTGGGTGCTGGTGGCTCATGCCTGTTATTTCCTAAAGGGGAGGTTGAGTTCTAAGGATCCCAGTTCAAAACTGGCCCAGGCAGGAAAGTTCGTAAGACTCTTATTTTCAGTTAACCACTAAAAATTCAGTAGAGCTGTGTTAGAGTGCCATCCTTGAGTGAAAAAGCTAAGGTAGAGTGCTCAGACCCTGAGTTCAAGCCCCAACAGCAACATGTGCGCACCCCCCCCACACACACACAAACACACAAGAGGGGTTAGGTTACTTAGTTTGGGCCAAAGAAGAAGAGTTTTATGATGAAAATGGAGAATAAAGAAGTAGGATGTTGACACTTCCAGTGGACTGTTGAATAAGAGCAGCAATGAAAGACATGTGAGAGCTTTGTTTTAAGGTACTCTCCCACTGGAAAGAGGCTAGGGGATCAAAAAAAAAAAAATAAACCCCAAGCATCTTGGCTCCATAAGCTTGGGGATCCACCCTGAAGAAGTTTCAAGACTTGGAGAATATAATAACCTGTGGTCTGGGCATTTGAAGCTTCAGCCTTGTTTTCCTGTGTCCTCTGACTGAAAACTCTCTCCATAACAAGGAGCATTTGAGGCTAAAACTACACGTTACTTGATTGCTATTCAGCATCTAGCACTTCCATGCAACCAGATGTGTAAAGATAATGGAGTGACTTAAAGTATTAATGCTATAACACGGATTCAAGCTTCAGGATACTAAACCCAACCTCCACATCTCTAACACCCTCTCCCTCCCCCCTCCCCCCCCCTGCTTCCCTGGAGTTACTGTATAACCACAGTTAAGGGGACATTTCCTGTTAGATTACAAGTGAAGAACACAAAATGTTGCTGAAACCTGACAGGGTCCCAGGGAATTTGATGGACATACACATTCAGATCAGATATTTCAGGCCAAATTACATCAACTCACTCTAATTACTAGAAATCTACTCCTCTTACTGCCTAAGGCATGTGGCTCCCTTTCAAAATGTACAAAATACCACAACCTTTAGGATGAATGCTATACTGGGAGGTTTGTGACAATGTGCTTGATTAACAGCTGCTACCAATTAGACAGATAACTGCTAGAAAGATAACGCTCCCAGAGGCAACCCCATACAGAAGACATGTCTAACAATTTAAGGCCCTAGGAACAGATAAGCATAGTCTCAACTTCTGTTTGTAAGCTTTTATTTAAGGGGAAAGAGAATTTTGCTTTAGTATTTATTGTTGTTCTACACTATTGCCTACAGTGCAAATAATGAATATATTCATGAATATATTCAACTATTCATGCATCTGTCAGAAGTGAACTGCTGTAAAATGTTATTTTCCCATTAATTGAAACTTTGGGCAAGGCTTGCTATAAGAAAACACAAATACACTGAATTCGAGAATTAAAAAGTCCCCAAGTAAAGGAGTAATTATTTGCCAAAAATGATGCAAAAGACATAAGACATAACAGCTTACAAAATAGTAAGTTCCCCCTTGGATATTTAAAATACAACTTGAATTATAAAATTAGAAAAATTACAGCCATAAAAATTTTAGGGGAAGTCGGGTACCCATGTCTCATGCCTGTAATCCTAGCTATTCTGGAGGCTGAGATCTTGAGGATCACAGTTCAAAGCCAGCCCAGGCACTAAAGTCCATGAGGCTCTTATCTCCAAATAACCACCAGAAAACCAGAAGTGGCACTGTGGTTCAAGTAGCAGAGCACAAACTTTGATGTGAAGAGCTCAAGGACAGCACTCAGGCCCAGAGTTCAAGCCCCATGACTGATAAAAAAAAAATCAGGAGATACAGTAGTGTCCCCTGAAGTCAAATATGCTTACATAGATAAAAGGTACCATATTATTTCATTAACATCTTCATAATAGTTTAATAGATTTGTTTAGATTGGTGTGTATGTGCACACACACGTGTGTCAGTCCTGGGCACTTGAACTCAGGGCCTGGCCACTGTCCTTGAGCATTTTTTGCCATAGCTCCACTTCTCATTTTTTTTGGTGGTTAGTTGGTGAAGAGAGTCTCCTGGACTTTCCTGCCTAGGATGGCTTTGAACTGCAGTCTCAGCCTCTTGAGTAACTAAGATTACAAGCACCCTACTAGATTTGCTTTGATTTTTAACATCTCTTTATTAATCCAAAAAAGATTTGATTTGTTTAAAATCTTTTTGCCTAATATTTGACAATTCAGAGGGAAGGGGTGACATTGTCCCAAAAGAAATCTACTCATTACCTGATTTACATAAGTGTAACCTTGCTGTATATCACCTAACGGCAATGAAAATTTTAAAAAAATTGTAACTCAGAAATGCCTCCAATATTGATAACTTAGAAATGCCTCCATCTGTAGTATCTACTCTAAATGCAGCTTTATGTTTAAGATTGTGATTTAATACAGAACTGAAAATACTGGCTGGGGCTGGGAGTATTGCCTAGTGGTAGAGTGCTTGCTAGCATGCAGAAGACCGGGGTTCGATACCTTGGTACCACATACATAAAAAAAGCCAGAAGTAGTATTGTGACTCAAGTGGTAGAGCTCTAGCCTTGAGAAAGCCCAAGGACAGTGTTCAGGCCCTGAGCTCAAGCCAGGACTGGCAAAAAAAAAAATGCTAGCCGGGTGCTGGTGGTTCATGCATGTTATCCTAGCTATTCAGGAGGCTGAGCTTTGGCTCAGAGTGGTAAAGCAGTAGCCCTGTGTTCAAGCTCCATGACCACCACCAACAACCACAGAAAAGAAGATAAAATACTAGTCTAAGAACCATAACAACTATATCTGCTCACATTTCATTCCATAACTACTCAGTTATTTTTGGAAAGACATCTAGCTTCTCTACATTCACTTTTCTTTTTAGAGAAGGAATAACAGTGATTTTTCAGTTATTCTCATAGAGAATATTCATGAAACCACAGGTTCTTTTTAAAATATTTTTAAATGTATTGATCTGGTACTGGGGATTGAGCTCAGACCCTCCTTTTCACAGACTTTTCTTCCCAGGCTGACCTCAAATCATAATCCTCTGATCCAAGCCTCCTGAATAGCTAGGATACCAAGTGTAAGCCACCAGTACCTGGCTAGATCTCAGATTCTCATGGGTAGATAGTAACCAACAGTTGGCTTCTTCTACATTTCTGGAAGTGACACTGTGAGGGCTAAGAAATGTGAAAACATGTCTGGTGGTGGTGGAAGGTGTTGAGATGAGAGGACTTTTTTTTTTACTTTGACCATTTAAGAAAAGAAGAAATACTTACAAAATTTAACAATGTTATTAAAATAATATTTTAAAAACTTCTGTGAAATAGAATAACCATACTTACATTTCAAGTGTGATCTAAACCAGCATTTCTTCTTGTTCAAGACTGTTATTTGTGACCTTTTAAATGAAAGGCATAAGGTGACATATGATTTTTGATAAATATTGGATTTCTGATTCAGCCTCCACATCCTCCAGTGTTTAAGTTCCTGGCTACCGGTGCAGATTCAAATCCACCTTTAAAACTTGCTGAATCTGATTAACTTCAAGTTCACAATGTGTCCTTGTATGCAGCTGAATTGCTCTCTGTGAGATGGAAAACTAGTGGCTTAACCACAGTTCTTTTTAATACTTCCTTTAACAACGCTTAGTAGCCAAGAACTCACATTTTACTTTTAGTTTAAGAGTTTGGGGAAACTTTAGAAAAGTCAGGAATCAAAATACAGGAGATAAAACTCATCAAGCAGCAATAAATCCTAATGTAATTCTAAGACTTGTTTCAAACAAGAGGTTTTTTTTTTGTTGTTGCATGTTAGATCAATGTTTAATGCTTTCTGGACTTTCCTGGAAGAAAGCTGTCACATTGTAGCAGATGAGTCTAGAAATAATACCATAAGATTCTGTGCTTATCTAGAGAAGGAGGGAGAGAGTGAGGGAGGGGGGGAAGAGAGAGAGAGAGAATGAGAGAGAGAGAGAGACAGACAGAGACAGACAGGGAGACAGAGAGAGACAGACAGAGAGACACAGAGAGAGGGAGAGACAGAGAGAGGTGGGGAGAGAAAGGAGAGTCAAAGATTGTCTTACTAGTCAACCAAAGATGGATCCCATATGGCTCATTTGCTTCTGGTCTTAACTGTCAAAGTCCAGGTAACTGTTGATGATTGGGGTGAGGAAAGAGCTAAAGGATCAGACTAATCTTTCCCTCAACTGAGTAAATGCATATACAATGTCCCCCTTCCTGCTCACTCAGGTCCAATGGCATAGTCCATCCAGTGCAGAGAGCCTCTTTACTGGCTTTTTAAAAAAAAATATGTGTACCCATAATCTGAGGCCTGTGACTGTCCATATGCATTCTCCTTTGACCTTTTCTCTCATTCTTTGTCTCTTTCATCTTATTCTGTTGGCCTTGTGGACAGTAGTTTCTCGATCTTCTGTTTTATCTCTTACATGGGTAGTCATTATCAACTATGAGGCATGGCAGCACCAAAAGAAATCCGAAGGACTGAGATGATGGAGAAAATATACTAACAAAGGGAAAGGTTGACAGTTTGTATTCAAAGACTAGTTCTTGCTTGCTTACATTCAGTACCTTCTGCAGAATATAATCCTATTAAAAGTGGTCAAACAACTCTTCTCAGACTTGTTTTCTAACAAAACTTCCTACTCTTTTACTCTGTCATTGGTTTGTCAGGATCTAGGAAAAGGAGTTGAGGGGAAACTTGGATCAGCTCATGGACACTAATTTGGGTTGCATAATACTATGCAAATTATACATCTCTTTCTAAATATAACAAATAGCTAATAAATTGAACTACATTTAAAACATTTTTACAGAAACCATTTTATAGACATCTATATGGAAAACTAGGTAATTATGTGAAAATATTATAATGAAACCTATATTTTGTACTATTAAGAATAATCTTTAAAAAATCTTCATGAAATAGGAGCATTTATGACTCTTCACTTTCTCTCTCAGATAGCTGCCAAGTTGGAATTAGAAACCAAGCCTCTTCACTCTGCCCAAGATTCTTTTCAGCTTGTGTGGTTCATCTCAGATATTCATTAGGGAAGAAGCTGTGCTCTGGATTGAGCAGCTGGCATGAAAGTTGTACCAGAAGTCAGACTAGCTTTTATTTTCCCCCTTTAGCTCTCCTTGTTTCTTCCAAGTGTTATGCTCCAGACACTCAGCTGGCATGTTTATTAAATATTTACTTCTTCATTCTGTCTTTTGTTCCGGCCCTGGGTTTTCCTTGTGAGATCTGTTTTTATGTGTTTAGACTGATGCCCACTAGTGTCTTTAGCATGATCTCTCTCAAAAAAAGTTGAACTTGTGGCTTTTAATTCCTTAGTGTTTTTTCTTTTGCCTACAGTTGTGTCCCCCGGACCCCTGAAGTAACAGTCTTGTAAGAACATGGCGGTCATGCAGAAGTTGATTCCTTGAATTTTGTGAGGTAACTTGTTGGCACTGATAGTTGAACTCAGAGCCTCATGTTTGTTAGGTAGGTGCTCTACCATGGAGCCAAGACCCCATGCTATTTGTGCATTGGTTATTGGAGACAGGCTCCTGTTTCTTGCTTAGGCATTCGCCTGTGGATTTTTCTGGCCAGGCTGGCTGAGAATAAAAATCATAGCAAGCATAACAGGTATGTGCTGCTATGCCTAGCTAGTGATTGGGACGGAAGTGTGGAGGATGGGGGTCTTACGAACACTTTTGACCGGGCTAGCTTTGAGCTCTCTTCCTCCCGATCCCGAACTCCCAAGTATGTAGGATTATAGGTGTGAGCTACTGGCATCTTGCTGGATTTTGTATGTTAATGTCAACAGGGACAAAATAGAAACCTTTAAAAATAATATAAATCTATTCTTATCACTGTAATTAAATTTTAGTGTATGTCACAGATATAATGAGCTTGTTGGTGCCAGGTTATATATTGTTAAATACCAAGAGTTAAAGAAAAACTGAACAAAGTCTATTTGATTTGTAATAATGACTCTGATCTGTGTGAATATCCAATACCATGACAGCAAACTGTTTGAAGGTAGATTTTTGAGTGCAGTAGTTCTAATAAAGGAAAAGGCTTGGAGAATTTAGTTATTACCTGTCATATTGCAGACCAGGAATGCCTAAATCAATTCCAAACATGAGCAACAAAAACACCACAGCCAGAGAGCCTTTGCACTTTATTATATTTCTCTCCATGCTATGTGAAGTTTTAGTGTCAGTAATAATACACTTAGCAAAGTAAGCATTCATTGGAACCTTATTGATTTCTTTTAACAAAATCGATTGATGTGGCTTTCCATTCACACAAAATCTACCCACAAAAAAAAAAAAAGTCAGCCTGGTTCCCAAATGAAGGTAATGCACACTCAAAGAACCTGGCTTCCACTGACCTTGAAACCTGCCATGTAGAATGCTCCTGAATTCTTTAGTGTCATAAGTCGATCTGCTCTAGTCTACCTTTTTCATGTTCACTCCCCTTATCCTATTCGTTGTTCTTAGCCATTTTTTGACCTTTGTTTATCCTTTTTCTTTGTGGATCAACTTGCAAAAAATAGCAGCAGTCAGTCCTGTCACATTGTGATAACTGAGATGTGTGGATTTTTTCTTTGGAGGGGGGAGGGTGTTACCCAGTTCCCTAAGGAAGGCAGAACTGATTTCAGCTATCAGGGTTTTCTGTGAGTTGGTAACAAGTGGTAACTGTAGAATGTTACCACCTCCCCTCCACCTTTCCTCCCTCCCCCCCCAGAGGTGCCAGCAAATAATGAAGTCTCTGAACAAGTGCCTTTGCTTCTCAACAGTGGAGAATGGGACTGTATTCAATTTTACAAGCCCTTTCTAAAATGTCTCTGGGTGAAGCCTGCCTTTGAATTCCCATGAAGTAGGCGGTTGTAAGTTATCACATTTGCAGCCTGCTTCTATGTTTCCAAATTATCCCTTTCTTGGATAGCACAGGGCCTGTGGTTAGGCAAATTAATCCTCTGAGAGGTTAAGCAATTGAATCTTAGAGAAGAGCATCTATGCCCTGAAGGCCTTGGCAACCACACACTTCAAAATCTCCCATTTAATTTATATCAAGCGTGGAATGAATAAGAGACCATGGTAATAAAGTGTCAGGGAAAGAAATGAAAAGTAGATATCATAAAATATTTATGCAGAAAAAATAATCTCCTTTGCTAATATAACTCAGGTTTTATTTTCTTGATAGGACCTATAATAAAAAGTATTTAAATCACTATAAGTAGATGACTATACTTTATATGATACTGATAAAGAACAAAACAGATTTGCACAAAGCACAATAAATGAGCACTCAAAAAGAATAAAATGTGATGCCGAAGACTTCTCAGTTTCAATGGCAAATTCTACCTCTGTTCAATAAATTACCCTTCCCAGAACGTATCAGAAATTTTATAATGAGTACAGCTGGCAGACAAATTGAAATGTAATTGAGTGGTGTCTTTTAATCATATCGGAGATGGGAAATGTTTTCAGGAAACGTGGCTTCAGGGTTCCTTTTTTTCTATAATTTTTGTTAGATAGCTATTTGTATTGTTTTAGCTACTAAACAAACCTATCATGTTTGTTTGTTTGGTGCCAGTTTGGGGCCTTGAACTTGAACTCAGGGGTTGGGTGCATTTTTTCTAAAGGTTAATGCTCTATCACTTGAGCCACAGCTCCACTTCTGGCTTTTGTTTTGTTTTGCTTTGTTTTGTTTTTGGTAGTTAATTAAAGATAAGAGCCTACCTGGGCTAGCTTTGAACCACTGTCCTCAGATCTCAGCCTCCTGATGACATGAGCCACTGGTGTTGGGCTCCAGCAAGGTTTTATAGGAGGATGAATTGGTTTTCTCTTGGAAATGTAAGTTATAAATGGTACTGCTCTGTATTCAACGGTCACTTTCCTATCTTTAAAATTTTTTAAAAATCTTCCCCAAAGAAGCTGTGATTAAAAGTCATTTGTGGGGCCGGGAGTTTGACCTACTGGTAGAGTGCTTGTCTAACATGCACAAAAACCCAGGTTCTATTCCTTGGTCCCACATACATAGAAAAAAGCTGGAAGTGTTGCTAAGGCTCAAGTGGTAGAGCTGTAGCCTTGAGAAAGTCCAAGGACAGTGCTCAGATCCTGAGCTCAAGCCCAGGACTGGCAAAAAATGAATAAAAATAAATAAATAAAAGTCATTTGTGTACTGGGTGTGGTGGCTCACACCTGTAATCCTAGCTACTCAGGAGGCTGAGATTTGAGGATCAAGGTTCAAAGCCAGCCTGAGCACAAAAGGACCTGAGACTCTTATCTCCAATTAACCTCCTGAAAATGAAAGTGGGGCTTGGCTCTAAGGTAGGGTGGTAGCCTTGGGCTGAAGAGCTCAGGGACAACACTTGGGCTGAGTTCAAGCCCCAAGAAAAAGTCATTTGTGAGTGTAAAGAATGTGGCCAAGGAATGAAGGACTGTAACCCTCTTCAACTGCGGGAGTTGGGAGGGGCTCACATTGTGCTGTGCTTTATTGACTTCCGCCATCTTTTGAGACATGACCTGGACTGAAACCTTAAAGCTTCTTAGCAATAGATCTCATTCCAAGAATAACCTTCAAGGACACTTTTAAATGTTCAAAATGTCTGTGCAAAACAATCTTACTTTGTTCTTATGATTTTCCTATTGTAAATTTTCTCCATAGTGTTGTCTGTGATGGAATATGGAAACAGACATGTTATGATCATAATGTTATCATCTTCTGTGGCCTTCATTTTTTGTTGATTGCCTTTTCTTCCTAATTTCTTGGAGTCTAAGCTGTAGAACCATATTATGAAGAGATGCCTAAGATCCTTTGATAATTAAACGTTCTATTGATTGGTAAGAGACAGATATGCTTTGTATAAAACTCTCCTTAAGGATAAAGGAAGTTAATGACACCTCTAGGTAGTAGTAGGTAATGTTACCGTAAGATAATAAGCAAATTGACCCTGGCTGGGCCTGGAGTCTTCGTATCATGTATATAAAATACCATTTTATTTGCATAAGACAATGGGCAATATACATATATATATTCCAGATTTTACTTTTAGGAAGAATGCAAACAGCTATAATGCTGTGAGCCAATTGTCTTAAATAACTTTGTGGCTATTAACTCCGCTGCCATGAATTTTGCTAGGGATAAAATATCCTAAAATTTCCTAAACCCACACCTGTACCAGTAGGCATTTACCCAATTGCTGACATCAGGACTAGTAAACTGAAGCTGTGATCTCTGAGCGGTCACAGAAGGAGGGCTATGTGAGGACTGATTTTGGGGTATCTATTTTAGGCCATGGTCCCCGGTTGTTTAGTTAGACAATATTATAATCTAGATGGTGTTCTGAAAGTGTTTATAGATGACGTTTATAATCAGTTGATTTTGTGTAATGATTACCCACCCTAATGTGTAAAACTTCAACTAGTTGAAGGCTTTAAACACACACACACACACCACACACACACACATACACATACACATACACACACACATACACACACACACATACACACACACACACACACACACACACACACACACACACACACACACACACACACATACACGGGTTCTTAGAGAAGATAGTCTGTCCAATGATGACAAACTTACTTCTGCCTGCATTTCCAGCCTTCCCTAAAAATTTGAACTTGCCAGAAGCCATTATCTTATGAGCCAATTCTTTAAAACTCTTTTCTGCAACACATCAGTAGCACATTCCTAGCTTCTTAGGAGGCTAAGAACGGAGGCTCTCCATTCAAAGCTAGTCCAGGCAGAAAAGTCTATGAGACTCTTATCTCCAGTTAACCACCAAAAAGCCAAAAGTGGAGCTGTGTATCAAGTGAGTAAAAAAAAAAAAAAGCTAAGAGAGGACCGGGAGTTTGGCCTAGTGGTAGAGTGCTTACCTAGCATACACGAAGACCCAGGTTCGATTCCTCGGTACCACATACATAGAAAAAACTGTAAGTGATGCTGTGGCTCAAGTGGTAGAGCTCTAGCCTTGAGAAAAGTCCAAGGACAGTGCTCAGGCCCTGAGTTCAAGCCCCACGACCGGCAAAAAAAATAATAAATAAAAAAACAAAGTATCAAACAGTGTGTCATGGTATACTGCAGTATCCTCACATCTCTGGTGTCTATAGCGTCTTTGGATCAAATTACATCAAGAAGCCCTGCAGTGATTGAACTATTATTCCATGTAGGTTTGTATAAATGCAGTATGATATTCACACAGTAGTGAAACTGTCTAACAGTACAGTTCTCCAAACATAGTCCTATCATTAGACAACACATAATTGTGCTAATTATGTATGCATAATCCACATACATATTGGTTCTGTTTCTTTGGAGAATCCAGACTAACACAAATGGTAAGAGAAAGATAGAGACAAGTCATTTACAAATCCCCAAGATTCTACTGGGTCCTTGAGGCAAGCTGGTGTCATGTATTTAGCCATACCCGACTGTCAGGAGTGTGCTCTGTAGTCATTTATACAGCAGCCACCTCCCTGTTGCTTGTCTCACATGCCCCCATTTCAAATCATCTCTTCACACACCTTGCTCTTCAAGGAATGGCATGATGAGAGAGGGAAACAGCATGCTTTCAAATACACTCTTTATTACCAACCCTGAGGTGCCACCGACCAGTGTTTCCATCCACACCCTTCTATGTGCCGGTGACCATACAATCCTGGTACCAGTGAATGTGACCTTACTTGGAAATTGGGCCTTCACACATATTATCAAGTTAAAATGAGGTTGTAAGGGTGAGATCTAATCCAGGATGGGTGGTAGCCAAGGAACACTGATGCTGACAAATACCAGATAGATCCTCCTCTACAGACTTCAGAATTTCTGAGGGAGCACAGCCCTGACAACACACCGATTTCACACTTAGGTTTTCTAAAATGATGAGACAACATCCTTTTGTTACTTTGGTGAATCATTTGAAGTCCTTTGTTGTGGCGGCACCAAGAAATTAGAGAGACCCTGAAACTCAAAACTTTTAACATAGTCTCTATTAGCTGTCCCACAAGCTAGTAACATTTAGGCTCATATGTGAACAATTTCTCCTAGTGTATATAGGGCAGGCCATGCTTACTGCAAGCTGACACATGCAGAGGGGGCTCTAAATCACTAAGACTCATGTTGAAGGCCTGTGGTAATGGAGCCTTATGCGGCCTGTCTGTTAGACTCTTCTACCTATGGATCTGCCCAGTGTGGGCCAATCAGTCTGTGTCTTGTTTACTTATGCTTCCTGGGGATTTGACAATGATGAAAGGCCAATATGTTCTCAAGGAAGGATTCTCAAGATCCGTACCACTGGGCAAGCTTTCTTGCCCAGTCATTTGCAGCTAAATTCCAATTTATAATATGTTGGGGAAGGCTCATGTCCTTGGGGCAACTCTATGTCCCCAGTGGAACTGTCTGATGAAGAGGGCTCTGTTAACTTCTCAGGAGGTTTCATATGCTTTGATTACTGCTCATAAGGTTTCTGTTTCTTCAAGGAGCTTAATGAGATTTTTCTGGGGGGCAAAAATCATAAATTTCCATGTTTTAGTAGCTTGGGTGATGTGAATATGAATTGTACAATCCTTTCACAGCCCATAAAACAATGCTTCTCATTTATTTCTTTTGTGAGGTAAGCAATTCAAATGTCATCTGCTCCATCGCATTTAAGAAATATAGAGAAAGCATAATTAAGTATAAATATTAATTATGTTTTAATAGTACACACTTTAAACCATGCCATTTCTCAGGCCTTCCAAGTTTGTGATGCTGAATGTGACTTGTGTATGCATTATTTCAGTGGCCAAATAAATGATTTTGTAGTCTTCAAAATATCTGCATTCATTTACTAGATGGATATAATTGAAGGGGAAAGGCAAAGTATTTTCAGTAAGTTCCAACTTATTAAAATGACCTTTTGTCTCTCCACAAATCTTCCTTGATTTATTTATTTTTCAGTTCTTTCATTTAAAAGTACTTCTGTAACTCAAATCATTCTAACCAAATTCATGCTTGTCAGCCAAGTGTTTTAATAGCTCCCCTCACCCCCCTTCATATGATGGCAAATGCATCCTGTGCTCGGCTGTCTGTCAGATCGCTAACAGTGGCATCCATTTCTCTGAGGAGGCTGGGTCTAAAAAAAAACATGCAATCAGAAGCATTCTAAATGAAATGGCAAATTTAGCCGATGGAACATGCAGAATACTAATAAGCAGTCTGCCAGGCCTGCTGTGTACTTGTGCATTGCGGGTGAAGAATTAATGACCTTGCTCAAGACTTAAGCTGAGATAGTCACTGCAGCTGGCAACAAATACATGCCTCTGATTACACTCTAGCCACCTCGCTTCTCCTGGGACCTTGATAGGAAAAAAATGCTCCTTCAATTTGAGTCACATATTTGCTCACTTTTGTGGGACGCAACACAGACGGTAAAAGATGAGTTTTGGAGGAAGCAATCTTCAAAGTGCACAACTGCCTAGATTTAAACTACCTTACTCAATGAACTGAGAAACTCTAGAAAGTCATTTTAAGGATCAAATAAAACACCTATTCACTATTTTTCTCCTGTTGCTCATGACCTTTAAAAAAATAAAAAGAAAGAAAACACCACCACCTCTTCAGAAGCACCTACAATCTATACAAAACTGAAAAGACTCCTTAAGCTGAAAGAAGAGGAAGAATCACTTCCCAAATATTTTTTGCCCTATTTGTGTGCAGTTTAGAAGTACCAAATTTGTATTTTGAATGGTGAGTGCTCTAGTGAAGTACTTTCCTCAAGTTTCATGCATTGAATGTCAGAAGTGGCTCTGGTTTTTATTTAGAAATGAGTAAAGTGACACAGGAATGCTCTCAGGTTGTTCACAATGAAATTGCTGCTAAGGAACAAAATTAGTGTTGTCAAAGGAGAGTGTGACCCAAGGACCTGAGTCTTCACTGCTATATTTTATTATCTTTCTGGTCCTTCAGATGGCTTTTACCACTTCATTTTTGTTGTTTTTGGATTTTTTGTGGGTCATGGGGCTTGAACTCTGGGCCAGGGTGCTGTCTCTGAACACTTCAGCTCAAGGCTACCACCCTACCCCTTGAGCCACAGCACCATTTCCCCTTTTCTAATGATTAATTGGAGAAAAGAATGTCATGGACTTTAGTGCCTGGGCTGGCTTTGAACCATAATTCTCAGATCTCAGCCTCCTGAGTAGCTAGGATTATAGGTGTGAGCCACGGTGCCTGGCTTTTACTATTAAACTAATCCTAATCTTTTCATTTGGAAGTTCAATAAGTGAAAAATGTATGAAATGTTCTAATGATATTAGCATGGCATGTACATTGTCTCATAGTCAATGATGCAATAAAGAAAAGAACAAAAATTGATGCTGATTTTTAAAATACTTTTTAAACTTAATTGGGAGTTACTTTAGAAGACTGTATTGGAATGTCACACAACCCTGGTTAGAAGAGTGGAAAAGACCCTGATGACCCACGGAGACAAGGCGAAATCACTGGCTGAGCAAGAAAATGAACAATCACTTCACATAGAAGCTGTGCAACCAGTCTCAAAGATGGTGTAGGGAAGTGCTGGCCACTTCATGTTTATCCTTCCACACTACTGGTATTGATCCATGTAACCAAAGAATATGGCAGAAGGAAAGTTTGTCACTTTTAAAGACTGATTATAAAAGACAACATGGCTTCCATTTTGATTGTTTGCTTGCATTCTCCTTCTCTTGGCTCATTTATACTGGGGAAAGCCAAATGACACATTGTGACTGTCTCCAGGAAGTCGTTTAGAGCATGAGGAATGGAGTCCTTCTTGCCAACAAGCAAGCAAGGAGCTGGAGCCTCTTGATCACAGCCAAAGCCCTGCTCATACTTTCAGATTACTGATGAGAACAGTTGTTACCTGCCACCTGGCTATGATTCCCAGCCAGATTCACCAAGGAAAACCCTACTCAAATACCTGACCCAAGTGTTGTTTTTTTAAACTGCTGAATTTGGGGGAAATCTACAGCTGTTGATTGAGAGCTATGAACACAATCTGAACTGAACACCAGAGACAGAAGTTCTTTCTAACAAAGTAAGAAAAAGAAGACATTGTTTTAGATGTTTACCAGTTGCTGTGGCCCAGGTAAAAGAGGAATCCTCTTAGGGAAGGACAGATTTAAAAATAGTGGAGCTTTGGATAACTGTATGAGAAAGAAAAGAAAAAAAACCCTGAGTCTTCTAGAAAAACAAATGGAAAAACCATCTTTTTTTTTCTTTTACCATGTGGTAATTTTGCATGGGAATTTTGCTGATGGGAGTGGTACTAAAAAACAAAAACTAGTAATGTTTAAGTCATATTTCTATAATCCTCTTAAGAGACACCTACAATCTATGTGAAACTGAAAGGACCCCTTAAACTGGAGAGGGGAAGACTTGGTGGTTAAAATACTTGGGGAAGCTCTTTTTAGTAGTTTCTTACAAAATTAAATATATACTTAATGTATGATCTATCACCTCCATACTTTAGTTTTTACTGAAGAGAAATGGCTATATGATTGCAAAAGAATGTGTACAAAGGTATTCATAGCAGATTTATTCATAATATGGGTCATTAGAAATAGTTCATTAACTTTGAATGGAGTAAAATATTGTGATATATGTGTCTACCACTGAATACAATGGAACACAAATATAAGCAAAAGGAATCAGCTGCTATTACAATTGAGACATTACTGAGCCGTCTTTTTTTTCTATTTAAATGCCATTTCATTATATGACATCACATTTGCAATATAATGTAATTAATATAATTTTCATATCTTTTTTAAGGCAAAGGGTAAAAGATTTAAATGTCTGGGTGCAAGCGGATGTACACTGTGCTTAATGAAGTTATAATTTCAGTTATAATGCCTATCAACACGTGGAATTAATGTAAACATCTAAACCTGTTTGGGTAGCATGTACTGAGCTGATGGGAGGGATCCATATACAAAAAGAGTTCTTAGTCTTATGATAGAGATTAGACTATGGCTTCCTGGAATGTTGAGACCTGGCTGCCGAGGAACAAGAGAAAACTTTCTGGGTTTATGGAAATGATCCATTCCTGATTATTGTGGTGAGTTACAGAGGTGGGTATATTTTTGAGAACACAGTACACTGTGTACTTAGAATCCCTGAATTTTATTGTGCTAAGCTGTAACTCAAAGTCTGTTTAAGTATTTTACTCCATTTTCATACGAAAACTTTTTTTCTTTGCCAGTGCTGGGGCTTAAACTCAGGGTCTGGGCACTGTCGTTGAGCTTTCCCAAGGCTATGCTCTACCATTTGAGCCACAGCACTACGTCCAGCTTTTTCTGTATAAGTTGTACCGAGGAATCAAATTCAGGGCATCATTCATGCTAGACAAGATCTAGACAAGCACTCTACCACTAGGCCACACTCCTGGCCTCTGACAACATTTTTCATAGCATTCTCCTTTGCTATAAAATTCCCATATTTATCCCAGTCACATTACTTTTGTGAAGTTTTAGCTCCCTATTTCAAAGACAGCAAGTGTGAGATGCAAAACAAACAGTTGAATTTCTTAGTGGTAATTCTTGGATGAGATTTTTTTTTCCTTCCTGATTCTGATATAATGTTTTTCAATTATAGCCATTTGTGACCAAGTATGGTCATATACTACTCAAGAGAAGATACAGTAATTTCTACTTGAGGTGAGAACCAATCACAAATATTGCTTTTGTCTTACATTCAAAGAATACATCATCTGCTACCTGCCCCGCAAACAAATTCTATCATTCTATGATACTTGTGTTAATCAAGCCAGAAAGAAAATAAGTTTAATTTTGGTTTTGCCAGTTACTAACTTCCACTTTCAAGACAGTCTCCTGTGATTTCAGAAGATGTTGCTAACATTGACCTGCCTTTCTAGAGTGATGGGAAAAATGGGTCACTTGTGTTGGTGAGATGCCCCAGAATAATAGAGTAGGACTGTGAAAGAATACCGATTATGTAGAGTTGGTAGAACATGCCTTCAGGAACCAAGAAGCCCAGGGTGGTGCATCTGCTATTGTCCTCCATATCCTGAGCCAGGGCTCTAAGTATAGCTTGAAAGGACCATGGCTTTCCTGCCATGTTTCTTCTCTTGATCTCTCTGAGTCAAGCCATCCTTGAGAAAGACTGATTTCAATAGGGAAAAACATAGGATTTGTGATTTGTTGTTTATTTTCTGGTTATTCTGTAGTTATCTTTTTTTCTTTGTGATTTGATAATTTTCTGCTCCTTTACTTATTTTTTTTCTTAAAAAGCACTGGTTTAAGTATAGTTTTAGAGAGTTTTATGATTAGGTAAAGAAAACCAAGAACTTCACTTGATGACATCACTCCAAGAGGTGCTCTTGAAACATATTAATAAAGCACTCTCCAGAAATCTAATTATCATTAGCATATCTCCTTTTTTTTTTTTGCCAGTCCTGGGCTTGAGCTCAGGGCCTGGGCACTGTCTTTGGACTTTCTCAAGGCTAGAGCTCTACCACTTCAGCCTCAGTACCAATTCAAGCTTTTTCCTGTGTATGTGGTACCGAGGAATGGAACCAGGGTCTTTGTGCATGCTAGCAAGCACTCTACCACTAGGCCAAACTCCCAGCCTCAGCATATCTCTTTTATGCTGCTTGTAATAATGGTCAATGTGAGTCTCATGGACAGCTTGGCACTACTTAGGAGGCATAAATCTGAGGATTACAGTTTGAACTCAGACTGGGGAGAAAAGTCCATGAGAAGGTCGGGAGTATGGCCTAGTGGTAGAGTGCTTGCCTAGCATGCACAAAGCCCTGGGTTTGATTCCTGGGTACCACATACACAGTAAAAGCTCAAGTGGTAGAGCTTTAGCCTTGAGGAAGCCTAAGGACAGTGCCCAGGCCCTGAGTTTAAGTCCCAGGACCGGGAGAAGAAAGTCCATGAGATTTTTTTTTTTTTTGTGGGTCATGGAGCTTGAACTCTGAGCCTGGGCACTTTCCTTAAGCTCTTCAGCTCAAGGCTCCCACCCTACCCTTGAGCCAAGCCCCACTTCCCATTTTCTAGAGGTTAATTGGAGATAAGAGTCTCAGGGTGCCGGCTGGCTTTGAGGCTGGCTTTGAACCTTGATCTTCAGATCTCAGCCTCCTGAGTAGCTAGGATTATAGGCGTAAGCCACTACACCCCGTCACCATCCCCCCAACCCCTTGCTAAGTCCTTGGGATTCTTATCTTCAATTAACCATCAAAAGCCTGGAAGTGACAGTGCTACCCTTGAGCAAAACAGCTCAAATGTAAGCCCTGAGTTCAAGCCCCAGGAGTGGCACACACCAAAAAATTATTTACTAAATGTAAGCTGGATGTGAGTGGCTCATGCCTATGATCCTAGCTACTCAGGAGAATGAGATCTGAGGATCACTTCAAAGCCAGCCCAGTACCTAAAGAACAGTGAGATTCTTATCTCCAATTAACCACTAGAAAACCATAAGTGGGACTGTGGCTCAAGGGGCAGGGTGGTAGCTTAGAGCTGAAGAGCTCAGGAACAGAGCCCAGGCCCACAGTTCAAGCCCCATGACTGACCCAAAAAAAGAAATGCTCACGGAGTTCCTTTTAATCCATATAACAGTAATAAGATTAAATGATTTAATATAGTCATTGGAAGTTTATATATTTTTTAATGAAATTCACGGACTTGCTAGATTTTCATTTGGTTGTTTATGGGATCAAGTCAGTCTTCTGGTGCCATAATTGTAGGGAAAGATACAGTCTAAGTTTGGGAAGGAGAGGTGTAACTCAAGTGGTACCATGAATGACAAAGCTTAGTGAGAGTGCAAGGCCCTGAGTCCAACACCAAGTGCCAGCACACTCATAAAAATATAATTGAAAATTGGAGGGTGGTGGGTTTCTTTACCTTCATATTTCCTCTGATTTGGGTACTTGCCTCTAGTGTCTTCAAATTGGAATAGCTGTATATGTTTATCCCCTTTGGGCTCTTACACAGGTAGCTGATGCAGACCTATGAATAGTTTCCCAAATGTTAGAGATCAGTCAATAATTTAATGACTTTTCAGTAGAATGTTCAGATTACATCTCTAGAGGTATGAAAATAGCTAATATTTATTCCCTGCTTATTGTGCTTATTGAGTTTGTCACATAAATTATCTCACTTAATTTTCTCCCACTTCAAAGAGGCAAGTTTATTATTCTTCATTGATAGACAAGTAACTGAGACCTGGAAAGGGTCCGTAATTTGCACAAGATCTTAGCATTAATGAGTAATGGAGCTAGTATTCAAACTCAGTTCATTCTGCCTGTCCAAACTCTTAATGGCATAGTGAGGCAGCAGAAGTCTGAGTCAGGAAAGAAAGCATGCTGTTTCCTAGGTAAACGCATTTTGTGATCCTGCTTTCCTTGAACTGAAGTTTAATAACAGAGGTTACTCAGAAAACATACAGGACAAAAGCCCTCAATTGTGGAAAATGGTACATTAGAGGGATCTGGGAGCGTGCAGTCCACGAAGGGGAAATTCTCCACTTGTTTAGGTGTTCCATCAGGGCAATTAGTGTTCTTGGGGACTTTTCAACTTTTTTCTTTTTTTCACATTTTTCTTTTCTAAGACTTCTGGAACTCTTCCAATTCCAACAACTGTGGTGCTCACAGAATTATACATTTTAGGTTTAGTGCAGCCAGAATGGGGCAACCTTATAAAGCATGTTGGAATCAGGGAAGAATAATTCCCCCGGAGTCCTGCACAAGGACTCCCACAGAAGCAATGGTCTCTTTGATTATTTATTTTCCATAGCTGGTGAAAGGAATTCTATGTTAGCATTAAGCATGTGGTTGCACTGCTATTGAAAATATGTTAAGCCACAGAAAATAACTTGGGTTAGATTTGGAGGAACACTCTTGCTGGTTTCTACATTCTTTGTAACAGCTAGTTTATCATTATATGGCATGGAGAGTATCTGTGCTGATGGCAGGTCCAAACTACTGTCATGTGGTGAGTGGAGGGTGGCATGTTTGAAAAGAAAAGCAGTGTGAGCTGGGTGCAGTGGCTCACAACTATAATCCTAGCTACTCAGGAGGCTGAGATCTGAAGATCATGGTTCAAAGTCAGTCTGGGCATGAAAAATGTCCATGAGACTCTTACCTCCAGTTAATCATTAGAAAACCGGAAGTGACACTTGTGGCTCAAGGGATAGGGCAGTAGCCTTGAGCTGAAGAGCTCAGGGACAGCACCCAGGCTCAGAGTTCAAGTCCCAAGTTGGACGAATAAAAGGCAGTGTGAACCAAGGCATAATGAAGAGATTATTCTTGCTCCAATATATTCAAAGCAGCAAAGATGAAATTCTTGTTTGCAAGTAAAAACATCCTTTAAGTATGTTACTTATAACTCTTCAGTTCTAGAAAAATCTACTTCTTCACCACTTAAAACAGCTGCTTTGCTTGAGTTCAGAGTGTATGGTGTAGTTTTCCTGATGGTGTTTTGAGTTGTTTCAGTGTCCTTGCTGCCCCATAACATAAAAGCAATACTCTAAGCTTGTTAAGGAAAAATTGGCTTGCCACTCTAATGAGCTGGGGGAAAAGACTAGTTTTAAATGGAGACCTTTCATTTAAGTATACTTTCCAAACCCTATTTTTATAAATATACTTAATATGTCTTTGTCTCTTCTTAGATTTACCCTTGATGCTCACTTAAACTGTGCCCATCTGAATGTCTTATGAATGTTATCCTTCATTCTCTCCATGGAGACCCTAACACATGTTTCTGGAAACTCTTCAACTGTCTTCTCTTGATGAAGCACTTTCTCCACCTCCCTCTTTTCCAGCTTTTGGTTTTCCTTGTCCCATGCTATGTTTACTGTCTCTGAGGGGAAGTGTCTCTGATGAGCCAAGGTCCAGCTTCATACTTGAGATAGATCTCTAGGGAGTAATTTTAGTAAAGAGGAAACAGTGAGTGAGAGGACTGTGTTGTCTGCATTGGACTAAAACTTTGTACAGATTGAAGCCTCACCATATCCCTTTGTACACAATGGCGAAGAGCTATTGGTTGCACAGAACTCACTGTCAGTCACCATGTACATCTCTTAAATCTGGCTCTAGGGCCTTGCTACTTAGCAGTGGCTGTGGAGTCTATGGGATCTGTTAAATTAAGCAGCTAGGAAACAGTCTTCAGGAGATGGGCAAAGAACTTTCCTTAGTCAAAAGACAGTAGTTTACAAAGAAGATTCTGCACAGGAAAAAAAAAAGAAGTGACGTGAATGGATGTTGCCACTTATTGGACCTAGGAAGTCAAGAGAAAGATCAACACACCCCCAAGTCTGAATACCCCAAGTGGGGAGCCCATAAAGGACTTGGCACTGGCATCACTGGCGATGAACTTTTGAAATGCTTTCTAAAGAGCTGGTTTTGCCTTGGACAAATATCAGGATCCAAAATGTAGAATAATGAGATGACAGATTTCTCATGACTTGTGAAACAATGAAGTCAGCACTTCCATCCACTGTTGTTGTTCTTGATGTGTGTGTGTGTGTGTGTGTGTGTGTGTGTGTGTGTGTGTGTGTGTGTGTGTATTGCAAGTCCTGGGGCTTGAACTAGGGGCCTGGGCACTGTCCATAAGCTTTTAGGCTCAAGGCTAGTGCTCTACCATTCGAGCTACAGCTCCACTTCCAGCTTTTTTTGGTGTGTAATTGCTTGGGCTAGCTTCAAACTGTGATCCTGAGATCTCAGCCTCCTGAGCAGTTAGGATTGTAGACATGAATCACCATTATCTGGCCTCCATCAGGTTTAATGGGGTTTTAGTCATTTTATCTTGTTCCTTTCTAGGCTATGCTCATAATTTTCTTTCCATAGAGAGGAGATAATGTTGAATCTCCAAAAAGGTGAAAAGCAAATGTCTTTTCTTTTAGATAGTGCTTCCTGTGTTTCCCCTCTCGCTGTCTGTTCAGGTTAATAATAATCATATTATTTCTCTGAGTCACAAAAATGCCTCCTGCCAGCAGACCAAATTTCTGCTATTTTAAAGTTGAATGGTTGTTTCTTTTCTTTAGAAAAAATATAGGTGAAAATATTAACCTGAGTTAAACATCTATACTTGCTTTCTTTTTTCCGAATCCTGTGTTCACTTGTTTTTTCACCTTTAATAGTTCACTCAGTTTTTCTTCCCAGTAGCTTTCCTTACCAGTTTTGCATTTAATAAAAACATGATGAGAATAGTATTTAAAACAGAGCGGGACAGGGATAAGCATATTGAAATTGTAGATTTGAAAGGCAGGATTCCTAAATCCTGTCTTAATTTTAGCACTTCCACAGTCTCTGTGTAGAGCATGACCATTGCATAGGTCTATGCTATAGTTTCCTGAGGTGGAAAATAAGTTCTTTTTTCTGTTTCTCAAGGATACTGTGAGGACAATGTGATTGCATACATAAAGGAGCTCTGCACATGCGCAAAGAGACCTTGTAACCCATCTACCATTATGACAGAAATCACTAGCATAGGAATAATTTGCTATAAAAATAATTACAGATACTTATTCTACCTGCCTTTTGCTCTCCCTCGTATGTGCCTATTCTATTTTCCTGATAGGGGAGGAAGGATGGAGGTACTCCTCCACTGGTTGGCATGGAAACTAATCCCAGAGCACACAGGCAGTCCTCAGACCCAGCTGTGTGGCAGGTGTAGTAATAACCCTTCCCCCTCAAATCACTGTGCTACGAAGGAATGCCTAATTTGACTATAACTGAAATAACTGAGTTGTAAATATGCTATTATTCTTTCACTCCAAAACATGAAAGAAGAACAAGAAAGAAAAGAAAAGAACAGCATTATACTACCTTATGGTAACAGAGACTTTAAGTGAGCTTTTCTTGGCACACGGCAGTCTGCCTGAGGAAATTAATGAATTAAAGAAAAACTGACTAGAGCCCACAGTATCTACCAGATAACTTTTGTCTTCCAGTGGCAGAACCTATTTTGTGACTTCCTCTTCCCATATAGTGATGAATCACAAACAGTCATACTTATGTTCTGACCAGCACCCACTAGATTAGAAATGAGCTCCGATTCAAGACAGATAATCAGATTCTCTCCTTGCACTCTGAAATATGACATGAGGGGTTTTATTCCATCTGGATTACTTGCTTGAATTTTGTCATGCATAGAAAGTAAGCCAATGGGTTACTTTGGTAATCATTGTGTGTTTACAAGTTTATATCACCAACGCATTTGTGAATTTAGTGGCAAGAATTTCATTACTTTTTAAAAATTTGAATTCATCTGAGCCCACCAGATTGTTATCTTTGACATTTCGAACAAGAAATATTAGAGGGATGAGCCAGCCATCTTGGAGCTGGAAACCATTCCTTTAAGGCATATCGGTGGCACCAGCGTACACATTAAAACTAGAAGACTTGTAAAGAAATAAGGTTTAAGTGAAGGCAGTGTTTACTGACTATATTAGTCAGGATCCTGGCTCCAAACAGTTGGCATACATTTTGCATAATTTGAGAATTTAATAAAGGGACTCTTTACTAAGGGCATAGCATAGGGTAACCACAAGGGCTAATGTAATGCCCTGTAGCTACCAGGTTTATGTTTCTACTTCAGTGCCTAAAATGGGAAGGGGATTGAGTGGTTCTGGGAGCCAGGAGAACTTGAGGGATCATGACTGAGAGGGAAAAAAAGCACAATAGCTCTGTGCTAGGACTGTGGGAACAGGGTCATCCAATGGGGAGCATGCTGTTAGACCAGGGCACTGGGAAAACAAACACACAGACTGGCCCCACTCCCTCCTCCTCCTCCTCCTCCTCCTCCTCCTCCTCCTCCTCCTCCTCCTCCTCCTCCTCCTCCTCCTCCTCCTCTTCTTCTTCTTCTTCTTCTTCTTCTTCTTCTTCTTCTTCTTCTTCTCCTTTTTCCTCCTCCTCCTCCTCCTCCTCCTCCTCCTCCTCCTCCTCCTCCTCCTCCTCCTCCTCTTCTTCTTCTTCTTCTTCTTTTTTCTTTTGGTCAGTCATGGGGCCTGAACTCCGGGCCTCAGTGATGTCCCTGAGCTCTTCAGCTCATGGCTACCACCCTACCCCTGGAGCCTTCTAGTGATTAATTGGAGATAAGAGTCTCACATTCTTTAGTTCTTTAGTGCCCGGGCTGGCTTTGAATGGAGATCCTCAGATCTCAGCCTCCTGAGTAACTAGGATCACAGGCATGAGCAACCACACCGGCCTCCCACTCCCTCTTCTGGTTTTCCCTCATTGACTGAACCAAACTGGAAGCCAATGGACAAGAGAACCTCTTGAAACAATCCATGAAACAGAGACCCCTGGGTAATAAAGCAGAGTGGAGAAGGGAATGGGTGCATTGCAAAGAGCACAACAGATTGGGAGTTTGGTGGATCACCTTCTCATCCTCTCAGAGTAGTCTCTTACCTCATCTTCCTACCTCAACATGTGTTGGTGAGTCCTACCAGGACCAATCATGTGTCTTGTGGGGGCTCATTTCCACCATTTCCATTTGTGTAACCCCAGACAGACAAATAATCTTTTTTAAAAAAATAATTTGTAGGTATTCTATATACTCTGCCAGTAATGCTTTTTTGGGTTTTTTTTTTTTTTTTGCTACATTCTTTTGGTACCATTACAGTAGGTGTAGATGTTTTTCCAGGTCATTTTCCACCTTCCATCTCTACCTCTCTCCCGCTTTCTCCCTCTAGCTCATACTTGGATTTGAACTCAGGGCCACTGGCCCATTCCTGCTTTCTTGGTTGACTAGTATTTTACCATGCTGCTATCCCTGCTTTTTGCTATTTGTTTTGGAAACAGAATCTCATGGACTGACTTTGAACTACAAAGCTACCTGCTTCTAACCTCTCCTGAAGGATTGAAAGAGTGAGCCACCGGCACCCAGCTTCTTTTCTACTTTTATGAAATTCTTTTTACATTGTGTTGACATGATTTGCTTTCTTATGTGTTTTTTCCCGTTGTCTTTGCTACCAAAGAAAGTACTCTGACAGCACTATCTCTATTTTGTAACATATGCCTGGTGCATATTACATTAGTAACACTTGTGCCTTGAATAAACAATAAAACTTGGACTATTCAAGGTGGGTGCAATGGCTCATGCTTGTAATCGTAGATACTCAGGAGGCTGAGATCTGAGGATCAAGGTTCAAAACCAGCCCGGGGGAAAAAAGGACCTGAAACTCATCTACAATTAACCTGTAGAAAATGGGAAGTGGGTCTTGGCTCATGGGTAGGGCAGTAGCCTTGAGCTGAGGAGCTCAGGGACAGCACCCAAGCCAAGTTCAAGCCCTATGACCCACAAAACAAAACAAACAAACAAACAAAAAACCCTTTGGACTATTCAGAGAATAGCTATGGTTTTTTTTCTTCTTATTGCTGCATAGCATGTGAGTTCTTGTTACCTGTGGTCACAGCTAAACAAGACACATACAACATGGCCAGTGTAATGTAATCACACTTTTCTGTAGTGCCTTACTGAGGAACCTTTTTTCCTTCTGTCTTCTGTCTCTATTGTGGTTATATGGAATCACCAATATAACAATTTGGAAACTATTTACTGAGAGTGAGGGGTATGGACCTCTGATGATGGTGATGCTACTAAGTAAAACCTCCATGCCTTCATGCAGAATTTTGAAGGAAAAAGAAAATGTTATAGAGCCAGGCATGGTGGCTCATGCCTGTAATCCTAACTACTCAGGAGGCTGAGATCTAAGGATCGCAGTTCAAAGTCAGCCCAGCACTAAAGAACTTAAGACTCTTATCTACAATTAATCACTAGAAAATGGGAAGTGGTGCTGTGGCTCCAGGGGTAGGGCAGTAGCCTTGAGCTGAAGAGCTCAGGGACAGCACCCAGGCCCAGAGTTCAAGTCCTATGACTGACAAAAAAAAATGTCATATTGTTTGAGACACTGTTACTTTAAGATTTCCATATATTTCAACCCAACCAAATGCTAACTCAAAGTCAAACGTCATGAGAAAGAAATTAGCAAATAATGCTTACTTTCCTTTCTATTTTTTTTACTGCAAATTTCTTTTGCGCCTTTTTTTTTCCTGCTAGCTTTAGAGAGACATACTAAAGAACCTTTATTTATGTAAGTAAGGGCATGGCTCTTATGCTTTATTCTATTTCAGAATTCCAGCTTGCTGTGAGGGCTGATTTTGAATTGATAGTAGCTACTCACCAGCCATGCAGAAATAGTTCACAGATAGTCAATGCTGCCAGAGGGTGTTACTTTACTCCCAGTGGAGTCGGGAGTCTTCATTGTTGATGGTGGCATCGGTTTACCCTGCCTTGACTATTCATCTTAGTGATATTTACCACCCCTTTACCTTTGTGCCCTGAGATCTCTTCCTGACACCTCTCCATCTGGCTCTTAGAATATACACATACATAAAATGCATTGTAGCTTCTTGTTCTTGCCTTTCAGTATTATTTGAATTTTTCTTGTCTTAGTTCATGTTGCAGCAGATAGAGAATGGGCTGCATTTCCAGCAGAGACCCATTATCGATCCATCTGACAGAGTTCAGCTTATTCTGTGAATTGTGATTTTTGTATTAGAGAAGCTGAAGAGACTTTTTTTGATAGATTTTTTTCTGGGACTTTTTCATGAGGAATCAGCAGCCTGTGGTTATATTCTACACCTATTAAAACATGGAGTTGTAAAACTGATGTGTGTGTGTAATCTCTTTTCAGGTTCCCATGGCAACGGTGGCAGCAATTCAGTGAGTAGCTCTTTCAGTCTTCCTTCAAGACTTTCAGGCTGAAAAACTGCTTAAATATATTTAAAAAAATCTTCCTTAAAAAATAATGTACGCTCTGAAGTTCATTTTGATGAGATGGTTAGTTATAAGGCTACAAATATTCCTAGGATAGGAGTCCAAAAAGTAAATACTTTTTTATTCTAACAAGCTGTATAGCTTTAAAGAAGTTAATTATCCTCTGCAATACTGAATTTCCTCATCTACAAAGTATAAATAAAAATAGCATCTACAAAGCAGGTTTGTTGAAGATGTATGTGAATGGTTTGACACCACCTATGGCTTACCGTGACAGTGAATAAAAATGGAGCCAACTGGGAAACCATGTGAGGTTGTAAGTTTTGAAGTCTTTGATACAAACATATCAAATATGGTCATTTTTTATAACAAAAAGATCTGTAGACATATCCCTTCTATATTAATCCTGGTGTTGGAAATTTGTGTTTTGATTTGTTCGTGATACTAGACTTTGAACTCAGGACTTGTTAGGCAGGCATTCTAACATTTAAGCCATGTCCTCAGCCACAATTTGGGCTCTCTCTTTTCCTATATATTTCTATCTTTATGTTTAAAGTACATAATTTGTAAACAGCATATATTTGAAGGTGTTTTTTAAACACAGAATATAAGACCCTGCCTTTAATTGGAGGGTATCTAATATAATCATTCACATGATTGGGCATATGTGTTTAGATTTTGTTCATTCTCTTTGTCCTTCTGTATTCCTTCTTTACTGCCTCTTTGTCTTATTATAAGGTTCCCGTGAAAATGGTAGAATAGGATCGCTCTATACCTAGACCAAGGAGAATCTGTTGCAGTAGTTTTGGAAGTGTAGATTACATTGAAGGATTTCAGTGTACCTTGGAAGGTACCTTTGAATTACATAGAAATTTTGGTCAATTTGAAGTAACTATCCATCCCTCTCCCCTAACTTGTACAGGTAAGCCATGCTTTTGAAATCATTGGAATGCAGCAGGCAAGAAATGGGTTGGGTAAAAAAGAGTCCTGGACTCAAAATATCAGGGGCCCATGTTCTGGTCACTGTTTACTAGCTCTTCTGAGCTAGTAATGGGAGATAGGCTTGGGAATGTTGATGTTGGATATCTATATTGTTGAAAGCCACTCCCCTTCTGGCTGGAGTGATTTCCAAGGAATTTAAAGGGCTAGGGTCCAATTCTCCACCTCTCTCTTTCCCTCTTAACCCCCCCCCCCCACATCCTCTTTCCCCATTCTGTGAGTCAGACATTAAAGGCTTAAGCATTAAAAAGTAATCACTTATATGGGGAAAATTAGAAGAGGATCCTAAATAGTTATAGAAAGACACCCCTCCCCACCATTCAAACTGAGAAGACACATTCAAAGTCATCTTTGAACAGGAAAAAGATAATATAATGGAAATTATGGAGTCTGAAACTGGAAATATAAAAGACTCAAAGGAAGTGTACAGAGCCAACAGAGCCTCTGGAACATCAAACTGGCCAACTTATACATTGTGCTGTATTTCAGAAGAAGAAAGACGAAAAGGGAGAAGAGAAAGTTTGAGTAAATAATGGCTTCCTGAACTCAGTCAAAGACATGAACATAAACACCTAAGAAGCTCAATGAACTCCCAAGATGCTGAACTCAAAGAGAACTCATGTGAAGATATTATAATCAAACTTTTTGTTTTTTTGTTTCTAAATTGTATTTTATGGCTGTGGATAATGTGTGGAGGGGACAGTTGCATTTGTCAGGTAATGGGAGTATTACTTCTTGAACCTTGATATTGCTTCTCATGTTTTTGTCCCCCTTTTCCTTCCCCACTCCCTCCCAATATAATTAGACTTTTGAAAGACAAAGCCAATGAGAGAATCTTGACAGTAGCAAGAAAGAAGCAACTTGTAACACAGAGATCTATCATGAAATTATGAAAAATGTTGAAAGTCAAAGGACTGATATATACAAAAAAAAAAAAAAAACAAGACAGGGCTGGGAATTTGGCTTAGTGGTAGAGTGCTTGCCTACCATGCATGAAGACCTTGGTTCGAATCCTTGGTGTACCACATATATAGAAAAAAATAGAAGTGGTACTGAGGCTCAAGTGGTAGAGCTCTAGCCTTGAGAAAGTCCAAGGACAGCGCTCAGGACCTGAGCTCAAGCCCAGGGCTGGCAAGCAAAAACAAAGACAAGACAAACAAGTCAGCCAAGAATTTTATAAATTTTATATTCAGTAAAACTCTGTGTGTGTGGGCTGGGAGTTTGGCCTAGTGGTTAAAGTGCTTGCCTAGCATGCATGAAGACCCGGGTTCGATTCCTCGGTACCACATACATAGAAAAAAAGCCGGAAGTGGTGCTGAGGCTCAAGTGGTAGAGCTCTAGCCTTGAGAAAGTCCAAGGACAGTGCTCACGCCCTGAGCTCAAGCCCAGGACTGGCAAAAAACAAAACAAAACAAAACAAAACAAAAACTGTGTGTGTGTGTGTGTGTGTGTGTCTGTCTGTCTGTCTGTCTGTAGAGGAGAGGTGATTAAGAAATAAATGCTATTACAACTAGACCCACTTTGAAGAGTGATTCTCAGATCTCAGCCTCCTGAGTACCTAGAATTACAGGCATCAGTAAGCCCTTGGCACCTAGCAATTGTGTACATTTTGGCATGATAAAAATAGGGGAGGAAACTTCTTACTATTATGTTTTGTCTTCTCTACTAGATTCTAACTTTAATCTCATCATATTTTCCTCCACCTTCTTCATGTATAGAACATAACTTTTAAATGGCTTTTTGAATGTGCTCATTTAATAGTTCCATTATATGTGTCATTTCCGAAGCTGATTGTATTTGACCTTGATCATTATTTCCAATTTTGTTATGTGTTCAGCTGGTTTTAGATTGGAAGCTACACAATGTGAGCTTTAGGGTTTGGGTTGCAGGATTTTGCTACTTTGCTGTCAGTGATATTGAACTTTCTTCTGGTGAATATTTAAATTGCTTGAAATCAGTTTGGTGCTTTCAGAGTTAGCTTTTGAAATATTCCATATGGGTCAGAACCTCTTGCTCTAACCTCACTGTGAAGGCTTCTGAAAGGTTTATTCGATGCTGATAGGTCAGAGGTCTTTCCATTCTAGTTGGTGAAACATTAACCATTTTCTAGCTTCATGTGAGCCCTGGAAATTGTTCCACCTCCTTCTGCAGAATGATTCTTTCACAAACCTCAAGAGACTTTCTTATCACTGAAAAGCCTATCAGTATATATCTAAAGTCCCTGTATCCTTTTGTAAATTTTAAGCATGAATTTGTTTCTGTGTAGATCACTCACAGATTTTCTCACTCACAAGTTTCTAACTCACAAATCCAATCAACACTAGGCTTCAAATCATTTCCATTTCTGCCTCAAAGGGAAGAAAGTGGGGTTTATTGGTTTCTCTCTTCTGCGTGTAATCCTTGGAACTACTTTGAGGTTGGAAGTGGATGTGATTTTCAGGATTATTTATCCTCACTCATCCTTTACCTGGTGACAATTCTGTATGCTCTGTTATTCAATTTCTACAAATGAACATTTCATACATTTTACTCTGTTTTCTAGTAGCATCTGTCAGGAAGGCATATTTGGTCTTTGTTTTTCCTTACTGAGAGAATAGACATAATTGTTTTCTATCATATCATCATCATCATTTGAGCCATCCCATTAGGTGCTTAGTAGAATTTCATTATGGTTTAATTTGTTTCCATAAAGAGCAATAATGTTGATGATGTTTTTCAATGCTTTTTCACTTTTTCGGTGAAGTGCAACTTCAAATCTTCCATCTATTTAAAAAATTTCTCAAATTCTAAAATCTCTATATATTCTAACCAGAAAGGCCTTATTGGCCTTTCAAAGAGAAAGTATTTTAATTTGCTAGTTTTCCTTTTATAGTTTATGCTTTTGTTTCCTGTCTAATTCTTTTTTTTTAATTTTATGGATTCATGTTCCTGTCTAATTCTTTTTTTATTAAAGAATTTATTAACATTATTTTTATATCATATTTCAAATGACGTGTTTAACAAACAAGTATTCAGGAACGGAATCTCTATATATAATCACTGGCACTTAGATTTTAGAACATAATCAAAATTAGGCTGAGGGTTTGTATGTCATGGATATATATTAATCTATGTAATAAAACATTATGTCTATAGAGTCATATGTTTTTATGTCTATGTAGTGGCATTTACATTTCCAGTACCATGTCCATAGCATTGGGTATGCAAATATTGAGTCCTTGCTCTTGTACTGTTTGGATCTAATAGCCACATATTTAGGATACCATGCGCCTTTTGTTCCTTTGGTCTTGTCCTGTCTAATTCTTTAAATCAATGTCAAAACCTTTTTCTTCTATGATTGTATATAGACATTTTATGGTTAGTTCTTATATTTACATCTGTGACTGTTTTCAAACTGATGAATGAATATGATGTGAAATAAGCAGCAAAACTTTTTCTGGATGGAGAAGAATTGTGCTAGTCAATTGTTTAAAAAGGACTATTTTTGCTATTGAACTGTTGAAAGTCACAATATTTCATTTTCTTCCTCACTCTATAAGTCTGGTTGGCTAGCTCTTTATTTCTCTACCCTATTATTCTATCCATACATCCATCCATCCATCCATCCATCCATCCATCCATCTATCCATCTGTCTATAGTCCACTTACTACTCTCTTTGCAATGTATCTGCTCAAATATCCACCTACTATGAGACTTTTTTGATGTTCCAGGAAATGTGTTTTTTGGTTTTTGTTTGTTTGTTTATTTATTTATTTATTGTTGGACCTGGGGCTAAAACTCATTGCCTACGAATTGTCCCTGAGCATTTTTTTTTCCCTCAAGTCTATTGCTCTGTCATTTGAACCACAGCTCCACATCTGGCTTTTGGGGGTAATTAATTAGAAATAATTTGATCCTTAAATCAGCCTTCTCAGTCCCAGGAAATGTTTATCTTCATATCACAATACTCAGCTTTCAGAGATAGAAAATCTGTTTGCCTGCTTTATTTGTATAACTACTAGAGAGAAATTATGACACCACTTATTTTTTCTATCATTTTTTAAGTCCAGAGAACTTTATTGGAATGGTTGCTCAAGCTCCAACATAGTCCCCTTAACAACAACAAAAGATTTGTCAAATGTCTTAAAAATTAAAATATACTGTGACAAAATACAAGCAGATAAAAATCAAGACTATTTTTTATTCAATAAGAATAATTTCAATTGAATTTAAAGCTAGGAAGTAATTTGGAATAGAAAAGTTTATATGAAATCCAAATTATTGTAGACAGCTTTTGAAAAAGTAGCCTTTCTGAAATAGTTGGAAATTTTCTGTGAAAATCCTAATTATCATTTGAATGATCATCATTAGAAAGAAATGTTACGTTTCTTTCAGTTTTATTTGTTTTATTATCTTTTTTTTTTTTGCCAGTGCTGGGCTTGAGCTCAGGGCCTGAGCACTGTCCTTGGACTTTCTCAAGGCTAGAACTCTACCACTTGAGCCTCAGCACCACTTCCAGCTTTTTCTATATATGTGGTACCAAGGAATCGAACCCGGGTCTTCGTGCATGCTAGGCAAGCACTTTAACCACTAGGCCAAGTTCCTGGCCGTTTTATTATCTTTAACTGACTTATTTTTTTTTTGCCAGTCCTGGGCCTTGAACTCAGGGCCTACCACTGTCCTTGGGCTTTCTCAAGGCTAGAGCTCTACCACTTGAGCCACAGCATCATTTCTAGATTTTTTCTATGTATGTGGTACTGAGGAATCAAACCCGGGTCTTCATGCATGCTAGGTAAGCACTCTACCACTAGGCTAAATTCCCAGCCTCTTTAACTGAATTATTAAACAAGAGTAACTTTCAGTACCAGAAGAGGATGAGGAAAGAAATCATTAGAGTTTGTTTTGTTAGAGGCAAGATTTTAAACTGTACTTCATTACATTTTTATAAACTCTATTGTTATTTGATAATAATAATAATGTTAATAAGATCATCATAACATGGGAATATTGAATGCAGCCTTTTATTTGAAGAATGAATTATATATTGATTAACTCTTCTGTACCCATTCCATTTGCTTCTCATTTATTCATTATATTTAACATTTGCTTCCATTTGTTTCTCATTCCATTTGCTTCTTATTCATTCATTAAATAAATATTTATTGAATGAGTAACCCAACTAGACATTTGAATACAATGTTGAAAAACATGATTTAATATTTCTGTGAATTCATTGATGAAATTAGCTAGATTTATCATCTCTAACTTCTGTATCTTCCCCTGAATTTGTGAGTCCATGTATCTTTCTTCTCCTCTTCCTTCTTCTTTTGTGTAGAGCTTTATTTATAGGTGCTATGCAGACACTGTATTGCTTGAACCATGCTTCCAGTTACTCTTGCTCTAGTTACTTTGCAATAAGATTTCTTTTTGTACATGGTCTACTCATGCTTCCTGCTGCCCTAGCTAGGATGACTTACATATCAGCTAGTCACAAACAAGTACTTACTTTCACCATTCCTAGATTGTAATTTCAAAGTACAAGTAATTGTAAACCATCCATTTGCAAAAAAGAAAAAAGAAAAAAACAAAAAGAAAAGAAAGAATTTGGAGAAGGAACTTGGCAATGTGAAATGGTAAGGGACACACTTGTTTTCCCTGTTAAACTCTGAAGTTTTTCATAACTAAAATGACTAAAACACAACACTTTTACAAATGTAATACTACCAAATATAAAATAACCCAGCCCATCTCTCTACTAATGTAGGGCAAGATTCACTGCCTGGTCCAGGCAGATTGGCTGTGGCCACATGGAGAGAACTGGAAGATATACTTATGTTTGTCTATTTCATTTTTTATATTCAAACTCTGCATTTAAGATAAGGGAGCAATGGGTTCAGCCCTAGAAAAGGAAAAGAGAAAGTCGCTGATTGTTCTTGCCCAGACAGCCACTCTTAAAAGTCATTTCTCTTAATTCCATAAAATAGCCCCAGAGGAATGACCTCCTTGAGCTGCACAGTGCTGCATTTGTCTCAGCATTTCTGGAATGTTCTGCAGGATTTTGTTTTAAACGGTCAAGTCATGCTGGTTGTTTTCAAGTGCTAAGAGCTCTCTTGGGCTCTTTTTCAAACACAGAGAGCAATGCAAGACTGAATTCTCCCTGGTTTATTCCTATTTCCTGTAGCAAAAGGTAATCCCAGCCTTGAGCTGCTGAATTTCCTTTTTGCCTTCCAAATAGCCCAAGAGCCTTGGGAAAACATGATGGATAACATCCTGGAAAAAAAGAAAAAGAAAACCTAGTAAGATGACCATTTTCCTCATGGCCTGAGATCCACTTTGGCATGTATGCCACAGCGTATGACTAGCAAAACAGAGGCAAAAAATTCAAATCCTAGTGCTTAGTAATCTGCCATCTCACTCCCTCATGTCGTTCTCTAGTTTCCATTTTTATACATGTGTGTGACTAACGCATGACTTCTCCTCTTTCCAATGATGGGATGTGGAGTAGGTATCGGGAGGAATCACACAAGGAATACACAAGTGCTAATTTGAGAAACCAGGTCCTGAATGAATGCAGAGGGAAAGGACACCCTTCTCATTCTCATTTTCATGCTGTTTCTTTGGTAGTGGTGATGTGTCTCTTTCTTCTGTTTGTTTTTTTTTTAATTCAAAGAATAAGACAGAGAAAGAAAGAAATACTTTAGGGAAGTTGGGTCTCTTAGTTATAAAAGCTAGGAAATTCTATCATATGCGTTCTGCAAGCTGAAGAACCAGGGACTCTTAAGGCCTGAGAGTCCACGGGTCACTTCACAAGTCCTAAGACCAAAGGCCAGAGAATCTGGAGTTCTTACATCCAAGTGCAGAATAAGGTACCCTGGCTCTGGAAGCCTCCTGTTAAAACTGTTTAAATGACTCAGAAGGAGGTTAGTAAGGGCTTAGCTTGTAAGATGGAGGTGTTCAAGTTAGAGGAGCAGAAAATGAGTAACTAGAAAGCCCAATTGAGAACGTTACATGACACAAGGGAGAGACATATCAGTGACTCATATCTAAAGATACTGATGCTGGTGGGAAAGAGAAGCAGAGCAACAGAGTTAAATTTGTATAGAATCAGTGTGTGTGTGTGTGTGTGTGTGTGTGTGTGTGTGTGTGTGTGTGTGTGTGTGTTCATCCGGGATGACTACTATATCAGACTTCAGAATAAATGTAGTGATTTGAATTGGCTTTGCTGATGGGCGTGGGGTCTGGGGGGGGGCTGAGAAGGGTGGGGGCTTGAGCTGCAGGTGGGCCTTTTGGAATTCTGGCAATAACAACATGTATGTATGCTTGATGGAAATAATTTAGTGAAAGCACATGATTGCTACATGCAATTAGAAGCTGGAATAAAACATGATTGCTGTTTTCATGTTTGCATATGTAGGATTATATTATAATTAAATGGAATAGTAACAAGAGGTGAGTGTGTGATTGGTACTTCTGGCTTGTATGGAAGATGATAACACAGCAGAGATGGGCCTTGAACAGTAGAAAAAGGCTTGTCTGGGGCTATTTGTTTCAGGAACTCCTGGCATCAACCTAGGAAGCTGAAACTGCTAGTGGCTCTTCAGATAAGAAAACCCATCAGGGATGTTGGCTTTGAGTTCCCAAAGGAGGTGAGTTTTAAGCTTAAGAAGAAGAATAAGTTTCTATGACTGGTTCAAGAGGATTTTTAGAAACAAGTTATCCTGTCAATGCTCGATTGTGAATTACTTAAAGGAACTCTATTCCTTCTGATATGTAGTTAGGATCAAGGAAACTTCTTCCATATACCTGACACCGTCTTTCCATTTCCAGCTGGCTTTTCTTACCGAAGCTAAGGAATAATTGGTTGATTGTTCCTCATTAAATGTTGCTTATTTTATTAACCTATGTGATTGGGCCCCTGAATGTGAGAATGAGAATCCAACATCTACTGGTTTAGTTGGCCTACAATATTATTAAATTAGAGAAGGGGCCAAGATGAAAGAACCTACTGGAGAAAGGAAACCAACCTGTTATATCTTAGGACCTCATGTTTAATTTCCAGGGAACATCAAGGAACATGGTGGGTTAGACATAGGGCTTTGAAAGTCATATATATAATGTATATAATATTATATAGGATATAGATAGATAGATGACACACACATATGTGTGTGTGATAAATCCAAGCCATAGGAATGTATGAGATAACTCCAGATGAATGGAAACAGTTTATCAATGAAAATAAAAAAGAACACAGATTTCAAGAGTGAGCAGAAACTAGACACTTTTGGCTCATGTGTGTAACCTTAGCCACTCAGGAGGCTGAGATCTGAGGATCATGATTCAAAGCCAGCCCAGGCAGGAAAGTCTCTGAGACTCTGATTAATTACCCAAAAGACAATTAGAGCTGTAGATCAAGTGGTAGAGCACTAGTTCTTAGTGTAAAAGCTCAGGGATAGTGTTCATCACCTGAGTTCAACCACTAGAATTCACACACACACACACACACACACACACACACACACACACACACACCCTCTAGCTTATAAGCTATCAGTTTATGTTGTTTTGTTATAGTGGACCAAGTGGACAAAGAAACCCTGTAGTGTGGCATAAGTGTAGGAGTGTAATTATGGTAGTAACAGGCGCTATGTCCTGTAATAATTCTGGGGAAGTGAATTATATAAGGCTGAGAGTTTTCTGGGGGTCCATCTTAATACTCTGCTACCACACTTTCACACCCTTCATTCTTTTAAATGCCACCAGCAGTACCATTTTTCCCCCAGAGTAGATTTTCTCTCTTGAGCAGAACCAATGTCATTAATGAAAAGGATTAGTGACCACTTACACACTTCGTTTTTATCACCCATAAACAAGATTTACAAGTAATTTCAGCATAGACACATTCCGTATTTCACATTTTGAGCATGCTACTACTAAGTAAATAATTGGAGGTAAAACCATCTGAATGGAACCACGCATGTGATGAAGCACATGATTCTCTTCCTTGGTTTTTGATAGTCTAGTCTCCTGGGTCCAACATTTACTCCCTAGCAATGGAATTTTATCTTAATATTCCCTTCCCTCCCACCTGCAAGTGACACTGGGCCAGGGGTTAAAATTCTTGTCTAGCTCAGCATCTACAAGAAGAGCAAGGCCTCCTGGGCAATATTTGGAGATAGTAAGAGGCAGACTGTTACATTTCTGTGGGGATTGGACAGGCCATGCATCTGCCATAGCTGGGTGGTCTAAATGACCTGTAGACAGTTGAACTCCTCGGGGTTTTGGACCCTGGGTTATGCCTAATATTTCAAAAGTGACTCAGCTCTGGCTAGTTTTCTGGAGGCCAAACCTCAGAGTCAAACTGATCTCATTAAACCAAGGAAAAGAAGTAGAAGCCAAGATCCCACAGGAAATCCTCATATTTCCTTTATTTGGCTTTCTTGAGCCAAAAAAACATGATAACAAAGGCTATGCAAGAAAATGTCTTCCTAAGGCTCTTGGATTACTTCTTGCTCTCTAGCTTGGTAACCTATTGTAGGCCATAAGCCAGGATAAAGTTGAAAGGCTGAAGTAGGAGAAACAACACAGGATCTAAGGCACAGTGTTACACAAACATGAAAACAAGCCAAGTTCTATGAGAAAAAGGGAGAGGCATGTGGAGCACCAGTGGCTCATTCCTGTAATTCTAGCTTCTAGGGAGGCTGAGATCTAAGGATCCAATTGGAAGCCAGCCCAGGAAAGGAAGTCCACAAGATTTTTGTAAACCACAAAAGGCTGAAAGTGGAGCTGTAGCTCAAGTGGTAGAACACAACCTTGAGCACAAACACTTAGAAAGAATGTTCAGTCCCAGAGTTCAGGCCCCAAGACCAGCACAAATTTTATTACTTTTATTTGACTGAGATACCCTTTCAACTATCACACATCTCATGTCAATTTTTGTTTTCTATTTTATTGGTGTATTGACACTAAAATACTTTGCCCAAGATTTATTTTTGAAACAAATTAGTGAAATTCATAAAACTTGAATTATCTTTTTTTCCACCACTTTTAAGAATTTTCAAATTTAGGACATGATATGCTTCATAATAGAACTTTGAGCATCTCAGTGGTCTTGAATGTCTTGGACACATGGGATTTAAAGCTTGGCTTACCACCTATTTTTTTAATATTTTTTATTGTAATTAATAAAAGGGTTACATAATATTTGCCAGATAGAAGGTGCATTAATTCACATACATTGATACCCTTTCACATGTCTTGGTCCCCATTACCCTCCCCTCCACCCCCCCATCTTGGTTTTCCCCCCTTCCCTATCCAATTTCAAATAACCAAATACAAATAAATCCAATATATCAGATAACAAAGTGAGATACTGTAACAATATGAGATACCCAAGGGACAGCAAAGGAGATGAGAGAAAACATAGTACATTAAGGACAACAATCATTCGTTATATGGCTTTTGTTTCAATATCCTGGAGGTCCTTTCAATTAGCTTCATACTATATGGCCTTATGTATCAAGGTTTTGCTCTATTGCAGATCACTGCTAGTAGAGCCCAAGGTTTCTACTGATTATGACAAATGAGGGAAACCATTGAGCCTAAGTTCCTTTGAGACTGGCTTACTTCACTTAATATGATTTTTTCTAAGTCTTTCCATTTTCTAACAAATGGGTCGATGTCATTCTTTCTGACAGCAGCATAGAATTCCATTGTGTACAAATACCACACCTTGTTGATCCACTCATCAACTGAGGGCCATCTAGGTTGGTTCCATACCTTTGCTATGGTGAATAATGCTGCAATGAACATTGTTGTGCTAGTGGATTTAGTATGCCCTAGATTCTGGATGGTTGGGTAAATGCCAAGTAGTGGAATTGCTGGGTCATAGGGGAGTTCTATGTTTAGCCTTTTGAGGCACTGCCATACTGCTTTCCATAGTTTACCACCTATTTTTAAATTATTCAGTTCCTTTGTGACCTGGAGATAAGATAGCAATGAGAAGTAAGGGGAGAAAATAAATTAGAAACTAATAATTGAGAGTTTGGACTTCTAAGTCAGACCCATTGTCAAGTCCTAGCCTAAATTCTTAATATCTGTGTGCTCTTGGGCAAATTTTTGATCATTTGGAGCTAATTCCATTCTCTTTAAATTGGGTATAATGACAGTTAATACTAAAAAAGGTGGTATGTAAAACTAGAATTCAGAAACTACTAAAAAATTCATTATTTTATTTTCACAACTTTAACGAGTTCAAGCACAATTATTTGAAGCATAATTATTTTAGAACTTGGTAACTTACCAGAAATGAAGTACTGAAACATAACAAAAAGAACCAAGCCAAATCAAAACATTAAACCAACTTCTCGTAAGCACTGGATCATCAGATTCTTGGATGAAGTCTCTTCTCCAACTCCATTAACCTCAACCCTGAACTTGAACCTTTGCCTTCTGGGTGTAAAAAGAATTTCATCCTCTACTGCCCATCCAAATATTCCTCTCATCCATGTCCTTTTCTTTTCGTATACCACCCACTAGTTCATCACCACAACATTGACAGCATTTCTGTTTGTCTTGGCTGACGGATTTCCTGAGTGCCATTAGAAGCATTAGCTTTCACCTGTCCTAGTTGGGTTATTTGCTTTGTAATGGCCTGGAATGCTCTTATACTTAGCCTTTGGGACTAGGTTAGGTTAGAACTCAGACCTTGTCCCAAATGACTCTGTTACATATGGTGTCTTGCTTCAATATACAACTCTAGGAAATAAGAAATGACATGGCACTAAATGCTTTTCTCTTGGCACGTAAAAATTCATTCCCTCACTGTAGAAAGCTGAAAGAGAGAAGACAACATTTTGTTGGTTTACTATAAGTGTGACATGCAGAGGTCATTTGCGGGATATTGGGAAAGTAGAATATTGGTTTTATGGATATGTTTGTTTTTATATAAAAGAATATTTTCTGAGGGCTGGGAGTGTGGCTTAGTGGTAGAGTGCTTGCCTAAAATGCATGAAGCCCTGGGTTTGGTTTTCAGTACCACATAAACAGAAAAAGCCAGAAGTGCTGCTGTGGCTCAAGTGGCAGAGCGCTAGCCTTGAGAAAGCCCAAGGACAGGCATAAAAAAATACATATATATTTTCTGAATGTGTGATGCTGGAGATCTAACCTCCATGCACACTAGATAAGCACTCGGTCACTGGGCTATTGCCATGTAAAAGAGTATTCCTGGATATCTTCTAGCAGGAGTCTATAAACCAAATGGCCCTCCTGCTTGTTTTATAGAAAAACTGTGGATCCAATTAGGCTCATTCATTAGTAGATACAGAAGAGACTTTGTGGCCCTGAAAGCTAGAAATGCAGGTTGCATTGATTTTGAGAAGTTGGTTGACTCCTGAGTATTTAAAGTATGATGAAGTTCCATAAAGTCCATTTAGTATGGAAAAAGAAACTATATCATGATTTTCTGAACAGCTCTATCAAATATCTTTTGTGTATTGCCCCCATACACATCTGGGAGGAAATTTACACTGATTTGATCATCTATTTTGTTTTTCTGCTTTAAAAAATATAGCTTCTGCTGGGATAAATGCTAAGAGTTCTTAAGGAGAATGGAGAAGCTAGAAACTGGCAAATAAGCTACAATGATCTCTGTGTTGAATCAATGTGGTCAGTGTTTGTCCTGAGGTTTTTTAGGTATTTTGAAAATGTCAGCGTATGGCTGACAGCGTGTGGCTCTTCATGTTAGCACAGAGATGAAGATTTTTCATCTTCAGAGAGAGAGAGAATATAAAGGGAATTTAAATCACTGAGTGGCTCCCTGGTCTCCTCTCTTACTCATGCTATAAAAACATGTTTATAAGAAGCACTTTTTTTTCCAGTCGAACAAGATTCCTGACGTGAGTAGGTCCTAAAAACGTTATTATCTTGTATAAGATGGCTTGATAACAGAGCACTCTCAGAGAGTGATTTACACTTGCTGCGTGGCATTTTTTAGTGATTGTGCTATTGTGATAAGTAAAGTCCATTAAACTAAACCAGGAGTCTATGAAGAGACCAGAAATAGGAGCACTATTGAAGGAAAGATAAACTCTAAAGTTTTCTTTGCTTCAGTGATTACAAGGATGAAAAACATGCAAACATTTCAAATAAAGTATTAAAAAATTGCACAAAAGAACCTATTCTTAGCCAGGTGCTGGTGGCTTATGCCTGTAATCCTAGTTACTCTGTAAACTGAGATTTTTAGGATTACAGTTCAAAGCCAGACTGGCCAGGAAACTCTATGTGACTTTTATTTCCAGTTAACTAACAAAAAAGGCTGAAATGGCTCAGGTGGTAGAGTGCCAGGCTTGAGCAAACAAAACAAAAACTAAACAAAAGACAAGATGAGAAAAGCTCAAGTGTAGTGCCCAAGATATGAGTTCAAGCCCTAGGACTGGCACAAAAACAACAAAAACTTTATATTGGACATGTGAAAATAAACTGAAGAGTTTGTCTCACTGGGAATACCTTTCAGTGCACAGTGAAATACATAATTGCTGCACACTGCCTTGGGCTTTAAATGCCTACTAACAAATTAATTTTCTTATGTAAGTACCCCCACCTACTTCATAGAATCCCTTTGCTGCCATCAGGAGGACAAATTGGAGTTATTTTGGGAACTTGCAGTCTACAAAAGAAGAAAGTTCTAAAACTTAAAAAAAGCAAAAGCCAAGGTCAGCTTTGTAAAGAGGGTTGGTTTGGGTGTGTAACTGTAGAATACATCCATTTTCCCCACCCAGAAGAACATGGAATGTTCAGTCCACATGCAGGGAAGCAGAGCATACAGTTCCAAAGTAAGGACAAGAATATAAAAGCAAAATAGCTAAGTCAAGAGGATTCTAGACAGAATTGTAGGAGCCCAAAGAACAAAGACTGAGAATGAGTAGAGCTGAGAGTGGCAAGTGGGACTTGTAGATATGTGTTTAGAGGAAGATGGAGGGTGGAAATTTTGCTACTGACACTTCTATTAGTCTTATCTGAGAGTAGCCCAGAACTTTATTATGGCATTAGTAAGGCTCCATTAAGAGTCAGAACCCATAAGTACTTACTTTAACAATTGGAATAATAACAACTTCCCACCTTAATATGAAGAATTAGTTACATATCAAAGAATCAAAAAGGAAAATATTAACATAACTTATTAGAAAGGTGGCAACTGCTGAAATTGGCGATTAGCCCTGAGTCTGAGAAGACAAGCAAGTGTGTGGAGAAGGGGTCTCTAGGATTAGAAAAAATCAGATCTGGAGGATAGCATTGTCTTAGTTAGTTTAGACTGACATAATAACATAGGCTTCATGGCTTAAGGAACACTTATCTCCTGCCTCATACACAGATTCTCTCAAAGGAAGAATTCATTTTCTTTTATTTTTCTTATTTTCCAGAAACCATCTAATCCTTTAGACTCATGGCTCTTTTCTCTCCAACTCTACAACCCCTGCTTGGTCATTATCCTCCCATTTCCTTCTCTCAGCCTGACTGTTACCCCTTACCCTTATTCATTCCTTTAGGCACTTCAGATAATCCAAAATAATTTCACTTATCTCAAAGTCTATACTTTAATCGCAACTGCGGTGTCCTTTTCACATGAAAAGTGACCTAAGCCTAGAGCTGTGGCTCACGCCTGAAATCCTAGCTACTCAGGAAGCTGAGAGCTGAGGATCAAAGTTCAAATCCAGCCCGGGTACAAAAGGACCCGAGACTCTTTATCTACAATTATCAGGAAGTGGGGCTTGGTTCTGGGGTAGGGCAGTAGCTTTGAGCAGAAGAACTCAAGTACAGGGCCCAGGCCCAGTTCAAGTCCCATGACCCACAAGAAAGAAAGAGAGAAAGAAAGAAAGAAAGAAGAGAAAGAGAGAGATAAAGAAAGAAAGAAAGAGAAAGAGAGAGAAAGAAAGAGAAAGAGAAAGGAAGGAAGGAAGGAAGGAAGAAAGGAAGGAAGGAAGGAAGGAAGGAAGGAAGGAAGGAAGGAAGGAAGGAAGGAAGGAAGGAAGGGAAAGAAAGAAAGCAACCTGTTCGCAGATGGCTGGGATTAGAACCTAGATATGTGGGGTGGCATTATTCTGCCTAAGATACTACATAAATATCCATACCAGTCCATCCCTGGCCACATAGATTGTACATTTTCCCCAATCTAAGATGTTTGTTTGTTTGTTTTTTAACTTAAAAGATCTTTCTGGAGTATGGAGGTCTCCAGCAAGTAGGGGTTTGCCTGTGAATACTGAACTGATTCATCTCCTCATACTCTCAGACATAAGAATAAACTATAATTCACTGATCTGGTATCATGTTATTGTAGAAATGGTGACCCCTATGAGCATGCATTCGTCACCTAGCTATTGTTGTTAAACTTCTCTGAATCTGAATTGCTGCACGGTTCATTAATTATTCCATAGCTCTGGCAGGCAGAATCCACTGTTGTGAACTCTTAGACAGGCATTCAGTTCTGGCAGGATGGCTTTGCTTTGGCTTTCTTCATTCATCACTAGGAATCATAATTCTTCGTGAAGTATTTAACCCCCATCTGCATCTTCCCAGGAGACAAGCTCAACATGAGCTTCTCCCCAGTGCCCCAGGGTCATGGTGGCACCCTTTGGATCCTCCATAATCTTGCAGACAGTTTGTCTGGTTTGTGAATATTCATTGCAATTTAATTCCCATTAAACTGGCCTCCAAGTACTGATGTGGTACTTAGGTGAATCTTGCTAGACTAGTAGACTTTTTATAAAGTACCTGCCTTATTTAGAGTGATGCATTGCGAAGTGCCTGCAGAAGTCATTTAGCCCTCCCTGAAGACTTTGTCCTGCCTTTTGAAATCCATCCCGTCTTTTAAGAGCCACCTAATATCTCACTCTGGGAAGGGCTCTTGTGAAGTTCCCCTTCTTCTGGCTGGGAACATTTGGTGAAGTTCAATGTGTGAGGTGGTGCCTCTCAACCACATTGAGCTAATGCTGGGTGGGGAGGAAGAGCATGGGGGAGCAAGGAGAAAGAGGTCAAGGCCAGGACAATGAGTCCGAAGGACCGAAGGAAATGATTCGCCAAAGGGGCTTAGGATAACCTGCCCAAAACCAAGGAACTGAGGATATGGAAGACTAGAAGGGAGAAGACAGAGGGGACAAACAAGGAGCGATGATGAATAACCTAAAGAGACAAAGGACAAGTGCTGTAGCCTATTATTATTGTCACTCTATTAAGTCCATGAGATTAAACTAAAATGGTTCAAATGTGTAACACAGCATGGCCTATAGTAGCAATAAACAGACATAAAAGAAGTGGGTTAATAAATTAGAATCTCTGTGATAGATTATTTTGCTGTTGATATAAGAAAAAAGGAGATTTGCATGAGCTATAATGGAAAGCCTGCCAAGACATAGTAAGTGAAAAAAATATGTACAGAATATATACAGGCCGTTAAGTGGAATGATGCAGAAGAAAGTACTAACAGTGGGTATTTCAGGGAGTTATATATACTTCAAGAAATGAAAGAGACTTTTCTTATTTTGCACAATTCTATACTATTGAATCCTGTGTACCTGTATTCCTTCTGTTACTGCATTTAGATATCAACAGCCATATTTTGTGTTCTTCCTTGTCCATCTTTGTAATTTTTAACTTTACAAATATTATCACTACTGCTGTTGTTGTTACTGCAATACCAGGAATTAAACCTATGCTAAGTGAGCAGTCTACTATTCGAGACATTCACTCCCAGATCTTTTGTTTATATTTTGTTTTTGAGTTCAAATCTTAACTCTGCCTAAGATAGTCTCAAATTTATGATCCTCCTACCTCTGTTTCCTGAACAGCCAGAACTATAGATGTACATCAGCACATTTAACCCAACAAACGCAACAAATGTTAAGAAAGAAATTATATAAAGGAGAATAAGATGCCAGGTGCTGATGGCACATGTCTGTAATAGTAACTATTTAAGAGACTGCAATCTGAGGATCTCTCTACCAAGCTAGCCTGAGCAGGAAAGCCTATGAGATACTCCAATTTAGTACCAAAATGGCCAAAAGTGGAGTGGTGACATTTTTGCTCAAGGCTAGTGCTCTACCATTTTAAGCTACAGCTCCACTTTGGTTTTCTGTGATTAATTGGAGATAAGACTCTTGCAGATTTTCCTGCCTGGGCTAGCTATGAAGTGCCATCCTCAGATCTCAACTTCCTGAGTAGCTAGGTAGGGTTGCAGGCATGAGCCACTCAAGCCCAGCATCTCTCAGCATCCTTCCCCTTGGCACTCATTTTCTAACTGATTTTTTTCACATAGCTGCTAAATGCAGTTTAGTGACTCAAATCTAAGACTTTCTGGTTTAAAACTTTGGCTTAAAAAAATAGAATGGAAGAAAGACAGCCTCTTCAACAAGTTGTGCTGGCAGAACTGGTTAAGCACCTGCAGAAAACTAAAGCTGGATCCTTCTTTGTCACCTTGCACTAGAATTAACTCCAAATGGATCAAAGACCTGGAGGGAAAAGCTGACACACTGAAAACTCTACAGGAAGGAATAGGAGATACACTAGGCCTCCTTGGCACAGGTCGAAACTTTCTTAATAAAGACCAAGAATCACAACAAATCAGAGAAAGGCTGGATAAGTGGGACCGCATTAAACTGCAGAGCTTTTGTATGGCAAAGGACATAGCTAGTAAACTAAGCAGGAAGCCTACAGAGTGGGAGAAGATCTTCACCAACCAAACAACGGACAAAGGCCTCATATCTAAAATATATCAACAACTCAAAAAATTGAATCACTCCAAAACTAACCTCCAAAGTAACAACCATCCCATTAAAAAATGGGCCAAAGACTTAAAGAGAGTCTTCTCTGAAGAAGAAACAAAAATGGCCTATAGACACATGAAGAAATGCTCAACATCTCTGGTCATAAAAGAAATGCAAATCAAAACAACTCTAAGATTCCACCTCACTCCAGCTAGAATGGCCAAGATCAGGAAAACGAATGACAACAGATGCTGGAGGGGATGTGGCCAGGAGGGATCACTACTACACTGTTGGTGGGAGTGCAAACTCGTTCAACCACTATAGAAAGCAGTGTGGCAGTGCCTCAAAAGGCTAAACATAGAACTCCCCTATGACCCAGCAATTCCACTACTTGGCATTTACCCAACCACCCAGAAACAAGGACATACTAAACCCACTAGCACAACAATGTTCATTGCAGCACTATTCACCATAGCAAAGATATGGAACCAACCTAGATGTCCCTCAGTTGATGAGTGGATCAACAAGTTGTGGTATTTGTACACAATGGAATTCTATGCTGCTGTCAGAAAGAATGACATCGCCCCATTTGTTAGGAAATGGAAAGACTTAGAAAAAATCATATTAAGTGAAGTAAGCCAGACTCAAAGGAACTTAGGCTCAATGGTTTCCCTCATTCATCATAATCAGTAGAAACCTTGGGCTCTACTAGCAGAGATTTGCAATAGAGCAAAATCTTGATACATAAGGACATATAATGTGAAGCTAATTGAAAGGACCTCCAGGATAGTGAAACAAAAGCCATATAATGAATGATTGTTGTCCTTAATGTACTATGTTGTCTCTCATCTCCTTTGCTGTCCCTTGGTTATCTCATATTGGTATAGTATCTCACTTTGTTATCTGATATATTGAACTTATTTGTATTTGGATATTTGAAATTTGATAGGGAAGGGGGGAAAACCAAGACGGGTGGGGGGTGTGGGGGGGAGGGAAACGGGTACCAAGAGATGTGAAAGGGTATCAATGTATGTGAATTAATGCACCTTCTATCTGGCAAATATCATGTAACCCTTTTACTAATTACAATAAAAAAAATAAAAATAAATAAATAAATAAATAAATAGGCCAGGAGTTTGGCCTAGTGGCAGAGTCCTAGCCTACCAAGCACAAAGACCCAGGTTCAATTCCTCAGTACCACATACATAGAAAAAAAGCCAGAAGTGGTGCTGAGGCTCAATTGGTAGAGCTTTTAGCTTTGAGAAAATCCAAGGACAATGCACAGGCCCTGAGCTTAAGCCAAGGACTGGCAATAAATAAATAAATAAATAAATATTTAACATTTAACCATTTTAAGCTATGGTTCTATTTGCAAACAACAACAACAACAACAACAAAAACCCTAGTATTACCTGGATGCTCATGGCTCATACCTGTAACCTTGAGCAAAAACATTTAGAGGCATCAGTCAGGTTCTGAGTCAAGCCCCATGACTGGGGCAGACACACACACACACACACACACACACACACACACACACACACACACTCACAAACACCCCACGTCGTACACACACCCCAAATCCAATTATTGACTTGAAAGAGATGGCTTCAATGACTTGCAACCCTCTTAGACATAAGTAGTAACAAAATATTTAGTTACTTTGATTTCTTCTAATCTTTCAGACTGTAATCTAACTATGATCTCTGTTTTCCTGGAGAAAAAAAATATTTTGACATGGAAGATTCCACACGAAATGAAGACACACCATAGGATATATTGTTTAAACAATCAGATTTGATGAGATCTTTAAAATAAGCCTCTATGAGAACAGCCTCCATGATAGAAGCATTAAATTTCCAAAGCAAGAAAGCAACATCTAACATATATTTAGTGAATTCTATATTAATCTCATTAGGAACTGATATAAGAAAAATTATTTGCCTTCAAATGGTTTCATAGGGCAAAGGCCAGCCATTATGCTGCTTTGATTCTGTCCAAACAAAGGGAACACTTTTGCCTCTAAAATTCCCAACCAAATCTAGTCATTTACTACAGTTATCTACTATATGCTTATTTCAGAAATAAAAAGACATTATCTGAAATATAGACAAAATAGCACTTACTTCATTCTGTCAACAGTCAGACTATTAAACTTTTGGTCACTCTATTTTTCACCCTATTAACATAAATTTTTATTATTAATAGTCTCTAATTGTCATCCTCTGTTACTGACTTAACTTTGAATGTATTTGACTCTTCTTTGAAAAATAAGAATAAAGTTAAATAACATCATGAAGTATTCCAGAAAAGCTAAAAAAAAAAAACTTTGGCTTATAATTTTCTATCAATTCCTGGTGAAACCTTCCTTGCAAATGAGTATAGGTCATCTCAACAACTCAGGGAAGTTTAGTTATGGAAAGAATGTTTTAATCATAGCACACAGTATATCTGTGAGCAGGATTCCTTGTCTTTAAAAAAATATATTCTCATCTGGAAGTTTACATGATAGATAATCAAATGTATACTGAGAAAAATAGACTAAATCGTGCACAGATAAACATGAGGATCAAGAGTCTTAAGGTACGATTATATAGTTTTTCCTCCCTCAAAGGTCTGACTAGAGCACTATGGAGGAAGACAGAATCCATTTGCAATGTCTAATATGAGAGTGCCCTTCATATACACCTGTAGCTCTCATGAAATTTAGCCCTGCCTTTTACTCTCAAACACATTTGTGTTTACACAAGTAAATTCAATGATCTATGGATGCAGGAAAGGGAAGTCGTGGTATGTGTGAAATTGCGCACTTCTATAAATGGTGTAAGACTTCAAGGGACAGGGTCCTCTTCCAGGGACAAGAGTGTACTATGTGGATGAGGAGTGAGGACGCCAGCAATACAGCAGGTATGAGAGCGAGTCGGTGTGTGTGTGGTATAGACTACCAGACCTGAGGGGGTGCCCCATGATGCATCAGGGTAAACTGCAGTAAAAGAAGTGACCTTTCCTAAAGATGGGGTTAACATTTACTCTGGAACTAGTTTTGGTGATCCTAACTGGGGAAATCTAGGGAGAAAAGTTATAGAAATGGAACATCTACTAAGATAGAAAATATAGAAGCTTCTGGAACATCTACAGATTCCACATGAGTCAATTGGTATTACTATATTGGCATTACATATTGGTATTACACATAGTTCAAGTATTAGATCAAGCAAGTAATGACATTTCCTGTTTTATGGTCTCTTCCACAAGTTCTGAGTGAGGAAATCAGGAAGGGGCCACAAAGCTAGTTATTACTCAATACACAGTCGTTTCCACCCAATTTCCCCTAGAATCAAAAGACACAGACTAGCATAGTGATAAGGCATTTTAAGTCTAGGGAAAAGACAAACCTAAGATTGTGTCTCCAGTCCATCACTTAAAGATTTTTTGAGCTGTGTGGCTCTGGACCAATAGCCCCCTCTCAAAGCCTCATCAAGAAATGGGAAAAATAAGTCAGGGCTGCTGTGCAAACTCAGGGTGATGACAGAAAGCCCATCTCTATGGAGCCCTGAGCTCATGCCAGCGATGCTATTTGAATGAAGGACGGGAATGTCAGTGTAGCCCCTTCGTTTCACTTCACTTCTCTTAACAGTGGGCCCCTCTGCTGCATGAGAACCAGCAGCCCACTTAGACGTGGCGGTTCCCACCATGGTCTGAGACTCGGGCCTGTTGAGGACAACTCAACCCAGCCAAACAGCTGGGAAATGTCTTGGGTGTACATGCAATGCTGACCCTGGGGAGAACTGTTGTGGTGATAAAGACGTTGCTATGCTGGCTTCTTCACAGCAGTGATCTACTGATGGCCCAGAAAGAGGGTTCGTGTCCCCTCCCACTGCAGATCTGTCCCAGCTGTATGCTGCTGCGCCGCCCCCATTTCCTTCCTTCAGCTGGCACAAACATTTCTCTTTGAAACAGGGGAGAAAAGAAGAAAGAAAAAGATGTTCATATTTTAGGTACTTCCCAAACAGGACAGAAACAATAAAGTCTCCTTCCATCCACCTTTAAATTTTCTCTGGAAAATGTGTGGCACATAAACCCCATCAACCATTGTCCAGAAATATGGAGCAAAATAGTTGGGGTTTGATAGTGAGAAAATTATTACCATGATGTCATGAAAATCAAGACAAGGCAGCTGCTCCTCTGATGGGTGTACAGGGGGTCCCGGTGCATAGGAGCTCTGTTCTAAGAACTGTAGAATTCGATTCCAAAGGTGGGTAGGACTGAATCGGCCTGGGAAGGAGATGATGTTTCTATGGCTGCTGTAGTCTGTAAAGCGTAATATTTCCCAGTATCCAGAAGACTGGGTATTTCATAACCAATCGATTTTATTCTTTCACATAGGAAAGTGGAGAAACTGGGAGCTCAACTTGTTCACCATTGCATTTCCCATCTCCACTCTGCAGCCAGAGCTTCTTCAACTCCCACATCAGTTGATGTCTGGATTTGGGGTGATGTGACTACAATGGAGATATTGGAGAGAGTAGCAGTATGGGTGCAGGAGGAAGGAGGAACCTAGGATAGCACTCTGCTCTCTGGGTGGTTTCTGTAGCAGCGATTTCTGATTTGTGGCTTAGATTCCCGCCTGAGCAGGCCTCTGCTGCTGTGCTGCTAAACCAGATGATCTGTGCTCTGGGTACGAAGTTCCCTTTCTTCCCAGCTCTCTTCAGTTAATCACTGGGTAACAGAGCTACCTTGCATTTTGTGGCTATCCCCTACCATCTATGTATCTAGTTCCCTGCCAAAGAACAACAAAAATAGAATAAAATGGGTTCTTCACTGGAGTCTGAGGGCCACACCTAGACAGATGGGAGAAAAATCAATCACATTTAAACACTTTCAAAGCAATACATTCAGTAAACATTAGTTTCAAATTTATATTGGGAAAACATCCACTTCATGTCACTATTTGGAGGCCATTTCTAATTTCTGTTTGAATAAGTAACAGTAGTTTTAAAATTTGGAAGTCAAGAAAACCCATGTTTGTTACATGAAGAAAGTAAAAGGATGTGCAGCACTCTCCTTTCTCTGCCTGACAGAAATGGAGGGACCGGCTATCCCCTCTGGGTCACAGTGGAAGAGAAGCAATGGCCAGGGGCAATGTGGGCAGATATGGGGCTTGAACTCTGGTCCTGGGCATTGCCCCTGAGCTCTACAGCTCAAGGCCAGTGCCCCCTCACTGGAGCTACAATACCACATCCCATTTTCTGGTGGATAATTGGAGGTAGGAGTGTCCTGGACTTTCCTGCCTGGGCTGGCTTTGAACCTTGATCCTCAGATCTAAGCCTCCTGAGTAACTAGGATTATAGGCATGAGCTACTGGCACCTGCCTGTGGTTCTTTTGAGTCCTTCAAGCCTGTTGGGTAAAGCAAGTTGGTGAGTGCCAGGAAAACTTTATGTCCTGGTAACTAGCTCCCTCTTCGTTTTGGCTCTGTTAAGTTCTCCATCTACTGGAGTCTGAGGTTTGGGTAAAAATGCAAAAACATACTTTCTATTATTATCCACAATTTTTCAGGGGCAAACTCTCATAAATGTTCAATACCGCTTTTATATACAAGATGCATGAAGTGTAGTAAATATATATATATATACAGTCATTTATGCGTTGCTGCCCTGAAAAGCCTGCTTTAAAAACTAGAATTTCAAAGTAGCCTCCTTGAGGATATTGAATTCCACGTGGGACCAGGGTGGTGGGAGCCCTCGCCGTGGGCTCAGGCATGGTATTGACTTTGCACGCCTTTAGCCACAAGGCAGGAATTCTCAGCACACTGGCTTCTTACTATAATTCAAAAAAAAAATCAGAAGCACCCAGCCCAGTTCTAAAACAAGGACACCATTTATAGAGGCAAAATGTGCCATAGAACTAAGTACAAATGCAAGAGAAGCTGTCATGATTTGAGAGGTGAGGCCTGATGGACTTTCCTGGGTACTTTTACCTGTGCCCAAATCTTCTAAATGAATGAGATGGGCAGATGAGTTGTGTTGCTTTTGTATATATTAACAAAGTGAGCTTGTTCTTCACACTATAAAAGACAAAAAAATGTATGTTTCAAAGAGTCATTTATGAATTTGGAAAGTCACTCACACTGGAGATAGTGAGCTGAGATCCCGCCCCAAGGCCTCTACCCATACGATCATAAGCATCCCTATGCTTATGATCCTGCTGCTTAGCATTCCTCAGCCCTTTGGATAGTCATAGGAAAGGATGCCTTGGTATTTTCCCACTTTGTTCCATTTTCTCCAGAATCAAACTGCCCTGCTCTCTTCTCAGCAGCATTGCGTCGTGAAGGTGATTACGTCAGGGCGTGGGCAGGGTGTATGCTCCTTTTAAGTGGTCAATGTCATCTTCAACTAAAGGGGATAGATATAGCAATTCCCTGACAAGCATAATATTAGCTTACAGGATGGAGGGAATGAGGCCACAAAGCCAAGAAACTTGCTCAGCTCAACCATATACAAATAGGAAGTAGCAAACACGATGGGGGTAGAGGTAGAGGCAAGGGTGAAACACCATAACAAACAAATCTGAAATAATCATTGATTGTTACTAATAATACTGTCCATATATTTAACCTTATGGTTAATCATCATCTTTTCTCCTGGATTTCAGAAATGTACTGGTCTGTGGAGACCTGATACATGCAGATCAGATAGTCATGAGCATTTAAACAACATCATCACTTCACGTATACCATCAATCCCATTCTATTTTCTTCTCTTTATTTTCCATCATTAAATAAATGATCATCCTATCTCCTAAGTCATCTAGACTTGTCATTTACACTTCTCACAGCTGTTCTGCTATATCCCCTATACCTTGTTTCTGGTATTGGCAATGCTGCTTCCTTCCCTTCTTCATTCCCTCCTTCCCTCTTTCATTGTCTTTCTCTTTCTTTCTTTTGAGCCTGGGCTGGCACTTGCTGTATAGCCCAGATTGGCCTTAATATTTTCTTGTCTCTGCATCCCAAGTGCAAAAATTACAGGTGCAAACCACTGAACTCTTCCTGTCCCCATTGTTTGTGTATTTATTCAAGTGTGAGTCTTTTCCTTCTTAGTTTCTTTCCTCACATGTTAATCATCTCTGGAACCCTCTTCATGGGCATACTTTAAAGTATCCTTTACTAATCTTCTAGAGATCTCTCAATCCAATTAAATTAACAATTATGATTAAGCATTACACATGGCTGTCAGGTAATCTACAGAACAAATACCTTTTAAAAATCAAGTAAGGACCAGGAGTTCTGGTTCAACTCCTCGGGACCACATACATGTTCTATAGCTCTAGTGGTAGACCTCTAGCCTTGAGAAAAAAAACCCAAGGACAGTGCTCAGGCCCTGAGCTCAAGCCCAGGACTGGCAAAAAAATCTAGTAACACAGTATTTTAGAAAAACAAAGCACAACAATAACAAAATAACTAGAATGGAAAATCCGGGTGTATATTGTATGTGCCAATAATTTCATCTCCAGCTGTGTGTAAGAGAATGCAAGGCTATGGGAACCAGGAGATGTGAACAGAAGATCTTATAGCAGCATCACTTGTAATAGCCTCAGGCTGAAAATAACAAAGTGACCATAGTTATAAAATAAGTAAGCACATAGTCATGTGTTCATAGAGGAAAACAGCATGGCAATGAAAATTAAAAGAAAAAAACTACAGCCATATGAAACAGGTGCAAATTTCATAAAAATTCTGTTGTACCGAAGAACAGAAAAATGTACACTCTGTTATTCCTTTGATAAGTTCCTAAACAAGAAATTAGAATATATACTAGAGTAGAAACACAAAAGAAAACATGGGGTGTATTGCTGTAAATATCTGTAATGATCTTTAGGGAGAGTTCTGTAATGCATTTGGGGTATCACTGGGGCTGTGGGTAGGTTCTATTCTCTATCCAAGTAGTGATTATGTAGGCATTATTAAGCTTTATGTTGATATTTTACATTTTTTGCACTAGGACTAAAAGTAAATTTAAAAAGTAATAAATGGGGCATGTTACAATAGCTGGCATGCTTACACAATTGGCAGGCTGGAACGCTAATCTGATAATTCCTATTGAATGAGGAGAAAGTTACTAAGGAGTCCTAGGACCAGCCAGACAAGGGATAAATTGTATCACAAGCCAGTGGTTTTAAGAGGCATTCCCTAAAGCCAGAAGGATTCCATGTAGGTACTTGAGAATTGCCTTGGCCAAGAAAATAATGCATAGAACTTCCAAATTTCCATTTTACTTTTCAAAAGCTTGGCTTCTACTTGTTTGTATAGAATTGGGTACATAATTTCCATTCAAGAGGAAGTTCTGGTCCTGAAACATTCTACTATAATGTCTCTCAAATTTTTAAATGCACATACTCTTCTAAAAATTCTATTTTCAGGAATCAATTACACAAAAATAGCTAAAAATAAGATACATATAAAATAGCTTTCCATGATATTCTTGATAACAGTGGGAGGAAAGAGCAAGGCACCAGTGACTAACACCAATAATCCTAGCTACTTGGGCGGCTGAGATGTAAAGATTGAGTTCCAAAGCTAGTCTAAGCAGACAGATCATCAAGACTCATCTCCAGTTAATGAGGAAAAAAGCTGGTTCAAGTGGTAGTGCTCCACCCATAAGCTAAAAAGTCAAGTAAGTGCATGAGGCCCAGAGTTCAAGCATTCACATACACAGAGAGAGACAGAGAGAGACAGAGAGAGAGAGAGAGAGAGAGAGAGAGAGAGAGAGAGAGAGAGAGAGAGAGAGATAAAAGCAAGAAACAAAGCACTAATTAATAAACAATATATAATTATACATCCATATATGGAGGACTAGAAACTATTATGTCAGAGTATAACCCATCTATATTTAGTTGTTCTTAACCAAAATTTCAGGTGTATGTACTAAAACTATGCAAAATACTTTGTGATTACTTATATAACAACCTAAAGTCTTCTATGTCAAACCATTATCATTTCTTTTTCTCTATATAAAACCAGCTAGAAGTCATTCAAAAAGCTGGTCAATTCTCATTGCAGTGGTCTGCTGTGAATGCTCACTAAATGCAGGAAGCATCTGTCAATCATTTGAAACCTAAACTCTGTCACATATTTCCATATGGGGCATATGGAAATAACTGAGAAATAACTGATTCTTACTGAAACTATTAATAATAATAATGTGGAAAAACACTACAAGAAATAATTATGTACCATATTGTCTTTTTTTTTTTTGCCAGTCCTGTGCTTGAGCACTGTCCTTGGACTTTCACAAGGCTAACACTCTACCACTTGAGCCTCAGCATCACTTCCAGCTTTTTTCTATGTATGTGGTACCGAGGAATCAAACCCAGGTCTTCGTGCATGCTAGGCAAGCACTCTACCACTAGGCCAAACTCCCGGCCCCCCATATTGTCTTTTTAAGAAAAATTATAATGAATTAACCACAAACTCAGTGGCTACAAACAGCAGAAATTAGTTCTCTCCTAGTTCCAGAGGCTGGAAGTCTAGAATTAAGTTGTTGACAAGACTGGTTCCTACTAGAAGGTCTTGACAGTGAAATTTTTTTTTTGCAATTGTCTTCTAGGTTCTTGTGCTACAACAAGCTTTGGTTCCAGTCGGGGTCTTGTCTTCATACAGCCTTTCCTCTGTGTCTCAGTGCCTTCGTTTCTCAAAGTCCCATATTACTACAGTAAGATGTTATCTCAAGATCTTTACTTTAGTCATGTCTCCAGAGATTCAGATCATATCCTGAGGTTCTAGAAGGAAACGGGGTTTGTGGGCATACTTGTCAATGTGTATGTAAGTGGATGTATGCAGTTTTATTTTTGATTCACTGTCCTGAGGATCAAACTCAGGGCTTTGTCTGTGTGACTCAAACTCTGCCATGAGCTATTTCCAGGTATAGGTGAATATGTACAGACATAAAAAAAAGTCGGGAAGAACATACAGCCAACTGCCAGTAGGTTACTAATAGGAAAAGTTTTGACTGTAAGTGGAGAAATTAAGGGGCTTGACTTTTTATTCTCTGCACTTTTGAAGTTCATTTTAAGCATGAAAAAAGAAACTACTGTTACTGGATTATAAATAGCTTAATATTAATTTAAGAATTTTAATTAATCTCTCTTGAAAAGAACACTCTCTACTTATCCATAGCACAGGGTAAATGAGTTACAAACATCTATAGTGCAATGAAAATCTTAGGCCTACTCAGAGAACGGCATCATTAGAATTAAGCTGGGGTGCAGAACTATCTTTCTGAATTTTTATGCTTTGAGTGAACAGAAAGGATCTTTGTCTCACTAAGTATTCACTGCCACATCCATGGCCAAACAACCCAAACTCCCACTTGGAAAGGAACACATCTGAATCAAGGACCCGCTGACATTGTGCATAACCATCGCTGAGGAGGCTAGCAGAGAGCACCTGTGAAAGGATCATTCTCTTAGGAAACAGCAGGGCAAGAAAAGAAGAGTCCTTTATACCACAATTGGAGCAGTTGTACAGCAGCCTTTGGAATAGAGGAAACTTTAAATTGGAAAGGGGACAAATATACAGTGCTAAGGCCATTACTCTTTCCTCCATGGTTCATTCCCTGCTTATCTGTATACTGCAGCACATACTTTCCCTGATCAAGAGTGACTTCAAAACAAGCACAGACAAGGGTGATCTGAGAATCAGAGGCACAAGTCCAAGGTGATGCTGAAGGACACATGTAAATACTGCAGGGATCTTGATTTGCTTTCAATTTTCTGTGCTTTAGTGCACGAAGAAGATGGCTGATTCGAAATGATTCCCAAGTAGCCATTTTGAAATATCTAAGCTACAGCATTCAAAGTGCATGTACCATGTTAGTTCTGCTAAAGTAAGCCATACCCATGTGAACTTGAAAAGATCTTGACTTTAAATTGATGTTGATTATTTTCTGAAAAGTCAAGTAGTCATCTATTTCATCAAAGGTCATTTCCTTCAAATTGCTTCCATTCATAGTCCTGACCATGAAAGACTGATTGTACTTTGGACTAGGCTCGTACTTACTTCTACTCCTATTATTATTATGGAAATGAAGAAAACTCATATAAAAGAACCAGTACATCAAAGAATTAACTCCCCTAGAACATTTTCCTTTTATACTTGCTGGCTGTGTGCCCACATCTGTTCACAAACCAATATGAAGTTTTTAATGTACATTTGCCATTATTAGACATTGTCTATTTTCAAAAATGAAAATACCAATAGACTTGAAAATGAACTTGAAATAAATAATTGCATAGAAAAAGTCTGTGATCTGTGCCTCTTTATTTTCATCGGTCTTTGGATTAGGTCCAAACCTTCTGTTTAGTCTGAGATAAACTTTTTGATACTTTTTTTATTATACAAACAGAACACAAATGGCCAAAATGAAGATGTGTGAAAACTAAGGTCTGGCTACAACAGTTAATGTAAATGTTTTAATTAGCTCTATTTTGACCATGCCAAATTATACTCCAGATCCTCATTTCAGATAGAAATAAAGATAAATGACTGAAATGAGCCGGGTACTGGTGGCACATGCCTGTAATCCTTGCCACTCAGGAGGCTGAGATCTGAGGATCACTGTTCAAAGCCAGCCTGGGCAGGAAAGTCTGTGAGATTCTTAATTCCAATAAACTACTAAGAACATATCATTGAGTGCTAGCCTTGAGCACAAAGAGGCTCAGGGACAGAGCCCAGGCCCTGAGTTCAAGCCCCAGGATGGCAAAGAAAAAAAGATTAAAATGTCTAAATATAGGATTGCAAAATATTATTTGCTTTTCTTTCCCCCTTCCCAACAACTCAGAAGAAGATTTTGAGAACTGAAATTGGATTAAGCCATGGATGAAAGAATTCTCAGTGAAAGAAAGGTGGCAGAAAAAAACTAAGGTAACATTTCTGGTGACTAAGTTGTACTAGAGGCCTTTAGATATAATCATCTCTAAAATGTAACATCTCTTAAGTTCTTCCTTTGAGTCTCCAGAAATTTTCTCCATCATCATCAAGTCTTCCATATGTCTGATGTTTATCATAGCAATATATTTAAGGAAATGAGGTAGAATTTTTCTTCAAGTTTGTGGCATTATCTTAGCTTATTGGGGGCTACCATAAAGTTGGTAAAGAACAGAAGTTTTTCTGTCACAGTTCTGGAAGCTGGAAATTCAAGACTAAGGTACCAGCAGATTGGCTAACTGTTGAAGGCTGCCCTCTTAGTTCACAGATGGTATTTTGGTATGGTCACACATGGTAGAAGGCAAAGGCAGATGTCTTGGCCTCTTTCCTAAGGGTATTAGTCCAGTTAAGGAAGATTCTGCTGTCTCACCTAATTGCCTCCTCAGCGACATGCCTTCAAAATCATTGCCTACTAATGGTCTCCAAATCTACTCCTGTTCCATCCATTACATTAGAGGTTAGGTTCCAAAGCATTACTTTGGGGATTGAGAGGAAGTTCAAATGTTCAGACCATAGCAAATGTAGATGTCCTAGAGGCATTAGGATGACGAATAGAGGTGATGGTTAGATTACTGAAGGAAATACGGTCTTAAATAGGAATAAGTATTTCAAACCAAAGGAGATTTTTGGATGCACTCTATCCTCAAATACCTACAGTCGGATGTGATCACACTGCTTATGCCAGGATTCAGCAGAAATCCCTGAGTCACAGTGTCTACAACCTATGTTGAACTCACAGGCCAGGCTTTCAGACTGCTCTGGGCCCATGAATGAACACAGTGTGTGCAACGGAGGCACTGGACAGCTTTCCTTGTTTGTTTGTTTTTTTTGTTTTGGTGGGTCCTGGGGTTCGGACTCGGCCTGGGTGCTGTCCCTGAGCTCTTCAGCTCAAGGCTACTGCCCTACCTCTTGAGCCACAGTGCCTCTTCCGGTTTTCTGGTGGTTAATTGGAGATAAGAGTCCCATGGACCTTTTAGTGCTGGGGCTGGTTTTGAACCACGATCCTCAAGTCTCAGCCTCCTGAGTAGCTGAGTAGAGTACAGGTGCGAGCCACGGAGCCCGCTGGACACCTTTTCTTGGCTTTCCACCAGCCTGGCTACGATCCTCAATCACACTGATGTCTGAGGCTCTTCCTGCCCAATATTTCTTGTCATTTCTCCTATCCCAGGTGTCAGATTTGGATTATAGTCTGAAGATTTACCATTCCTTCTCCTGAGCCCTTCCAACTTACCTTTTTCTCAATGAGTCACTTGAAGTGAAATGCAACTCTACTGCAGTTTCTTGGAAAATTTGAAGATGGGGTTTAGGACTCATTCTTGTCTAGGTAACGCAAAGGACTCTTTCCTGAGTGAACGCTTTCTTGAGGCATGATATAATCTCCAGCACAAGGTGAAAACCTATCTAGGTGATCTTAGCAAAAGTCCAAGGAGAGAGAAAAACCATAGATAGTGCAAAGATTTTGGTATATGAAAGATATTAAGTGAAAGGCATGGAAACATTGCTCCGTTACTGTAGCTAAGCTATTTTGACATCCTATACTAAAATAATGAGACAGGGGCATGTTAATGAATTATTAGATGCTAGGTATGAGAACCAGAGGGCCTGTTTGACCCAGCATGAAAAGAATCCTTTATCTTCTGAGATAGAAGAATGAAAATAGCTGAACAACAATGTAAATATGACAAAGTCCCAGAGCTCCAGAAACCCTTAACTCCTCAGCTAAGGCAAGGTCTTAACTGAATTCTGAGAAATGGGTTAGGAACATTACATGGATGCCTCTGAGAAGGCTAGCTGCAGAGCCATTGAAATCTTAGCCCTTGCAGACCTGGCTCACACTTCCCTCCCAGGTAGCTGTGAGTGCTTTGCCAGAAGCCAATACGGAGTCCTAGCCTCTGCAAAACAACACAGGCTCCACTGAAGGATTGCTCCTATGTGCTCTCTGGGTCTTCAGAATGATAAGTAGGGTTAAACCAGTGCATAGTGCAGCAAGGGATATACGGGCACTGCTAAGGGATTGCATTGAGTTCTCCAGCAAGACTGAGTCAATAGGGAGATAGATTATACATAGGTAGATAGATAAGAGAGGATTCACTAAGAGTATTGTAACACACAATTTTGGAGGCAGAGAAGTTGTGAGGTATTTTTGAGGAATTAGGGAGTAGCCTTGTGATTAAAATAAGCATCTTGATGACCCACATCTACTATAGATTTTCACTTAATCTGAGACTACAGAAGCTGTGTGCCAAGGTTCCCCACTTCCCTCTCTTCTCTATGCTACCACTCTCATATATTTCATTATATACGTGACATCTAATGTTAACATTATTGCTTGTACGCAAGTCCATGTATTTAAATAGGTTAAAAGATGGAATGAGACTATGTATGGAGCATTTTTGCCATTTGGGGAATTATTTCTTTATGTGGATTTAAATCACTCTCTGAAGTCATTTTCTTTTCATCTGAATTGTTTCTTTTTGTCAATTTCTCATAAATGGATTGCTAGCAATCGTGTTGAAATGTCTTTATTTCCCATTCAACTCTGAAGAATAGATTTTTCCAAATATAGAAGCCTTGGTCAACAGTCTCCTCCATAGCTAGAATTATAAGCATGATCTACCAGTATCAGGCCTTTGGTACATTTATTTATTTAACCAGTCCTGGGGCTTGAACTCGGGGCCTGAGCACTACTCATCCTTTTGACCCTCTCCCTCCTACTGTTCCCCTTTTTCCAAATGTTCTTCTTTCTACTCTTATGTATGTTCATTTTTAAGTGTAGATTTTATAGAAGAGAGAAAAACCTGTGAAATTTATCTTTTTGAGGCTGGCTTATTTCTCTTAACATAATGATGTACAATTCTGTTCATTTTCCCTTCAATTACAGGATTTAATTCTTCTGTATTTGCTAAATACCCCATTATGTAAAACACCATACTGTCTTTATCCATTCATCCATCAGTGGATGGAACCTAGTTAGCTTTCCTAAGTTGCCCATTGTGAGTAGTGCAGCAAAAAATGTGAATGTACAGTTCAGTTATCTCTGTTTTATGTTGCCTTTGATTCCTTTGGAATGCATTTACTTTTAATGCTGTGTCTTCACTGAAATAATTTGTGTATTGTTAACTTGCTCTTTAAGAATCATTGAATCCTATGAATTGCCATGTATAATTATAATGAAACACAACTCTAGTCAAACAATACTGTATAACTAGTAGTACATACTTTGTGTTATTGACATAATTCATTACAAAACTGGATTATGACTTCCACTTTGGTGAATTGTTGGTCATATGCCCTAAATGCACATACAAAAGGAAGCAGAATATTGCAGTTAATTGGAAATATATGAACATATTTAAGCAAAATTAATGTATGGACTTTAAACTTGAATTTATTCTTTCATTTCTAAGAAGTGAAGGCACTTCTAAGAAGTGCCTTGTTGTGAAGGGGATTGAACTCAGGGCCTAGCACTCTTGCTTAACATTTTTTTTCCATCTTCAAGGCTGGAACTCTTTCACTTAAGCTTCAGCTCTACTTCCAGTGCTTTGGTGCTTAGTTGGAGATAAGAGTCTCTGGGCTAGCTTTGGACAGAGATCCTTACTCTCCTGAGTAGACAAAATTACAGGTATATGCCACTAGTGCTGAGCTATTCTTTTTTTTTGTCAGTCATGGGACTTGAACCCTGGGCCTAGGCTCTGTCCCTGAGCTTTTCAGCTCAAGGCTAGCACTCTACCACTTGAGGCACAGTGCCACTTCTGGTTTTCTGGTGGTTAATTGGAGATAAGAGTCTCACAGACTTTGGTGACTGGGCTGACTTTGAACCTTGACCCTCAGATCTCCTGAGAAGCTAGGATTGCAGGTATGACTCACCGGCGCCTAGCCAAGAAATTATTCTTAAGTAACAAAATGATTCTTAAGTACCTTATAGAAATTTTCATATGCAGTGTTTTATTAATCAAGAAACATTTGGTGGGAATTAATATGACAGGGATTTCATAAATTCTGTCAAGAAAAATGTAGTATTATATTTGAAGTACCTATTTTTAGAGAATCTTGAATATGAAGGGATTACCTTTATGGTGTTGCTTTTAGCAATTTTGTGAAAAAGCCTTTGAACTCACATTTACATTAAGTACTTCAAGATGAACTGACTCACAATAGACAGTTTAACTGATAATTTGTTTTATCTTAGTGGTTCATTTAACTATACTCATTAGAATTCAGAGGAAAGCTGTCCTAAGAACTCAGCAATTAGTCCTGGGAAGTTGTAGAAACAAAACCAATTTATCCCAGCATGAAAATCACTAAATACCACATTAAGGAACTAAGAGCTCTAATTAAGGGAAAGAGAAAAGGAGCAACTCCCCGACACCTGTGTCAAAAGGACCTGTCGGAATCTCATCTGTAAACTCAACTGTATATACAGTATGGTATGCAGACTTCCTCTTCCAAGACAATTTGAATGCACACCAATTGAGCTAAAGTTCCTCTGTGGCAGTGTCATTTCTTAAATCTCTAATTCAATAGACATTAATAAAAGAAAAAAGAATGTCACAGCCCTGCACTCACACCTTCGCAAATATTGAGTTGAAGGAAATGGCTTATTCTCAGGTATGAGAATTTGTTATGTGTGTAGCCCTCACACAGTGGGTGTATGGGACTCTGCTTTACCTTAAAAACTCGCTGGAATCTTTCTTAGGCTCCACTGTGAACACAAAAGAAGACAGAAGACTTACTATGTGGCTCCTAGGAAGACATTTGTAACCACCCTGCACCCTGCACCCTGCACCCTGCACCCTGCACCCTGTTCTAACAGTGCTCTACTAGCAAGGCCATCCAGTCACATCTGAGGAAAATGCACCTATCCGCTTAGACAAATCTTATTCCTATCTAAATGAATAATAACCTTTCTTTTTTAATGCCTATCTCATAAGTTTCCCATTAGGAGAGGCTATGCTTTTGACCTAACTTATATATTTCTACTGTAAATTCAAATCACACTCTAGAAACAAAGACCTCTCACCTGTAAGAATTTATTCACTGCTACAGAAGTGCGTATCATCATCAAATAAGGGCATATTTAAGAGAGGTACCAATAATAAAATGATTAACGACACCTACACCTTATCTCACCTTACCATAAAACTGATGTCAAATACTCAGTATTTCATTATCCATCTATATGGCAGATGATACTATTTATATATTTAAAAATGTTAAACGTAATTTCATTGTTACTCTAGGTGTTATAGGAGGAGTAACCAGTTCACAACTTAGGTAATGTGTGCATTTCTCTTCTGCACACAGTGTCAACTCTGCTTTCACTTTTCCCTAGTTACCCCTCGTGTCCCTGCTCACAAATGGCATAATTCATTTTCCACATAGCAGAGAGATGTTTGAAAACAAAATAAAATGCCACTGCAATACTCGTGGACAGCACGTAGGGGAGCGTCCTTGGGGCCTGATCACCTACAGGAACATGAGCATGGTAGACTTCTGAGACAGGATCATTTGTAAGTACCAAGCGGTTGTATCCCATGGGGTGTTCATGCTTGGGGCACTGTTGTGAGTCCGTCCAGGTCGCTTGACAAGGCTAGCGTAGAATGTTCCACTGACTGATGCCCTGGCAGACAGCCATCACTGCCAGACATGTGAATGAGGAAGACTTCAGGTGGCCCTTGCTCCTGCTCTTCAAGCCACTGCAACTTAATATGAGGAGGGCAGCAATGAGCTGTTCTCACCATAGCCTGGCTACACAGAAGCTCTGTGAGCAGAACGAATAGTACAGTTGGTTTAGGCCATTTAAGTTTGGGGTTGTGATGCAACAAAAGCAAATTAGAAGTGTCTTGAACTTCCATGGAAGCAGGAAATGTTTCTCTTGTTTCTTTAATTTGTTGTACCAACATAAACCCTTGGTAAGGCTTAAAATATTTAATAAAATGTTCAAATTCTGTTCTCTCTTGTTCAGTCCTCATAATTCTTAAGAATTATTAAACTCCTCTTGCCAGTGAACAAGCAGGCATTGTGCAGGGCCAGGGAAATACCTTAGTGCATTTGACAGATGTGGCTCTGAAAGGGCAGAGTGATTATGTGGCTTTTTTAGAACCCCAAGCCAGTGAGGGCCCTGCTGACTTTCACTCCCTGCACGAGGACAAAGGATCCTGCTTTTCCCCAGAGACTGTCTCAGTGTTCTCCATGTGCTTTTCTTGGTCTTGGATGTAGTGTGTGCATCTGCAACAATTGGTTATAATCTCACATTAAAATATTAGACTGAATCTATATTCTAGGGTCTTTTGTAGAGTTGATTTGGAATATAGATGACAAACAGCAATTGTATATATTTAAGACATGCTGGTTGATATTTTGATATACATAGATGCTATGAAAGAATCACCACAGTCAAATTGGTTAATAGTGCTTAGTATTCTTTTTTTGAAGACCAGTTGATTAAAACATGTAGTTTTATATCTGGGGTTTTTATTCTGTTCCATTGGTCTATCTATGTTTATTTTTATGTTGTATTTTATTAAAGAATTTATTAACATTGATTTTTACATCATATTTCAAATGACACATTTAACAAACAAGTATTCAAGAAGGGAATCTCTATATACAATCTCTAGTACTTAGATTTTAGAACATAATTAAAATTAGCTGAGGGTTTATATGTCATAGATACATATTAATCTATGTAATAAAACATTATGTCTATAGAGTCATAGATTTTTATGTCTATGTAGTTGTGTATATTTCCAATACCATGTCCATAGCATTGGGTACCATGATATCTCGAGTATGTAAGGTTTGTGATGTATTTTCAAATCAGGAAGTTGCCAGCTTTGTGCTTCTTGCTCAAGATTTCTAGGGCTATTCAGATTCTTTATAATTTCATATGATTTAGTTTCTGTATCTTGGGTAAGTCTTAAAAAAACATTGGTATCAATGCTTCTTTGATTGTTTGGGATAACTTAGTTGAGATTTTCTTTGTTGAGTGATTTGGGTCACTGAGCCAGTATCCTCAATTTTTACTGGTATATTCAGGATTTCTTTTTAAGCAAATTGTATGTTTTATCTATTTATTCATTTCTTCTGGATTATCTAATGTGTTACCATATAATTATCCACAATAGTCCTTTTTTATAAGGGACATCCATCGTACAGTCTCCTCTTTCAGTTCTAATTTTATTTGAGTCTTCCTTTCTTTGTCTTAGTTAATCTGGTTCAGGGCTGTTTTTATTCTTTTTTCACAGAACCCCAACTCTTAATTTTTTGATTTTTTTCTATTGTTTGTTCTCTAATTTGTTCACTTTCCTTTTGCTCACTTTGGGTTGATTATTCTTTCTCTAGCCCCTTGAGGTATGAATTTAGGTTGTTTACTAAGGTATTTCTTTTTTCAAGATGATAGATGAAGATACTTCCCACTGTCTTGGAAAAGAGCAGAAGCCTGTGTGGAAAATGTGAGCACAAAACTATTTAGGGATTTGGGGAATATAGGCTATTTGCTGTCTGGGAGAGAAAGAGCAGATTATAACCTAAACAATTTGAATGGTGGGTTTTATTCTTTTGTAATAAGCAGACTATGCTCAACAGTCTGTTACCATTTTCCATGAGACTGAAATTTCTTGTGTCTCTTAGCATTGCTCATTTATTTTGAGGTTCATGTTCAGTAGAAACAGCAGAATCCAGGTGCCAACATTTTTTTAAGCAAATACAGTCCAGATCTGCCAGTGAAAGTGTTTCATGGCCAACTTGAGATAGAAAGCAAGAAAACGGATGAACAGGAGGGGAGTTATCAATGAGAGACTATACAAAATATTTACCAGGTTAGGAGTTGAAGTTGAACTCTTTACTATAATTCTGTCTTATGCCTTACAGTACTCAAACCTGATGAAGTGATCATGGAAAATACACCAATTTTGGATTATTTCTTTTGTTACATGGAAAATATTTTATTTTGCTTCTCTTAAATTAAAAAAAAAATATTGTATTCCCAGGGTTATACACAAAGGGGTTACAGTAACAAATTAAACTTTTAAAATTTTTATTAGCTATACCCTGTTGTGTTTTGAAATATGTATACAGGCCGGGAGTTTGGCCTAGTGGTAGAGTGCTTGCCTAGCATGCACGAAGACCCAGGTTCTATTCCTCGGTACCACATACATAGAAAAAAAGCCAGAAATGGTGCTGAGGCTCAAGTGGTAGAGCTCTAGCCTTGAGGAAAGTCCAAGGACAGTGGTCAGGCCCTGAGATTAAGCCCACGACTGGCAAAAAAAAAATGAAATATGTATACATTGCAGAATTTCCCAGTTAATGAACATATATACTACCATACACACTTATTGTTTTCAGTGGTAAGAAACACTTAAAATTTACTGTGAATGATTTTCAAAAGATAATATGAGGCTACTAATTATAGCTACCAAATTGCACAAAGAAGAAATTATTCCATTTGTTGTACTGAAATTCAGTTTACCTTGTCCATTATTTCCCATCCCTCCCCATTCTCATAGCCCTTTGTAGCTGTCATTATACGCTATGTTTCTCTAAGTCCCAAGATTTTTTTTTGTTTTATAGATTCTATATTTGAGTGAGATTATATGTATAGGTCTTTCTGTGTCTGTCACTTAATAAAATGTTCTCTGGGTTTATCCATATTTTCACAAATGACAGGATTTTTTCTTTGAAAAGGATCAATAGCATTCCACTACATACACACACACACACACACACACACACACACACACACACACTAGAACTCTTTGGCATATTGATTTAGTTGGGAGGATATATTTTTCATTCTGAAATTTTAAGCACTATGGTCATTCTGTCTCTAATTTTTTGAGATTTTATAATGTCCAATTTGTATTTCCCTCAACAGAGTATAAGAGTTCCATTTTCTTCATAAACTTGCCAACATTTATCTTTCATCTTCATTTCATAATCACTATTTTAATAACTGATATTATTTTTGTGGTCTTAATTTTGTTTTCTGTGGGGTTGGGGTGTTTTTGTGTGTTTTGTTTTGTTTTGTTGGCCTGAGACCAGCACTCTATCATCTGAGCCACATCTCCAAGCCCTAATTCTCATTTTCTTCATGAATGTAATGCTGAATAGCTTTCCCACTACTTGTTCATCATTTGTATGTCTTCTCTTAAATATCTACTCAGATCCTTTGCCCTTTTAAAAATTGGGTTGTTAGGCCGGGAGTTTGGCCTAGTGGTAGAGTGCTTGCCTAGCAAGCACAAAGACCCAGGTTCAATTCCTCAGTACCACATACATAGAAAAAAGCTGAAAGTGGTGTTGTGGCTCAAGTGGTAGAGCTCTAGCCTTGAGAAAATCCAAGGACAGTGCTCAGGCCCTGAGCTTAAGCCTTACAACTGACAAAAAAAAGTTGGGTTGTTAGCCAGGTCCTAGTGGCTCACACCAGTAATCCTCATTACTCAGAAGCCTGAGATATGAGGATTACAGTTCAAAACCAACCCAGGCAATAATGTCCATGAGACTCTTCAATTAACTACCAAAAAGCCAGAAGCAGAGCTATGGCTCAAGTGGTAGAGTGTTAGCCTTGAACACAAAAGCTTAGAGATAGCACCCAGACCCTGAGTTAAAGCCCAGGATCAACACTAAACAAACAAATAATAAAATCAGGGTATTCTGGGTTTTTTTGCTATTGAACAAAGAGATAAGTTCCTTATATATTTTGGCTGTTAGCCCCATATCAGGTTTCTGAATTGCACATATTTTCTCTCACTCTGTAGATTGTTTTCACAACTTTTCTCTTGTTTCCCTTGTTGCATAAAAGTTCTTTTTTTTTATTTTGCTGCAATCCCAACTGTCTATTTTTGCTTTTTGTTACTTTTTGGGGGGGGGATTTTTTTATATTTTTATTGTAATTAATAAAAGGGTTACATGATATTTGCCAAATAGAAGGTGCATTAATTCACATATATTGATACCCTTTCACATGTCTTGGTCCCCATTACCCTCCCCTCCACCCCCCCATCTTGGTTTTCCCCCCTTCCCTATCAAATTTCAAATAACCAAATACAAATAAACCCAATATATCAGATAACAAAGTGAGATACTGTAACAATATGAGATAACCAAGGGACAGCAAAAGAAATGAGAGATAACATAGTACATTAAGACAACAATCATTCATTATATGGCTTTTGTTTCAATATCCTGGAAGTCTTTTCAATTAGCTTCATACTATATGGCCTTATGTATCAAGATTTTGCTCTTTTGCAGATCTCTGCTAGTAGAGCCCAAGGTTTCTACTGATTATGACAAATGAGGGAAACCATTGAGCCTAAGTTCCTTTGAGTCTGGCTTACTTCACTTAATATGATTTTTTTCTAAGACTTTCCATTTCCTAACAAATGGGATGATGTCATTTTTTCTGACAGCAGCATAGAATTCCATTGTGTACAAATACCACAACTTGTTGATCCACTCATCAACTGAGGGACATCTAGGTTGGTTCCATATTTTTGCTATGGTGAATAATGCTGCAATGAACATTGTTGTGGTAGTGGATTTAGTATGCCCTAGTTTCTGGTTGGTTGGGTAAATGCCAATAAAAGAAATGCAAATCAAAACAACGCTAAGATTCCACCTCACTCCAGTTAGAATGGCCAGGATCAGGAAAACGAATAACAACAGATGCTGGAGGGGATGTGGCCAGGAGGAATCATTACTACACTGTTGGTGGGAGTGCAAACTCGTTCAACCACTATGGAAAGCAGTATGGCAGTGCCTCAAAAGAGGGGGGGGGATATTTTAAACAAAAAAGAAGGAAAAAAGAAATCATTGTCCAAATAAATATCATGGAGTTTTCTTAAATTTTCTTCTAATAATAATATCCAGTCTTATATTTAAGTGTTTAATGAATTTTGACTTAATATTTATGTATATTAGGTAGTAGTCTCATATTCTTTATCTGCCTGCAAATATGGAAATATGTAGCCCAAAGCCTTTATTGGAGGTCTTTTTTATTATATATTCTCAGCACTCTTGTCAAAATTCAATGGGCCACAAATACATGGAGTTTATTTCTGAGCTGTCTGTTCTTTTCCATGGTCTTTAGATTTGCTTTCATACCAGTACTATCTCTTTTGATTAATGTGGCCTTGTAAAATACTTTGAAATTAGGTTCATCTTCCTCAAGATTGCTTTGTCTATAAAAGATCTTTGTGTTGCCATAAAACCTTTAGGATTATGTTTTCTATTTTTATGAGAAATCTTCACTGGAGTGTTTTTTTAAAAATATAAATTGTTTACAATGTGTAAGTCTTTTATTTTAACAGTATCAGTTCTTTCAGTTCATGAACATGGGCTATCTTTCCACTTAGTTCTATCTTCTTCTAGATCTTTCATTGATGGGTTATCATTTTCATTTGCACAGGAATTTCATCTCCTTGATTAAATTTATTCATAAGTATTCTCATAACAACTGGTGACAATTCTGAGACTAAAACTAGTGGTAAGTAAAAACTATGTAATTTTAGGATCTCTCTTTAAGAGAATAAAGTACCAAGCTGGATGTTAGTGGCTCACACCTGTAATCCTACCTACTCAATAGACTGAGATAGTTTGAAGCAAAATTGGGAAGAAAGATGTATGAAACTACATTTCCAAAATAACCAGCAAAAAACTAAGCTGGAGGTGTGGTTCAAAGATATAGTGCCAGCTGAACAAGCAAGCTGAATAAGCATGAGGCACTGGGTTCAACCCCATGCTAAAAGTGAATGTGTGTGTGTGTGTGTGTGTGTGTGTGTGAGAGAGAGAGAGAGAGAGAGAGAGAGAGAGAGAGAGAGAGAGAGAAAGAAAGAAAGAGAAAGAGAAAGACTTTCTGTTACAGTTGCTATTGTAAATATGATTGTTTCCTTATTTTCTTCTTTGATGATTGTTTGTTTATATATAAAAATGTTACTTACATTTTATATTCATGCTGTATTCTCTAGCTCTAATGAATCTGTTTATTAGTTCTAATGCTTTTTTGGTTTGTTTTTGTTTTTTGTGCTTTTTTGCCAGTCCTGGGCTTGGGCTCAGGGCACTGTCCTTGGGTTTTCTCAAGGCTAGAGCTCTATCACTTGAGCTACAGCACTATTTCTGGCTTTTTTCTGTGTGTGTGGTACTGAGGAATCGAACCTGGGTCTTTGTGCATGCTAGGCAAGCACTCTACCACTAGGCTAAACACTTAGCCTCTAATGGTTTTTGATAGGTCTTTACAGTTTTTTCTACAAAATATGATTTTATTTGAAATAGGGACAATGTAACTTCTTCCTTTCCAGCTTTCCAATTGGATTTTTAAAGTTATTGCTGGATTAGTTCTGCAGGACTGAGCTGGGTCCTGGGGTCCATGAATGTGAATCTGAGTCTGAGTCTGTGTGGGGTTTGGCCTGAAGCTCAGGTCTACAGGAGGTGATGTTGCACAAGGGTGTGTCTTCAGTGGCTAGCCTGGTTCTTAGAAAGTTTTGGCATCGGGATTGACTGAGATGGATCTGGAGCCCAAGTCCATGAAAACTAGCCTTATCTTGGAACAGCCCTGGAGAACCTGTCTGAAGTTGTAAGCCTGTGCTCCTGTTCTGCAGAAGTACCCCGTGAATCTTAGTCTCTGGAGTCTAGCCTTACCTGACACTGAGATGTACAGTGCAAGCATGAACCCAAGGCCTGCTGGAACAAAGCTGGATCCTCAGACTCCCAGAGTCTGCACTGAGTTCCAGGGGTCAGGCAGGGAATGGGAGCAGCCTGGCGCTTGGCAGGACTGGAGCCTGTATCTGCAGGAACTGGCTGGCCTGGTGCCTGAAAGTGGAGGTGCAGATCTGGCACTAAGGCAACGGCAAACTCTGGGACTTCGTGGTTTGACCTGTGTTCAGATTGGCCCGAAATCTGGAGCAGACCTGTAGCCTGCATCAAGAAAGACTGAACTATGTGGAGGGAAATTTTTAATAACTCACGGCTCATAAATTGCAAACATCATTTCCAGACAGACAACACTGTCCTTTCTCTTTTCAACTACTCAACACTTCCCCCCTCCTCACAGACAGTCTTCCCTTGGCAGTAAATGAAGGCCACACGCACCAGATTTCAGCAGATGCTGTAGCAATGACCAGTCCACAGGAAGCCTGGCTACACTGAGTTTCCCAGGCTAGTGCTTCCTGAGCAATTAAATCTGAATTACTGCATGTGGAAGCTTTCACTTGAGGTACCCATCCTGGCCACCCTCACATGATGCTCTGTAATTTAAATCAGACCACCTAAATGGAATAGAAATGTTTCCAACGGTCATCAACATAATTGAAAATATCAAGCCAAAATTGAACGGCCTGAAAGATAGTCACTGTTTATATTATCTGCTTCCTTGTGGTGTTATATTTGCACAAATAAAAGGAGTGGAAAAAGGAACAGGAGGCCAGAATGAACATCTGGAAAATGTATGACAAATCTATAGTCCATTTGCCTTCCCATTTCAGACCAATTCTTTTTATCAACCTATCCCACTCCTATAGTGCTGTGCAGGACATAGAAGCCAGACATTATCTTGCTTTGCAACATTAACTCATGGGGTGAGATTGCAGGAAGCTATAGAAGATTCACAAAGGAAAGCCAGTGTGATTATATATATATATATATATATATATATATATGTATGTATACATATATATATATAAAATCGGAATGAGTATTTTAATGTCACTGGAAATAAAAGCCCTTCTTTCTCCTTTTCCTACCTCTGATCATCAAGGAATACGTACAAATGCTGTGGTAATTATAGCTTACATTCCATCATTTCTTGATACTCTGGAGTATATAGAGAATGAAGAGATACTGTTTTACCTTGAAAGACTGAAATGGAAAAACCTCCTGTTTGCGGAATCTCTCTGGAGTGGAGTGATTTGTGTGATTGCAATCACAGAGTCAGCTAAAATAGCATATGAATTCTCCAATGTCTTCCTTCTGTCAAAAGGAGCACTTCCACGAAACTACCTTTATAGCCCAAAGTAACTGTCTGCTCTCCAAAAAGAGCTCTAAATGGCTATTAGGCAACCAGTAACTCTGCCTAAATTTAGAGCAATTAGAACTGTTTTCAAGGTTTTGAAAGATTGTCCTAACCGCCTCTTTCCTTTACCAGGATTCAATGAAATCAAGAAAATAAGCAGCTTGGAGATGAGTATGACTGCAATGCATGGTCGAGGTCTCCTTAGAGACACAAAGGAGTCAGGACTGTTTTCAAAAGCGGAGCGTGTCTGCACCTTCAGAGCAAGTTTTGAATGCCTAATCATTATAATTAACTGGGGAGAATGGGAGGCCATAATCACAGGACATCTTCCGCCATTAAGAAAATGTCAGGTATGGAGCTGAAATTAAACTTATTCGTCTGGATGAGGCTGATCATCATTATGTGTCCATGCAAGGCCCGTCATTTTTTCAACACTGTTTCTGCTTCCTTTCTGATTCTGGTTTCCGTCCTCTGTGCCCCAGGGAGACCTTCTCCGACGTGCTGCTGTGTGTCCTTCGGTGTGACTGGGTCCTTCTGAATATGCATTGTGTGTGTGCATGTGTGTGCTCACTGATCAAGTGACCTTGTGGTATAAATATTGTTTCTTATGCTTGCCCCCCTTTCCTCTAGGCACACTGAGTGCATTGCTTCTGGCTGCTCTGTAATCGTCCATGCTGTGCAGCTGCCATTTTGTCTCTGGCATTCCTTAGTATATACACTTAGGAGGCCGCATGTCCCTGCCTCTCTGGCAAACAGTGCTGTTGCTTGTTGTATACCTCATATAGCCTCTGTGAATCTTTAACATAGCCCCATGGACATTATCTTACCAAACATTTTTTTTTTCTAGCGGTACTGGGAATTAAGTTCAAGGCTTTACATTTGCAAGCTAGATGCTTGCAAATGAGCCAGACCTCCAGCCCTCTTTTGCCTTGATTCTTTTGGAAGTAGGGTATCATCTTGTACCCAGGCCAACCTGGACTGTGATCCTCCTACTTGTGCTTCACCATGTCGTTAGGGAAGATAGGCATGTGTCACAGTACCCAGTCTTTGGGCTTCTCCTGTGGCTAGGCATCAAGCTCATATATGCCACCATTGAGTGCAGTAGCACAAGTGTACAATCCCAGCTACTTGGGAGGTGGAGCCAGGAATATTGCCAGCCTGTCAAATCGTTAATGGGATCCTGTCTCAAAACCAAGCTGGGAGCCAGGCATGGTGGCTCATACCTGTAATCCTAGCTACTCAGGAGGCTGAGATCTGAGGATCTCGTTTCAAAGCCAGCCTGGGCACTAAGGATCATGAGACTCTTATCTCCAATTAATCACTAGGAAACTGGAAGTGGAGCTGTGGCTCAAGAGATAAGGCAGTAGCCTTAGCCGAAGAGCTCTGGGACAGTGTCCAGGCCCAGAGTTCAAGCCCCATGATTGAGAAAAAAAAAAAAAAACTAAACTAAAACAAGCTGGGTGTGTGGCTATAAATTCCAGCTTGGAATCAACAAGTAGAAGAGGCACTGTCCATGTCTCACCAAGGTGAAAACACAAAACTCAATCTCAAAAGCACTAAATGCAAAAAAGAGCTTGGGATATGACTTAAGCAATAGAGCACTTGTATAGCAATTGTAAGGCCCAGAGTTCAAAACCAGTATTGATTAAAACAAACAAACAAACACAAACATAAAGGAACCACTGGCTGGGTGCCAGTGGCTCACACCTGTAATCCTAGCTGCTCAGGAGGCTGAGATCTGAGAGTGGCTGTTCAAAGCCAGCCCAGGCACGAAAGTCTACAAGACTCTTATCTCTAACCACTGGAAAGTCAAAAGTAGCACTTTGGATCAATGTGGTAGAGTGCTAGCCTTGAGCTAAAGAGATCAGGGAGAGTGCCCAGGCCCAGAGTTCAAGCCCCACAACCGACCAAAAAAAAAAAAAACTACTAAGGAAATACATAAAATGAAGACATAAAATTTACACATATGATAATTTGATTAAATAATGTATAAATGTTTGGCAAGCCACAGGTCCTGTCTGGTGGGTGAATACAAAATACAAGTGTCTGTAAAGTATTTTGACCACATTCCCCCTCCTCCCCCTCCTGTCAGTATGCTGTCACCTAACAGGATCTGTTTCACATTCCTATCATTCACTTTTTAAGATACACTTGAGTTGTTTAAAGAAGTTTCACTGTAGAAGGGAGGAACTGAAAAAGAAAGGAAGGGAGGAAGAGAAAGAAGGAAGTGGAGAGGGAAAGAGGGAGGGAGGGAAAGGAAGGAAAGGAAAGGAAAGAAGGAAGGAAGGAAAGAAGGAAGGAAGGAAAGAAGGAAGGAAGGAAGGAAGGAAGGAAGGAAGGAAGGAAGGAAGGAAGGAAGGAAGGAAGGAAGGATCCAGCTCAAAAAGATCTAGACACATTCAGCAAATACTTCAACTGAGCAGCTCTTCTTAAACTTATAAACTGGAGTTCCATATAGGGTTTGGTTTTTAAAAAGAGTACTTTGCTTGTTGAAAAAAATTGAATAGATTTTTTTGGACCCAAAGCCACTGCTGTGTTTTAAAATTCACCCATTACAGAACCTGGCTCTTAATGTGACATGACTTTCCAAGGCACAGGGGAGTGAAGGGAAGTTAGCAGCTGTATGGAATGAAGTCTAACAAAACAAGCCAGGCCCGGGTTGAAAAGCAGCAGTGGAGACCTTTCTTGAGTGACCTTTTAAAGTCACAGAAAGGATTCTATTCTTTCCTAGAGGGTGTATGTGGATTTTCTGCTGTCTTCTCTAAGGAGGTGACCATTTCTCAGAGTCTTACACTTCCAAATCATCGGGCCTCAGTAAGTGCCAGCCACTGGGCCAACACATACCTGCACTGTCCTGTTTTCTTCTCCAAATGCAAATCTTTCCTTTGTGAATTACAAGCTAAGGCCTTTTGGTGCTGGAGGATTTTTTTTCAATAGAAGAAATTGCAAACTGTACATACTTCACTTGTTCTCATATTTAAGGTAGCTAAACAGAGGAAGCTAGTTTTAGAAAAGAAGTCGGGGTTTATGAGGTTTTTGCTACTAGCTTTTAAATTTTCCTAAGGACTCATTTGGGAAGCATCTTTGCTGGTTTTCCTTTGGATGTTATTTCCTAGAGATAACATGTAAATGGAAGTTCTTAGTATGTGTATTGGTTCCCCTACAGGGTGTGTTATTTGTTCCATATATATTTTCTTACTTTTGCAGGTCCTGGGGCATTGAATTTAGGGCCTGGGCTCTGTCCCTGAGAGCTTGTCTGTGCTCTCTAGCACTCTACCACTTGAGACACAGCGCTACTTCTGGCTTTTCTACTTATGTGGTAGTGAGGAGTGGAACCCAGGGCTTCATGCATGGTAGGCAGGCACTCTACCATTAGGCCACATTCCCAGCCCAAGAAGCTCCATGTATTTTAAAGATGAGTGACTCATATCAGGAGGATGTGGCTGGGTGAGAAGCTGAGCATGCTGGAGCTTAGTGCTCTTCCCATGCAGCTAAGTCACCATGTGGTGTGCTATACAGTACACTATTCTGCTACGGCTTACCTGTGGGGTTTTTATAATGTAGCCCAGACTGAGCTTAAGCTCACCAGCCTCCAGCCTTTGATGAGTGCTGTGGCTACAGGTGTGCCCCACCAAGCCCATCATTGCCTGAATTCTTTAAGAAACTAGACAAGTAATATGTGGGATCTAGATCTAAATCAAACACCAGGAAGCAGGTACTTGAAAGGGATGGGGTGGGGGGGTCAAGAGGAAAGAGGTAGATGAATGAAGAGGGGAAGTATACAGTCAAGAATTCAATGGCTATCCCAGAGAATTAAGAAGAGTGAGAGAAAGGGTGGGTAGGAAAGGAGTGGATGAGAAGGTTGGAGGAGTGACATTGATCAAGATGCACTGTATTCATACACTGCTTTGGTCAATGGAAACTCTTTTGTGCAACTACTTAAACATAATAAAAAGTAAAAATAAAAACCAAATTTTAACAACAGTATAGAACATGTTAGCAAAAGGCAAACTATCTGGTAGGTAACAAAGGGCTGGGAAAGGACAAGGACATGGAAGAATTGAATATGCTCAAAGTTCATTAAATGCATACAGAAAAATATCATGGTAAAACTCCTGTGCACAATTGATGTATGCTAACTTTCAAAATCTAAAAAAACAACTGTTTTTTTGTAGTTTAGAGGCAGTGAGAAGGGCATTCTCTCTAGACCCCTATGTCATCCTTTTTACTTGTCAAAATGATACTATTGGATTTTTTTTACATTCTTTTTTATTGTAATGTATAATGGGGTTACAGTTATATTCGCCAGGTAGTAGGTGCATTATTTCTCACACATTGATATTCCTTGTCATGTTTTTGCCGCATTTCCCTCCCTTTACCCCCTCCCAATCATCTTGGTTTCCCCCTTCCCTTTCCTATTTCAAATAAATAAATGTATATACAATATGCAAGGCAACAAGGTCAGATACAATAACAATATGGGATTAACCAAAGGGCAACAAAGGAGAAGAGTACATTAAGAACAACAATCACACATGATAAAGCTCTTGTTTCCATATCCTGGAGATCCTTTCATTTAGCCTCAACCATATATATATATATATATATATATATATATATGACCTTATGTATCTAGATTTTACACTATTGTAATCCTCTGCTATGAGAGTCCTAGGTGTGTACTAATTATTACAAATGAAGAAAACCATTGAGCCTATGTTCCTTTGAGTCTGGCTTACTTCGCTTAATTGGATTTTTTTTCAACAAGATGTATTTATACACAGTGGAATTCTATGCTGCCATCAGAAAGAATGACATTGCCCTATTTGTAAGGAAATGGAAAGACTTGGATACTGTTGGCTTTATCTTTCAATGAAATTTGTCATCATCATGCATACTCTTTAAAATTTCTTTCCCAAAGAATAGCTCAATAGTGACAAAAAAAGGATGAAAAATGAAGCAATTCTCAAAACTTAAGAAAATATCAGGAAACGTTAAATGGTTAATTTCTCATCAAGTGGAGCAGGCATCTCATTTTTGGCAGCCAGTGACTATGAATTAGACACTTCTCTTAAGTTGAAGATCTGATCTTCACAGTGTTCTCTGAACCAGGAAAAAAAAAAGCAAATTTGACCAGATTGCATGAAGGATGCAACATATTGGGGGAAAGGCTCTGGGGAATCGCTGCTAGAAATGCCTGAAAACACACAGTGAACAAGCCACGCTGGGATAGCTGGTGTGCCCAGCCTGCTCATTTTGAGGATAAAGGAGTGGATTGTTAAGCAAGCATTGAGAATATTTCTAAACAAATAAACACCTCACCAAATGCACCATTGCTAAGAATATATACCTCTCATCAAAGAGGAAATAAGTATTCACACAAGAGGAACCGGTACTAGAAGGAGACAGGGCCCAGAAGAAATGAAACCTGCAATCCTGACTTCAAATTAGAGCCATGACTCATAATGAGCCATTGGGGCTGAATTCCTGGAGACACTGTAGATGGAGAGAAGAGGCCTTGGAATGGCAGAGAAAGCAGAGATCTGGACAAAAGGCTGTTCAGAGTGTTAGGATCCAAAAAGCCACAAGAGGGCAGTAAAAGTCAGCACCACAGCTGTGCATCACAGCCGCTTTCAAATAAAATGAAAACCTGTCATTTAAACCAGGCTTTGACAAGGTGGGGAAGGAAGAATCAGTGGAATATTTCTTTCTTTTCATATATTTTTTATTGTAATTAATAGAAGGGTTACATTATATTCATCAGATAGAAGGTACATTACTTCACAAATACCGATACCCTTTCACATGTCCTGTTTCCCATTTCCCTCCACACTCCCCCCTCACAACTTGATTTCCCCCCTTCCCTCTCCTATTTCAAACAACCAATTAAGCATATATAAAATATATCAGATAACAAAGTGAAATATTGTAACAATATGAGATAACTGAGGGACAGCAAAAGAGATGAGAGATAACATAGTACATCAAGGACAATAATCACTCCCTATATGGCTTTTGTTTCTATATCCTGGAGGTCCTTTCATTTAGCGTCATTCTATATGGCCTTATGCATCTAGATTTTGTTCTATTGTGAATCTCTGCTAGGAGAGCCCAAGGTTTCTACTGATTATGACAAATGAGGAGACTATTGGGCCGATGTTCCTTTGAGTCTGGCTTACTTCACTTAATATGATTTTTTCTGAGTCTTTCCATTTCCTTACAAATGGGGCGATGTCATTCTTTCTGACAGCAGCATAGTATTCCATTGTATATAAATAATCAGTGGAATATTTCTTAAACAAATCATGAAATTCAATATGAAGATGATGTTTGCACACAGTAAAATAATATCTGCAAAGGTGTACATTAAAGCTGAAATAAAATATTTAGTGGTTAAAACAAAATAATAAAAATAAGAGAAGGAAAAATGATCAAATATAGTGACATGACAAATTCAATCAAATCTGCATACTTTTATAAACAGAAAAAAGGGAAGCACTGATCAAGATATATTGTCTTCATAAACTGTTTTGTACAACTATTTAAAGATAATACTGGGAGGGAGATTATGGTTATTCTTTATATTGTTACTATATCTGACTTTGTTACCTGGTATATTATGTATAGGTTTATTTGCTTATTTGAAATAGGAAAGGGGAGGAGGAAAACATCATGAGAAGGGGTATCAATGTGTGAGAAGTAATGCACCTACTCCCTAACGAATGTAACTGTAACCCTCTATACATTATCCTGACCAAAAAATAATGGGAGGGAGAAAAAGAAAAAAATTGCAGAAACTTGAGGTTTATTCAGCTTTAGTTTATATCATTTGGTTGTGGGAGTTATTATACAAGGCTAGCATATATCTATTTAAATTTCTTACCAAAGCCTGAAATTTAAGAAAGGAAATCCTTGTACCTGAATGAAGGTGATCTCTTCAGACTTTTATTTTTTCTTATCTTTCTGAAAACAACCACAGCAACAACAACAACCCCATCTAATTAACTTAGGCCTGACTCCAACCATTCTTCCTTCCTGGCCCCAGTGGAAATGCAAAACGTCTGTCTATTCCTGTTCAGGCAGACTGACAAGGCCATGTTTGATTTTATTATTTTAATAAAGGCATCTTTTTTTCTTTTTCAATAGAAAAATGCATAATTGACTAAAGCATGTGCAGAGCACACCCACGCCTGGGGAGTCCGAACTGTTTACTTCCTGAGACAGCTACCTAATCTGCAAGCACAGCATCTAACTAGAAACCAAGCATAACTGCCATCTGAAATTCCCAAATGACAAGTGCTGTTCTCTCCTGGTATTCCTTCTAGGAGCGACTGTGCCCCTGAACTCTCCAGGCCTAGAAACTCTGCTTTATTTTTACTTAAAGTCGTCGTTACTCAGCTCTGGACTCAAATCCAGGATGAACAAAAGGAGTGTGGTGAGCTTTCACCCGGAAGCTTTCACATGAGACTGCTGAGAGAGGCTGAACATGTTAAGGCTTTTTCTTTTCTTCCGGTAATGGTATTCTGTTATATTCTGGTATTTTTTTCTGGTAATGATGTTCTGATTATTTTCTAAACTCTTCTTGAAATTCATGATCTGAGAATAAACATAATGTGAAAGAAAGTGTTTATCATATAATGTTAGCTTTCAAAGCTGATAAATAGATACATTTTAAAAAATACAAGCCATTTTCTTCCTATGTTGGAATAAGTGCTTGTGTGTTTTTATGCACACTTTTATATATATATCAAAAGATTTCTGTGCTATGTGTGCTAAATACTAGGCACAAAACACATGGGGAAAAAGAGCAAAAACATAACAGTAAAACAAAACCACACGTCAGTGATTCATGCTGACCATCGTAACTACCAGGAGGTCAAGCGTGGAAACATCACAGTTGGAGGCCACCTGAGCATAAAAGTCTCTGAAATCTCTTCTCAACCAAGAGCTGGGTGCAGTGGCACATGCCTTTTTTCCCTGTCTACTGTACATGTCATGTACATGTCAGCAAGAAGAAAGATTCTGTCTCTGCATAGGACAGGGCTGAAGGTGTGACAGTGGCAAGAGCTCATGTCTAGTAAATGCAAGGCACCAAGTTCAAAACTCAGTTTTTTATTTATATATATATATATATATGAGGCCTCTTTTTACAGAGCTTGCTTTCTAGAATAATTTATGAAACCGTCATATACCTACAATATTAAAATCTCATTTTAATTGATTTTATACATATGTATATAAACATGTATGTGTATGTAAATACATGAATAGTAATATATAATAAATATATCATTTATATATGTATGTTATAAATGCATGCATGTTTATGTGTTTATGTTAATATGTGTATATATGTCATATATTTTCAAGGAAAATATAAAGCTATAATTTTAACCAATAAATATTTTAGTATGTAGGTGCTCCATAACTTTTTATTCAACTCTATAATTATAAAAGTTAATTTTCATTGCTGTTTGGTATTATTGAAGGACTCACTCTTGTGGGAACTTTGTATACCGACACATAATAAATTGGCACATTTATTTAATTACACCCATAAGATAAACCTCACATTCCAGTGTTTTGAATCCTGACTCATTAGACATGTTTCTACCTTGGTGTGCAGAACTACTGCCTTTACATTTCTGTGTATGAATATTTCATTTGTAAAAGCATTTGATGGTTATTTCAAACTGCAAGGTGATAAATATTCCTATGTGTGCTTGTACAGTGATGTGAATATTCATTCCTTCATTTAATTAGACTTTAAAATTGAAATACATGCTTGGCATAAGAACTCTAAGGAGAGGTCTCCTGACTGAAAGGTGCAGGCTGTGTCCCCAGCTTGGTGGGGGTAAATCCGAGCTACCTTATCTCTGGTAAAGTCACTCCACAGACCCTGTGGGCAGAGAGTGTACACACTCTCTTCTTTGCAACTGTGCTCTGACTTGTGGTTTCCTTTGTGACAGTACTGGGGCTTAAACTCAGAGGCTGATCATGGTTCTTTTTGCTTTTTTGCTAAAAGTTGGGACTCTACCACTTGAGCCACAGCCCCACTTTCAGCTATTTGTGGGCTAACTGGAAATAAAAGTCACCACAATTCTCAGCTCTCAGCCTCCTGAGTGACTAGGATTATGGATATGAGCCTAGTTTGTAAGAGGTTTCTTGAAATTTTCTAACTCTTTTTTCAAAAAGTTTTTTCCCAATATTATTCTCACTAATTATTCTGGTACATGTGTTGTGTGTGTGTGTGTGTATGTGTGTGTGTGTGTGTGTGTGTGTGTGTGAGAGAGAGAGAGAGAGAGAGAGAGAGAGAGAGAGAGAGAGAGAGAGAGAGAGAGTAAATGCAGTGTCATATTTTACATAGTTTTCTGTATGGAAATTATTCCAGAATAGTACTGATTAATCCACTATTTCTCCCATTTATTTTAATGGTTTTTTTTTTTGTGGCACACTCCAGGGGCTCATATGTGTGTAGATCATTTTCTGTGCTTTTGATTCTGTTCCCTTTTGTTGGCATTAAGATTGCAAAGCAGTAAATTAATCCTGACATGAATATTTCTCTTCTTTGGGGTATATTTCAAGATCAACTTATCAGTTTCTTTTTTTTAACTTTGCATTTTTTATTGTAATGTATAGAGGGATTACAGTTACATTGGCCAGGTAGTAGGTGGATTACTTCACACACATTGATACCCCTTCTCATGTTTTTGTCCCCATTTCCCTCCTACCACCCCCTCCCAATCATCTTGTTTTTCTCTTCCCTTTCCTATTTCAAATAATCAAATAAATGTATATACAATATACCAGGTGACAAAGTCAAATACAGTAGCAAAATGAGATTAACCAAACGGCAACAAAAGAGAAGAAATAACATAGTATATTAAGAACAACAATCGTACAAGATAAAGCTCTTGTTTCCATATCCTAGAGATCCTTTCATTTAGTCTCATCCTATATGACCTTAAGTAACTTGGTTTTGTGCTATTGTAATCCTCTTCTAGGAGAGTCCTAGATATGTACTAATTATCACAAATGAGGGAAACCATTGACAGCTTATCCATTTCTATAATACCCTTTCTTAGATTTTATTTCAACTGAAATTTCTATAGGATCATCTGTGTGTGTGTGTGTGTGTGTGTGTGTGTGTGTGTGTGTGTGTGTGTGTGTTCAACCTAATATATGGAATTTGCAACTGTGAGGGACCACAGTGAAATTCCTTTGAACAGTAAGTGTTCGTTTGTCAGACAAAAAGACACTAGGAAGTTAAAAAATCATTAGTAAGGTAAAATGTATTTGGATTGGGGTGTAGGTAGTGATTCATTCATTAGAAAAACGTTTTGTCAAATTTAAATGTCCTCATTTCTGAGGGCTCAGAGTCACAGAGAAAAGGCCTGGGTAACCTGCCTGTTAGGAACAAGCACAAAAGAGAAGAAATTGTTTGCCTAGGTGGTGAGAAGAGCCAAGGGCATCAGGAGAGCCAAGGGCATCAGGAGAGCCAAGGGCATGAGGAGAGCCAAGGGCGTCCCAGAAAATGGAGCTGTGTTCATCCAAAACCTTTCCATTTTTTGGTGGAAAAAACAGTTCATGCCTGGCTCGTGGCTAGGCAAGCTGTGATACAAATACCACAGAGCGGGAAGTGGTACTGTGGCTCAAGCGGTAGAGCACTAGCCTTGAGCTGAAGAGCTTGGGGACAGCGCCCAGGCCCAGAGTTCAAGCCCCACGACCAACTAAAAACAAACAGTACCACAGAGTGGGTGGTTAAACAGTAGAAATGTCTTTTCTCACGGTTCTGGAGGCTGTAAGTCCATCATCAAGGGGTCTGCAGAACTGGACTTGCCTGTGCCACCCTCTCCTCAGCTCACCCTCCCCCAGCTCACCCCCTCCTCAGCTCACCCCCTCCTAAGCTCACCCTCCCCTCAGCTCACCCTCCCCTCAGCTCACCTTCTTGCTGCCTCTCCCCATGGCCATTTCTCCCCGTGAATCCAAAATCCTGTAAGAACACAAGTCAGGGTGGATGAACCCAATTCTACTGACTTCATTTTGACTTAACCACTTCTTTTACCGCTCCCTTCTTTTCAGGGTCACATCCTAAGGTCTTGATGGTTGGAATTAAAACAACAACAAATCTGCGGTGGAGGAAGGGCAGCGTGCTTACAGGTCCAGGGGTGATAGAGTGAGAAAGTAGAGCGGCCTCACGCCTTGTGCATGTCCAGTGCTGCTCCTCACTGGACTCACTGGCAGGAAAGAAGAAGGGGGGGGGGTGTCTCAGCTTTTCTCACCAGTTTCATTCCTTCGGTGGACTTAGATGACGAGGGTGGGTCAACCAGGGGTGCTGTGTGCCGCTCAGGGAAGTCTACCTCTGTTTCCAAGGAATCTCTTTGCCAATCTATTTCTTTCCCCAGAGCACAGAGAAACAAAGATGCTGGCGAGCCTGTTGGGATCCTCTCAATGTTTTGTGATTCCAAGGCCAACTCCCTCAATTGCTTCTTTTCCAATATTCTGAATAACCCATGAGTTACCTGAGACCATTGTACTGGTCAACAGACAGCATTGGGCTGGGATGAAGCTTGCTAGAAGTGCACCATCCTGAGTTTGAGCCTCAGTACCAAAAAAGAAAAGACAAAAATTATACAGTTAAAACAAACAAACAAAAAACACAGCATACTACAGGCTCTAATGTGATTACTTACAACTACCCAACAAATCTACCTCTTCTGCGAGAATATTTAAAACATCTGCCCCAAAGTCAAACAGAAGGCAAATATGCAAATGATAGATACATTTTCTAGATGTGTACTTCTTTGTTGTTCTTCTTTGACTATAAGCTTAGAAAATTCACAAAAATTAGTCTTCATTTCCTTTATTTGCCTTCCATCTCCTCCAGTGATGGAAAGTAAGAACAGAAGGTTCTGGATGAATGAGTCATGATTGACAGAAGAATAGTTGATGGCATTATAATATACCACCGTGGGTGGATTATATGTTGTAGTCATGTTGACATGTTGCATTGAAATTACTTCAAGATAATTTTTTAAAAATGATTTATAAGATATCAGGATGGATACTTGAATTTGTTTTGAAAGCATAGTAGGGTGTGTCAAATAATAAATGACATATTTTATGTCAATCAACATCCTGATCTCCAGCTGACAATTGTCTATCTTATTTTATTTATTTTTTTTTGCCAGTCATGGGGCTTGAGCTCAGGGCCTGAGCACTGTCCATGGACTTTTCTTAAGGCTAGAGCATCCACCACTTGAGCCAGCTTTTTTTCTATGTATGTGGTACCAAGGAATCAAACCCAGCTCTTTGTGCATACTAAGCAAGCACTCTTACCACTAAGCCAAACTCTCAGCTCCTTTATCTTATTTTAGAAGCAAGCAATAAGCATTAGGGAATGGATCTATACTGGGTTTCCAGAATAGCACATAAAGCAAAGAGGAATTGTATTTGGCCTTGTATCTGGTGCTATGGTCTGAATATTTATATTCTTTAAATATGTATGCTGCATATCTGAGAAGAGTCACATCATATATAAGGAACTCTAACCACACAGTAGTATGAAAATTATCATCATTGAAGAAATGGCCACAGGACCTTAACAGAAGTAATAACAAATGGCTAACCAGTGAATGAAAACAAAAATCAATCATTTAGGAAATGCCAATGAAAACAATGAGATGTCACTTTACACCTATTAAGAATTTACCTGTACGTTGCATACCCCTACAAATAAATATTCATGCTGGTAAGGATGTGGTGAAAAGAGAAGTCTTATATTCAGTGCAGCAGTTAATGGAAAAATCATATGGAACTTCCTCCAAAAATTGAAGACTTGTCAAGATTCAGCATACTTACTGTTGAATATATAATCCAAGGAAATCAAATCAACATGTTGAAAAAGATGTATGCCTTTTGATATACATCACAGCATTAGTCACAATAGGCAAAAGAAAGTTTAAGTATCCTTCACTAGATGAAGAGGTTCAAAAAATTGCAGAGCAATATACACGTATTATACTATGGAACTGAAATCCTGTGTTTGTGACAGGGATGGAAGTTGGGGTCATTATGTCAAAATCAGATATGAGGGAAGAATGTTGCATGATTTTGCCTGGATGTGGACTGTAAATAGGGTAGTTTAGAAGTAGAGAATCGAATATTGGTCAGCAGAGGCTGCAGAGGTGTTGGAAAAGGGAAGAGAACTAGAAATTGATTCATATTTATTGCACTGCATGATGATTCGTAGTTAATAACTGTACATACTGTCTTAAATCACTTAAGAAACTTTAGTATGTTCAAGAAAGTGCTGTGCATGTAACATTAATGGGTTTTATCATGTTGCATGTGGCAAATACAAACATTTCTTGTCAATTAAAAAAATAAAATTGGGCCAGGAGTTTGGCCTAGTGGTTAAAGTGCTTGCCTAGCATGCATGAAGACCCGGGTTCGATTCCTTGGTACCACATACATAGATAAAAAGCCAGAAGTGGTGCTGAGGCTCAAGAGGTAGAGCTCTAGCCTTGAGAAAGTCCAAGGACAGTGCTCAGGCCCTGAGCTCAAGCCCAGGACTGGCAAAAAAAATAAAAATAAATAAAAAAAGATAAAATTGAAAAAAACTGTGTATGCTGAAAGCCAGTCACCAATATGATGTATTTGGAAGTAGAGCCTTTGAGAGATGACTTGGGTCATGACTGTGCCTTTATGAATGGGGTTGTGGATCTTTATCCCCTTCTATCACAAAAAGACACAGCGAAAAGACATCATCTAAAAGGAAGGAGGATCGGCATGTAGCCTCCAGAACATCAAGCAATGAATGTCTGTTGCTCGAAAGATCACCCAGTTCATGTTGTGTTAGTATAACCCAAATAGGTTAAGATACAAGGCAAGGGCCAACTCAGACAGCACGGTGGAAGTTTGTGGAAACTGATCTTCAATCAAGATCTAGATTCAGAAGAGAGGAAGAGGAAGGAGAGAAAGGGGAAAATGACAGAAAACAGGATGGTAGAGCACCCAAGGCTGAATCCCTTTACAAAGTTTAAATCTTTGAGCAACAAAGGAGCAGAGAAGAAAACTGAGTTTAGTGCCATGAACAATGATTTTTTTTTAATTTTAATGCTAGTGGTTTATGTTTTAACTGTTAACTTTGCGTCTCTTTTTCAAATGTATTTTTGGGAAAATGCTTCTTTTGGGAAGATCTTGTTTTTTGTTATGTGTGGATCATTTTTGTGTGTGGCATTATTGCTATTTGTTTGAATGTCATCAAAAAAATGGGCTTATGTTGAAGAAAATCTTATATATACCTAAGTGCTAATTATTTCAGAAGCTATCATAAGTGAGTCTTAGTAATCTTGAAATAAGATTGACAATCACAGCAACAGAATGACACAGGATGTAAAGTAAAGGATTACACCAAAGCGTGGCCTTTCTTTGAAAGGCAAGATGAAGGTTAAGGCCCTTTTAAATAAATTCTCTCTGTGTATATAATCCCTGATTGAACACTCCTCTTTCCTTATACCACTGTGATCATGGATCAAAGCACAGGATAAAGGATAATTCATCTTAAAATAAGTCATTGAGGTTTAACAGCAGGGATAATGATGCGATGTGTCAATTAGGTGATTTCATTGTCACATGAGTATTACAGAGTGTACTTGGCAAACTTAGATGCTATACGTCAATCACTTGGTGTATTTCATATATACCCCAAAGATGCAGAAAACAGAAGATGTATAAGATTGCTGCAGGCACAAAATGACATAGGGCATACTATTTTACAGTAAATGTTTTCCTAAGTAGACGACAATAGCAACACAGTTATTTACTATCATTTCCAAGCATTATGAACTATACATCCTTGTAAGTGCTGCCTTTTACTATGACCAGAGATGCACGCGAATCACACTTTGCACTACAACATTATCATGGCTGTCAAGTCAATCAGCCACAGGAAAATTCCAGCTCCACTAGAGTCCCAGGGTCCCATCATATACATGGGCCATCATTTCCACAGTGTCATTATGTGGTGGAAGATTGGAAATATCCTTCCTTGATCAAGCATGAGAAATGGAAAGCACAGGTGATCAAAATCTAGCCTTGAGTAACTAATTATATACAGATATATACATACATATATATATATATACACCATCTTTCCAAGACTTATTTAAAATTCTTTCCTAAAATAAAGACGAGGAAGAAGAGATATCTATGCAGATGTTTATTGTTTTCATAAGCAACTGTGAATTAAGAAATAGTTCATATAGTCTGGAGATGTAACTCAGGGGTAAAATTCTTGTCTGGCATGAATATTCCTCTGGAATGAATCCCCCGTACAGAAGAACAGGCCATAAATCATTTTAGGTATAGATTTGTAACTTGGATATTGTGTTCTTTCAGTCCTTTTAAGATGCTGTTTCATTGTCCCTGGCTTCCATCCCTTTTGATGATAAGTGTCAGTTTTATTGTTGATCTTTTGAAGTAAGGGGTCTCCCTCCCTCCTTTTCCATCTGCTTGTCATCTTTTTCTCTTTGCTTTTGGCTTTTACAAATTGAAATACTACTACTATTGCTTTTATAAATTTAGTCTACTAATGCAGTTTAACCCTGTATTCAATATGATGGAAAAAAATCAAAGAAATTCCCCACGGATTGAATTCTTTCATCTGCTTGCTATTGTCTTTTCCTTATTCTAGCTCCCCCACTTTTGGAATTCCAATTACAAGTGAGGGGACATTAGGCTTTCTCACAAGATTTCAAATGTTTTTAACATACTTTTCTCTATTTCTCATTTTTCCCCTCTGATTTCACTTAGGATGTTTCATATTAACTTGTCACTCAGTTTGTTAATTCTATCTACTTACTTTCAATAAGCACTTTTTTGTTCTGTTAAGTTCCTCCTTTTCGGTAGCTTCCTATTCACTAATGAAAATTTCCCATCTTTTTAAAATCTGTTTTTGAGAGTATTCTAGCATACTAGTCACAGCTATTTTAAAGTTTTTATTATGAATGCTGAAATCCAGAACATCTGCTGGTGTATTTCTGTTGTATTGGGGGTTTTTTCCTTCTTTTTTTTTGTCTCTTAGTGTCCCTAATACTTTTTGGTTGGATGCTAGAAATTGTGTACAGTTTCTAAGTGTTGTTCCTCCAGAAGTCTCTACTACTTCTCTTCTAGGTAGCAGAGATCCAGAGATGTGGGGACGGTGATTAACACATTAACTCCATTAGAGAATGACTTGATTTGAGGATGGATTGGCAGTTTGGTAAGATTTAGAATCTCCTGATTCTAAACCAGAATTCTTCAAGAATGTGTATGTTCACCAAAGCTACTCCTTTAAGATCTTGAAGTTCCTTGTGTCATGGTATTTGAATCCAGTGATACCTCTACCTTCATAACTTTTTGTGATATGATTTTACACTTTCAGACTCAAGAAGTTTCAGAGTTTATATATTCTTGGAGGAGAAAGCAAGCTGTATATGTGGGGGGTGGGTGTATGTATATGCTTATGTGTATATAAAAATGCTTTAGATCTCCAATTCTGGCAATCTGACCTTGCAGGACCAACAAGACCTTTGTTGATGTTTTTGTTGCTGAGGGTTTGTCCTATTCAGGCAAAACCCAAGGGGAATAGAAGCTGTAGACCCATGGAACTGGAACTTTAGCTCTGCAGAGCTAATGAATGGCTCCTGAGGCTCTCCGGTGCCTTTTAACATATGACTTATATGATAAATAATTTTTTAATGTATGGATTTTTCGGTGACATGAAAGCAGTAGGTGCTGTAACAATTTTTCCTGCTTATTTATACCCAGCCACCAATCTTTAGAAAATTTTTGTCTTCTTCCTTTCTTTTCACCGACAAGGTAACATGATTTAAAAAAAAAAAACTAAAATTGAGAAACAAGTTTCATAGACAAAGCCCTATCTCAAAATTAGAAGCAAACTTCTATGTCAGTGCTGAGAGATGCCAAAACTTTTTTTCCTGGAAACCCCAAAACACTTACCAGAGATTCAAATAACATTTTAGACATTCTTAGATTTTAAAGCATATAAACTCAAAAAATATGCTTAATTATCCAATAATCCTGGTTTCATTTTTGTTAATGATCTGCCACCTCAGAAACTATCTTCTGATCTTCATGCAATCAATTCCAGTGACATCAAGGCTGATCATGGAACAAGATATGATCAGGACTGAGCATAATCCCCTGGAACTTTCTTTGGACCATCCTTTGTCAAGTTTGCATAGGTTGGTAGAGGGGTCTCTTCCAGTAAAAGATCATTGAGGACCTGGAGCTGGGGTAAGAAAAGGGAAGAGGGCCCAGGAATTTTTCCCAGAGAGAAGAACCTGTAGAGGGACCTTATGGGTTTAGGTGATGTGTATCAGTAGTCTGATGGAGTCTCTGGGTCAGAGACTGTGTCGTCGCTTGTCTCAGACTCCCTACCAGGCCCAGTAGCTTGGGCCTCTGTGGTTAGCAGGGGTTTGGCATTGTTTCAAGATTTGGGTACAGTTGCAGCTTCTTACTAAAGAAATAGCTGCTTAACTGGGCTGAGTTTAAAACAATTGGATGCATAAAATTTTAAGTTGGGCACCTTTGAGCTTTTGTGTGAACCACTCAAAGAAAACCTTCACAGATCTGCTCAGCATGAAAAGTCTTCCCTGGTTGTTTCTGAACTCCTGCCTTCCCTGGGCCTCTGGGCATATTTCTTTCTTCACTGCCCATGTACATGATTGCTCTTAAAGACCTTAATTTGCTCATTAAGTTTCATCCCTGCTTCTCAAGGCCTGGTTTAGTCTATTGTTTGCCTTTGTGGTCTCTTGCCTTAGGTTGATCTACAGATAAATGCTGAATACTTTAATGTCTAATAATTTAAATTATTTCCTTCATTTCATGCTCTCATAAGCACAGAACAGTTCAATTGTGTTGTGTGATATATCATGCTGTGTTTATTGTGTTCCTTGTCTCTGGTCAATTATTTTAATTTCTAACTTTAGGATTGGATTCTAAAGAAAGAAATTTTTCTAGGTGTTAGTGAATGGAAAGAAAAGGTTATATGGAAAAGTCAGCATCTGATTATGCTATATCATTTTTGTCTTGAGTTTAGTTTCAAATCCTGTGAAAAAGAATCAACCTGTCTTAGTCTCATTAACCGCTTGGATTCTCCTTGTGCCTGGCCGGAATTGCCCTGGTATTCAGTTTAATAACCAGATTCTTGCAAGCAATGGGAAGAAAGCTAACTAAGGACACATCTGAAGTAGAAAAGAAAAGTCAAGCCTTGAGAAATGTTGCAGCTAACTCAAACCTTGTTTTCATTAGCCCACACAAGGACTTTCTATTTTTCTTCTTTTAGTGAGCCAGATTTGGGTAGTGGTTGTTGTTCAAATGGATCGTTATGACACTTTTATTGTCAGCATTTTAAACTGAGCCATTCTACTGGGTATGATATGATTCTCTTTAAAAAAAAAAATGTATAGGAGGGGCCGGGAGTTTGGTCTAATGGTAGCGTGCTTGCCTAGCATGCACAAAGGCCTGGGTTCGATTCCTCGGTACCACATACATAGAAAAAAAGCTGGAAGTGGTTCTATGGCTCAAGTGGTAGAACTCTAGCCTTGAGAAAAAGTCCAAGGACAGTGCTCAGGCCCTGAGTTCAAGCCCCATGACTGGCAAAAAAAATGTATAGGAATATTTCTGCCCCAATTAATGTTTGTTATTTCTGTTTAGTTTTTTTTATTTCTTAATGAGCCATCTGCTCTTTCTCCATGTTAAATCAGGGAGACTATTCTAATCTTACTTCAAGGATCTTTGCATGTACTTATAAGGTGGTTTGTGGGTGGATGTAGTTATCATCTAGAATGCTCCCTCATGTTTTGACTTTTTTCTTTACTACAACATGCAGCAGACAGAGGATCTTGCCCTGATGCCTCCATCTTAAGGAAATACTGTGGATTAGAGAGTATGAAGAGTTGTAATATTCAAGCTCCGGTCTGTGGGTTCCTGGGTTACCCCATAGTCCTGGGTATGGGAGACGAAGGGCGTGGGGTTCTTTCTCCATTACTTTGAAGGTCACTGCAGTGCATGCAGGAATCCACTCTAGGCCCACTGCTGTAAACAGGAGCCTAACCTACATGTCTCTGGATACAGCTGGGGAAGAGATAGTTCAGCAGAGGCAAAACAGAGCTGTTCGGATTCCCTGAGGGCTCCTTGGGACATGTTCAGAATGCCAACTTGCAAAGTAGTTAAGTATTCTATAGCTTTAACAGGACATTGCTGAATCCCAGTTCATGAAGCTTAAAAAAAAGCAACCAGGGTTAGTCTTTTGGTCAGGAAATGCTTTTCAAAGACTTCTGGAGGTTATCTCTAGAAAGAAGACTTCAGGAAACAAAGGAGACCACTTTAATCTCTGCAGAGGTCCTCCAAAAATCTGATTGGAACATGACAGATGTATATTTTCATATACAAATATATTTAAAGTATGTACACATTTTACTCTAAAGGGAAAAGTATACTTTTCAAAGAACATACAGGTTATAGAGCTAACTATCACCGTAGCTAAGTGAACAGGCTACTATTTGACATGCCCAAGCAAATGTAATAAATCTCTGGCTTTCTCTCACTTTTCCATCAGACATGGCTTCTCCATTTACTTACTGCATTGAACTCTGTCTGTTACCAGTCTCTGCCCCTTTGTCTTCATTATCTAGTTTACTGAATTGAATGTAGGAAGAGAATGGTAAACAGATATAACAAGTCTACTGTGTATGCCATTGTATATTTTAAATCATCTTTGGTATGTAGAAAATGTGTTGTGTTTTATATGGCTTATTTTTATCCCACCATTAAATTACCTGATTTAATGTCTTCATCATTCTTAGTCTTAGTTTTTAGCTTCCAGGTAGCTAATAATGTTTTTCCTTATCCTCTCTGAAATGTATTGCTCTTCCTTCTTTATCCTATTACATCAAGCCCTTTCAGTGTCATTTTTTTGCCAGTCCTGGTCCTTGAACTCAGGGTCTGAGGACTGTCCTTGGACTTTCTCAAGGTCTCACACCACTTCTAGCTTTTTTTCTATGTCTGTGGTACCAAGGAATTGAACCTGGGTCTTCATGCATGCTTGGCAAGCACTCTACCACTAGACCAAACTCCTGGCCCCCAGTGTCATTTTTAAATGGTATCTAGGGCACCTTTGTTTTCTCCTAACACAGATGAGAATATCTCTGGCTATAAATATTTCTGAAAGGTAATCTCTATTAAGCAAAGGAGCTGACCATTTCTTCCTAGCTTAGGAACGTTCCTCTCGCATTGACTCATGGAACCACAGCCATCCTCAAAAGGCAAATAGAGGCTTTTATCTTCTTTTATGTAATTTCAGTACCGCTTACATTTGCCATTTGAAAAAAATTCAATGGAAAATTTACATAGTTCACTATGTGTTTGTGCTACACACACAAATATATAACTAATAAAATGATATATGGAAGACTCAAATATCAATATTCAGTTTATCTTTCTAATAAAACAGGTCATAATTCTTTTTTTTTTTTAAAGTTCTTTTTTTTTTTTTTTTTTGCCAGTCCTGGGCTTGAGCTCAGGGCCTGAGCACTGTCCTTGGACTTTCTCAAGGCTAGCACTCTACCACTTGAGCCTCAGCACCATTTCCGGCTTTTGTCTATGTATGTGGTACCAAGGAATCGAACCCGGGTCTTCATGCATGCTAGGCAAGCACTTTAACCACTAGGCCAAACTCCCGGCCCCAGGTCATAATTCTTAACCAGTATGCTTAAAATACATTTCTCAACTATGAAACTCAATCATGTACCTCTAATTTTTTCATTTTCTACCATATTTATCAAAAAGACTTTTGGTTTTGTTAACAACACAGAAAGTATTCATAGCCACTTAGTATTTTGGTTTTTTCACATCGCAAATATAGATAGTATCAGTATGTTCCTCTAATTGTCTCATCCTCAGTCCCATTAGTTGGTAGACTAATTCTCAAGGAGGCAACTAGAAAAATCTCCTGTCTTTGCCTGTGAGCCATTGTCACACTTGTGAATGAGATAAACATTTTGGGAGACTGCAGAGCAAAGGAGCTCAAAGCCTGGAGAACTGTCCCACGCATCCTGCCTAGGTTGTTTAGACTATCACAGGAGAAAGTCTTTTGTCTTAGTGTAAAGACAATCTCTTAACTGGCTCTTACATATACACTTTCCTCTTCTCTATTGCAAACATCTAAGTTGTTCCCTATGTCTATTAAGTGTAACAGATCTTTCAAATCTGTAGCATTTTTCTGATTGCAGGACACACCATCCCGTTAATGAGTGCCGTGAATCAATTCATTAATAATCTGAAATCCAAGAATAAATGTTAGTAGCAAAACTGGGTGGCTCATGCGTGTTATCCAGCTACTCAAGAGACTAGATCTGAGAATCATGGTTCAAGACCAGCCCGAGCAGATAAATCTGAAAGACTCTTGTCTCCAATTGAACAGAAGAAAGCCAAAAGTGTGGCTCAAGTGGTAGAGCATCAGCCTTGAACAGAAAAATCCAAGCAAGAATATAAGGCCTTGAATTCAAACCCCAGTGTCAGCTCCAAAAATTAATTAATTTCCTCAGCAAATGCTCAATGTTGTTGAATTACTAAATGGTAAAATGGTGTTTGAAGCTCAAAATCAATAGATAAATGGGATAAGAAGAAATTGTTCCTCATTTTTCCCCTTCTCCCTTCTTCTTTGCTTCCATCCTGTCCAAACTCATAAGGGTGATTGTGAGAACGAGAGAGTTAAGAGTATTCTAAGAGAGAGAATGAATGAACAAAATGGACAGAATTAAAGAAAAGACCACAGAGCTAGAATAGAGAATTTTACTCTGTCCTATCTGAATCCAGGTTACCTGGGATATTGTCAAAAAAAAAAAACACAGCTTTCTGAAGACTATACTAGACACACCACATCAAAATCTCTGGCAACCCACTCACAGGAATCCAGATGTTTAACGAGTACCATGGGTTAATATGTGACTCAAGTATGGTCAGATACCCCAGCACCCCAGCATTGCTGAAGCCTGGAAGAAATCCCAGTTTGGGGCAGACATCAGTGTCTGCATTTCCTCAGGAGTTTAGCGTGTGTATTAGCAGTTGTGTGGCAGCGATTTTCCAATTCATTGCAGCAGCAGAAGGCTTAGGATTATGAATTTCAGCACTGTAAATGGAACAATAGAAATTCCTGCCCTGAAAAGTACCCCCTTCCTCCCCCCACACCCCCCCCCACTCATCAGATCTTCCTTCCAGTTTGCGGTTTCCTCAAGAGATCTGAAAGTAGGGTTGTTTTTCTTCTTTTCCTTTCTGGTTTTCTTTTTATGTATTTTTATTTTAAATATCTTTTTTATTGCAATTAATAGAACGGTTACATTATATTCACCAGTTATAAGGTGCATTACTTCACAAACATTCATATCCTTTCTCATGTCTTGGTCTCCATTTCCTCCCTTACCCCCACCCCTCATCTTGTTTTCTCCCCTTCCCTAGCCGATTTTATACTTGTTTGTTTTGGGTTTGGGTTTTTTGTCTGTCCCAGGGCTTGAACTCAGGGCCTGAGCACTGTCCTTGAACTTTCTCAAGGTTAGAGCTCTACCACTTGAGCCACAGCACCACTCCCATCTTTTCTATGTATGTAGTACCAAGGAATTGAACCTAGGTCTTCAGATGTGGTAGGCAAGCACTCTACCACTAGGCCAAACTCCTGCCCCCACTTTTTTTCAATTGAACAAATCCCTGAGATTCTTTGCAATAATTTAGGAATACTTCAGGCACTTCCTAGTGATCCAATACAGACTCGGATAGCTGTGTAACCTCTAGCACAAAGTTAATATTTAAAAAAAGCTATGTACAAGAATCTATGTAGAAGGAAATGTTGATATTTTAAAGAAAGGAAAGGTTAGCTTCACTGACTTTTCCTGTTGCATTTTTTTGTTGTTGTTTTGGTTGGTTGATTGGTCACTGGGCTTGAACTCTGGGCCTGGGCTCTGTCCCTGAGTACTTCAGCTCAAGACTAGCACTCTACCACTTGAGCCTCAGTGCCACTTCCTCCTGTTGCTTTTTTAAACATGTTAATACTGGGGCTTCAACTCAGGGCCTGGCAAGGCTCTACCACTTGAGTCACAGCTCTTTTTCCTCTTTTTTTTAAATCTTCAGTAATATAGCACAAAATAGCATACTATTAACTCTGTATTTAAATTTTTGAGCTGTCATTTATAATAAATTTATTTGAATTTTGAGATATTACATTAAAATACCACGTATCTAGGTATTTGTCCCCTTAGAATTTTATACTCAAGGCAAGTGACTCACTCTTCTTCTCTGGTCCTGACACCCTCCTGTCTTCCTGAGAGCACAACACACATGCACAGAATCATAATCGTGTGTGCTTCTTTGTAACTTCACTCGGATTCATAGATCAGATTTTCGCAGCCATTTCCAGCTCACTTAAACAAGCTCACTTGTCTTGGCTTCAGGACAAAGCACAATGTTGGGGTTAATTCACACTCTGGTAACTGATTTTGTTGGATAACTTGATCTTGGACAATCTGGTTAAGCTATCTGAGTCACTTCTCTGCTTAATTCTAAAACAACAACAACAAAAAGGAATAGTGCCTCAGAGGATTGGGGCCCAGTAACATAGGAAAGCATTTATTCCAGCATCTGCACACAAGAATCAGTATGTATTACCTCTAACATTATAATTACTATTTTTATTATTGTTCTTCATTCTGATGAGATTTTGCTTCTTAAAGGCATTGATGATGTTTGTTATATGTATTTCTTTCCAGTTTTTTCACCTATTTTCTTATTTTTAAATAATTGTACAAAGTGATTTCAATTTAAATTGTCAGTTTATAAATACAATGTGTCTTGCTCAATGTCACCCCTTCCATCTTGTCCCCCATTTAGAAACTCTGCTTATGGTTGTCTATAACTTAATATTCCTGGATCCTTTCCAGAGTCATGTCTTTCTTGGCAAAAAGATGAAGAAGGTTATGCATGCTAACTATAATTAACTGTTATTACTCTAAAAGTTTCTGCTCGTCTTTTTAAGAGCTCATCTTTTCTTAAAAATAATCCTTTTTAGTATGGAAATGTTCAAATACTCGGGTAAGTAGAGAGTAAAGAGTCCCTCTGTGCTTCTCAACTTCAATAGTCTTTCAATCTGTTCTTCTCTCACCCACACATACTTTTCTTGAATATTTGTTGTGTGAGTATGTATGTCCCTGTACTGGGGCTTGAACTCAGGGGCTGTGCTCTCACTTGGCTTTTCACTCCAAGATGGTGCTCTACCCCTTGAGCCACTTCTGCTTCCAACTTTTGGCAAAATGGTTGCAGATAAGAGTCTCACAGGCTTTTCTGCCAGGGCTGGCTTCCAACCATATTCCTCAGATCTTGGCATCTTGAGTAGCTAGGATTCCAGGCATGAGCCACCACTCACTTTGTAGAATTTTTTATTGTAATTTTATTGTTGTTGTTATTATTAAGGTGTTACACATTTTATAAGTCAAGTAATATAATGTATTTTGTATATATGTATTTTGGACAATGTCACCCCTTCCTTCACTTTCCCCCAATTTCTCCCTCCTATCCCTGCTGAGTTACACAGTTAATTTTCCACATAGTGTATTCTGAGTAGCCTAAGTGCATTTGTTCAGCCCCCCCCCCCCCTTTTCCTTCCATAAACCTTCCTTGGCCCTACCTCCAAAACAACCTCAAAGGCAAAAACAAATACCAGCACCACCACCATTGACAACAAAAAAACCATGTTTCCATTTTCTGGAGTTCATTTTGGTAAATAGTATTTTTGCTTGTTTGTTTTGGGTTGGGTTTGTTGTTGTTGTTGTTGTTGTTGTTGTTGTTTTTGCCAGTCCTGAGGCTTGAACTTAGGGCCTGAGCAGTGCCCTTGGGCTCTCCCAAGGCTAGTATGCTGCCTTTGAGCCGCAGCACCACTTCTGACTTTTCCAGTGTATGTGATACTGAGGAATTGAACCCAGGGCTTCATGCATGCTAAGCAAGCGCTCTATCACTAGGCCATGCTCCCGGCCTCATAAATAGTATTTTAAATACTCAGAGGAGTTACACCTGTGCTTTCCTCCCCTAAGAGAACCCTCCTTTACTCTGCCTGTTTGTGTGTGAATGCCTAGAATCCTACATCATACCCTGGTGTATTTTAGATCTGGCTTCCGCATGAGAGAAAACATGCACCATTTGTCTCTTTGAGCTTGGCTTCCCTCACTTACCATGATTTAGGTCCACCTGTGTCCCTGAAAATGACATCATCTTATCTTCATAAGGGATGAGTGAAGGTCCATTTTGCATCTGTATCAGATTTTATTGATCCACTCATCATCTCAGTCATTATCTCATTTCATCCACAAATTCTTTAGTATCTGAAAGGGTTTTTTTTGAAACTAAATTCCTCAAGAGATTTTGTTGTTGTTGTTGTTTTGCTTTGTTTTGTGTTTGTATTAGATAGTCCCAGGGACAGGCAGAGTATCTGTAAGTTTGCTCTGCTTACATGGTATTGACACATGATGAAGGTATGGAGAGCAGCTGGATTATTTCAAAAGAGTTGTGAATTCAATCCAAGCTAGTGGTGCCCTGCATCAAGTGCCAGTGACACAGAAGGTCTTTACGTGGGCATTTTGTGGCCTCCCTCATTGGAATGCCTTGCCAGAAACAGACAGACGACAGAAATTTTAAGAAAGGTATCATTTTCACCAACGTTAACAATGTCTATCAGTGTACCTAGACAGCCCAATGAAATTTAGAGTTGAAGGATTTTGTACACAATAAGTTAAGGCAAGGCTAGAGGACATTCGGATACTTCCCAATGAAACCAGAGGCTGAGGGGAGGAGGTGAGCTCACTGGATGAGCTACTCTGTACACCATACATTATGGAACCTGTGGACACTACCTTTTATCAGGAATGTGGCAGCCTCCTCCCATTCACCCCACCTACCAGTGGCCCACAGTGGAGGCGGGACATGGAAGCAATACTATCTGCCCCATTGCCCGAGGAGAGCACAGAATTAACGTCTTGACAGTGCAATGGCTTCCACGGAAAAGCAAATTAAACTCAGAATTCCACAAATACGTCTTGAGGGTTTATGAACACTTATGAGCTTTTATGTTGTTTTTAAAATAAAATTTGGAGGGTTTCTTTAGTCAGTTGGAATATAATCAGTATTACCCTCACAGAATGTACACACACTTAAAACTAAATTGGGAATGAAAAGGTGAACTTTAACCCTAACAAAATGAGTATATGATATGTTATGTTTTATATAGTCAGCATAGGAACACATCAAAACTCATACTTGAAAGTATTTTTTATTTTGGTCGTAGGGCTTAAACTCTGGGCCTGGGCATTGTCCCTGAGCTCTTCAGCTTAAGGATACTGCTCTACCTCTTGAGCCACAGTTCCACTTCTGGTTTTCTGGTGGTTAATTGGGGGAATGAGTTTCATGGACTTACTTGTTTGGGCTGGGAGGAGGGAGAGGAGGAGAAAGAATCTCTTAAACAGTATTAGAATTATTTCTCTTTTCCTATTTCTTTTTTTTTTTTTCTGGTCCTGGGGCTTGAACTCTGGGCCAAGGCACTGTCTCTAAGTTTCTTTTGCTCAAAGTGAGCACTTTACCACTTGATCCACAGAGCCATTTCTGACTTTTTTGAGTAGTTAATTGGAGATAAGAGTCCTCACGGTGTTTCCTACTTGAGCTAACTTTGAACCATGATCCTCAGATCTCTAGCTAGGATTACAGGCATGAGCCACCAGCACCTGGCTTCAATGTAGTACTTTTTACACCATTGTAAAGTTTTTTTTTTTTTTAATCAAACCATCAACACTCTAGGACCATCTGCAGATACATAGATTCAAGCAATCTTGGTCAAAATCTACCAAGCTATTTTGTTTCTATGGACAAACGGATTTCATAGTCCATGCAGAAAAGCAAAAGATTTAGAATAGCCAACAGAATATTGAAGAACAATGAAGTCAGACAACTGAGACTGCCTAACTTGAACACTTGCCATGAAATTGTAGGGGTGGAGACAGCAGACAAACAGTAGCCAAGAAGATCCATAGAATCCAACAGAGAATCTAGAGATAGACCTGCATAATCATAGCCAGCTAATCTTTGACACTAGAGCAAGAGCAATCAAGTGAAAAGGAAGAGGATTTTTAATGATGCTGGAACAGCTGGATGCTCATGAGCAAAAACAACAACAAAGAAATTTCAACATGGACTCCCTTTCACCAAAAGGTTAATGCAAAATGGATCACAATGCTAAAGGTAAAATGCAAAACAACAGTAACAGAAAACTGTTTGGTTTGGATGATTTTCATTTCCCGTACCAAAATTATAGTCCATGAAAGACAAAATAATGATGTTGGACTTCATTAAAGAAAAAAACTTCTTCAGTAAGAGTCACTGTGAAAAGAATGAAAATACAAATTATAAAGTAGGAGTGACTATTTGCCAAATGTTCATCAAGTAAGTAGCCTAAGTCTTTACCTTTGCTGACCTTCTGCCTCAGCCTGCCCCCTTATTTACCTCAAATTTTTTGCATAATCTTACTTTTCTAATAGGACCCATATTACCCACTGTTTTAAAGGTTTCTCTTCTTTTAAAACTGTTCGTTTTGGAATATGTAACGTTCAATTTTATTGGCCTGGGGATGGGGCTGGGATAAACACGTTGGGCCAGGCTGAGCCACCCCCACTGGGGGAAGCCTCTCAGCCTAGCTCACACACAGGACCAGTGACATATCTTAGACTGGACCAGTCTTTTAAAACATTTTTATCAACAGCTCTTATCCTCTAATGTATTATATTGCTGACTAATTTGAATCTGTTTTTCTTCCCCAAGGTATTAAGCCTACGAGGTCAGCTATTGTACCCTTTGTTCACTATTCTAGTCTCAACACCCGAAATGTGCCCAAAACATAGTGATGCTCTGTAACATTGTTTAGTAAATAACAATATCCCCTAAGAGAAAAATGCCTTTTGAGGTTTCTAAGCACTACTCATAATAAATAAATAAAGTAATTTGCTTTTTATAGATGTGGAAATATTTTGTATTCCACTTTCTATTGGAAATGACTGGATGGGGCACCCATGATATAGAGGGAATATCAGACATGGCCTCTGATTCTTTTCAGTGACTTTTAAAGACTTATAGGATAAAAATCATAATCATGTAAATAATAATTGTATTCCAAAAAGAATTACAAAACTGAACATGCTTCCTTTTCATTCATAGGAAGATGTGTCTTTCTTGAAAGATGTCCAGATTCAGGCATTTATATACTTTCATACAAGATTTATGAGTCTATGTATTAAAAATGTAATATATGACTCTATTCATTACCTTTTCAAAAATCAAAGAATAAGTATTATGTATTTGCAATGTTATTTAGCATGGAAATAAAGAGATACCGTCTCTGGGCTGGTACAGAATAACCTCAATTAAGTTCATACTGCCACCTAGAGGCCACAATTTAGAACTGCATGTTAGGCTATTGTACATTTACTTCCTAGCCTTTCAAAGCTGAGTGCCTCCAACCCTAAAATTATCTGATACTTTTGGAAGCCTCGAAAAGTAGTTAACAAGCTTGATTTGAATGTTTTTTGGCTTCTCCATAGATATCTGTTGCTGGAAATATGACTGAATCTTGGAAAAGGGTAACCATGTTGAATGTAAACATTCAGTGAGTACCCCAGCAGGTATGAGGCAGCAACTTGCCTTGTGGCAACTTATTCAGACTTCAGCCTACTCTGTTAGACAGGGCTATTACTACTGAGTTGTCAGCTCAGAGGCATTTGTAATTCCTCAACATCATTTAATGAGTCTTGATGGAAGAGAGCTTGAACCCAAGTCTGTGTAGCTCTAGGAACAGAGCTCATGGAAATGTACCATCTCAGAGGTTCCTTGAGAGGATTGTAGGCAGGATCAAAAGAAGATTCCTTTATTTCTCAAGGATAAACATTTTGAGTAATTCCCATAGGAAACCAAGGTGTGTGTGTATGTGTGTAGTGTGTGTGTGTATGTGTGTGTGTGTGTGTGTGTGTATGTATGCATGCTCACGCATATGTATGAAATCTTCTTATATCATAAACAAGATAACTACAAAATCAAAACTATTACTTAGAAGAAGCCTTGGTGGAAAGAGGCAGGACTGAAGTCTATAGTCTTTTTCTTTTTTTTTTTTTTGGATGTCCTGGGGCTTGAGCTCTGGGCCTGGGTGCTGTCCCTGAGCTCTTCAGTTCAAGATTGGTACTCTACATGTTGAGCCATGGCTCCACTTTTTGGTTTTCTGGTGGTTTGATTGGATAGAAGAGTCTCATGGGCTTTCTTGTCTGGGCTGGCTTTGAACCATGGTCCTCAGATCTCAGCCTCCTGAGTAGCAAGGATGACAGGCTTGAGCCACAGGCACCACACCATTTTTTAAATACTTTCTTGGATCAAGTGTTTTGAGCCTAACTCCATCCCAATGGAGATCAGTGGAGATCTAAACCATTGCTCTCCAAGGCCACATGTGAAAAGAGTCCCTAACATGAGTCTCCAAGAGGAATATATGATGTTGTAGAAAGGTAAGAGTTTCATCATATTTTCAACTCCCAGCCTGGAGTTTGGCCTAGTGGTAGAGTGCTTGCCTAGCATGCACAAAGACCCGGGTTCCATTCCTTGGTACCACATACTTAGAAAAAGCCAGAAGTGGTGCTAAGGCTCAAGTGGTAGAACTCTAGTCTTGAGAAAGTCCAAGGACAGTGCTCTGGCCCTGAGCTCAAGCCCAGGACTAGCAAAAAAAAAAAAAAAGAAACGTATATTTTCAACTCCCTCATGTTTCATGAATTAATGTCTTCTGTGAATGCTGTGATCTTATATTCTTCTGGATTTTTCACCTAAAATTATTAATTTGAAAAGTAGGTACATATTATAATCCCAGCATTGCAATTCTAGTTTGGTATTATAGATTTAAAAACAACAACAACAAGTTGAAGGCCTCTAAGGAAGAAAAAGGCCTATATCTCTTTTAAAATGCCTAGTGAGAAGCTTTATAATTCATCTTTGCTTCAAAATATCTCCTTCTCAAGCTCAGCCGTTTTCCCCAGGGAGTAGTCAGTCAGTATGACTTAGTTGAGTCAAACCACCTCAAAAGTTAAACTTCACCCAGAGCATTTTGGCTAATGTAGTACATAGCTAAAGACATTTAAGGGAATACTTTCATAGAAAGGAGAAAATGACATATCAAAGAGAAGAAATTAATTGATTTTTTTGCTAGTCCTGTAGCTTGACCTCGGCACTGCCCTTGGATAGTTTTTGCTCAAGGCTAGTGCTCTGCCACTTGAGCCATGGTGCCGCTTCTGGCTTTTTCTGTGTATGTAGTACAGATGAATCAAACCAAGGGCTTCATGCATGCTAGGTGAGCACTTTACCACCAGGCCACACTCCAGGCCCAATTAATTGATTTTTTAAAAATCAGATAATTTGGTAAATGTCAGCAGGTACAATGTTTTCTTTCTTCCTGATGTTCACATAGCCACATAATAGAGGTATTGCTTGCATCATATTTCTCTTGGGTTTCTTTGGCGGTAGCATACTTGGAAGGACTATTTGAATCAGTACCTGTCTATAAACTTGGAAAGAAAGGAAGATCTGTTAGAACTAACATTGTCTGCCTGTCACTATTGCACTATAGACAGTTAGTGTGAACAAAACAAAGACATCTATTTTAAAGCTTTCTATGTTTCATCTCCTGAGCAATGTAATTGCCACCACTATTATTAATTACTCAGATATGAAGCAAGTAATAGTTGGAGTGGAAATTATCTGAACGAACAGGCTTAATCATCCTTGACTTGTATTCCTTCACATGTATCCACTCATTGTCTCCCATTTGTACACACACACACACACACACACACACACACACAAAACACTACAGGCTTTTTGTATTCTTCTGAAAGAAGTTCAGATCATTTAAACCTTATTGACATTGTCACTTGTTTCACTAAGATGCTTGTTTTTTGTTTTTTGTCTAAACAAAATGCTTTTCACACTACAATTACAGTGATGTGGGTAATGGTAGTATCTTTTATGCTAAATAGACCTAAATTTGAACAAAAATCTTATTACTAATTAAATAAATTCAGTCCATTATTTGCCTTTAATTTCCACATTGAGATTAGGGAGACTAAATCTATTTAACTCATAAAGGATTGCCATGGTGAATAGAATCAAAATCACAATAGGAAACTGCACACTCAAATGCGATTATTGAGGACCAGTTAGTAAAAGGGAGGATTGACAAAATTCTTGAAGGAGACTGTTTAAAAGAGTGGTACATGGAGCTGTGGCTCAAGTGGTAGAGCGTTAGCCTTGAGCTGAAGAGCTCAGGGACAATGCCCAGGCCCAGAGTTCAAACCCCATGACCAACCAAAAAAAAAAAAGAGTTGAACTTGGAGATACCCCAAAACTGGAAAAAATGGGGGAGTCATGCCACCTAAGGTTCAAAGAGACAAAGGAAAGATTACCCCTGAGCCCAGAGAAAGCAGTTATAGTGGGAGCTGGAGGAGAGGGCTCCTGGCAGATGCATCAGTGAAAGACCCATCTTCAAACACTCTCCAGTCACTCTCCACCTTCCATGTGATCTGCTACCAATGATGGTAGTCACCAATCCAAAATGGAAGCCAAAGGGCGGGGCCTAGAGATGTGCAGATGAAGAAAAGTGAAGAAAGGAACCTGAGGGATAAGCAGAGCTTATTTAGAATAATACTTGTAAAGTGCTCAATATTTTTCCTTCCAGATGTGACAACTCCTTGTTCATACAGCAGTGACAATTATGAAAACACCCAGGCTATCCATTTCTGTAGAGCTTTGAGCCATGGTCACAAAGAACACAATATGAATGAATGCACAAGAAGAATGAGGCCTTCATCCGTCCACAGAGTGCCATGGCAGTTCACCCTCAGGGCCCATGTGGATGTGACTGGCTGATGACAGTGTCTTCCTGACATGAAGAGACTCAGGGGTAGTAAGAAAACAACTGAGCCTTTCACATTGGTAAGAGCTGGTGGGACTAATAATCTGAGGAATCCAGCTCCAGGCCAAAATGTGTGATCTTTCAGGCCTGACCATAGGCAATTACAAGGCTTTGCCTGGCAGACCTCTTAAGGAGACCTCTTAAGGAGAAGCTGCCCTCTCCTTACCAGTCTTGGAGCACAGTGAATTATAGTGAATTGTACTCTCTGGAAGAAGTTGCAGTACAAAAGTCAGATCCTCTAAATGAACCATGCATGTTCACCTATTTTCATTTCTATTCAGCTTGTCCATTCAAAGGTTTCCTTACAGGAGGCCTACTCTAAGAGAATAAACTATTTAATGCAAATGGAAACCAGATAGACAAGTGTGGCTGTATTTTACCTGCCAAAAAACTCATCAAGCAAAAATACTCTCACAAAAGGCAAGGCCATTATTTAAAGATTAGGGAGTGGATCAATAGCAAATTTATCTAAACCTGAATATATAAAGAAAATATTAGTTGGACATGAAAGAAGAAAAGGATAGCAATGACAGGAAGAGATTTCAATACCCCACTTTCAACAATAGACAGATCAACCGGCTAGAAAATTAATAAGGAAATTTACTGGATTTGAAATGGGTAAGTTCCTAGAAAGTTGCGACGTATCAAGTTTGAGTCAAGGAATAGTCTTAGCCAATAAGTAACAAATTAAAGATGAGGCATCATAACAACAAAAATTAATAGTAATAAGAAATACAAAACAACTCTCAAAATAGAAAATTCCAGGAACAAATGGCTTAATGACCAACATTATACCAGTCAAAGAATGAATACTTGGGCTGGGAGTTTGGCCTAGTGGTTAAAGTGCTTGCCTAGCATGCACGAAGACCCAGGTTTGATTCCTTGGTACCATATACATAGAAAAAAACTGGAAGTGGTGCTGAGGCTCAAGTGGTAGAGCTCTAGCCCTGAGAAAATCCAAGAACAGTGCTCAGGCCCTGAGCTCAAGCCCAGGACTGGCAAAAAAAAAAAAAAAAAGAATGAATACTTGCCATGTTACTTAAAACTCTTCCAAAATCGAGCTAGAGAACATTCTAAACACATTTTACAAGGACACATCATTTGATGCTCAAACCAGACAAAACACATAAGACAAGAAGTCTACTACTGATGCATAATAAATGTTCAATAGACTATCAATGTCATTGCACACATATGTGGACATGTTAACTTGAAACTCCTTTGTGTAACTATTTGAAGATAATTTAAACATTCACCAAAACAAATAGCCCATCAAAAGGATTATACATCATGGCCAAGTGAGATTCATCCCTAGTATTCAATGCTACGTTAAATATGCAAATATATCAATATATTGCATTTACAGAATAAAGATAAAAAGCACAAGATCATCTTAACTGGTACTGGTAGAAAAAAATCAACAAAGCTTAATATTTCCTTCATGGAAAAAAAACCCTCTATTTTAGATATAGAAGAAAAATTCCTCAAAACAAAACCACTTATGGAAATTTTTAACTAACATGATCAATGGAGAAGTAGGGAGTACTTGTCCCCTAAAATCCAGTACAAAACCATGCAATGTGATACATGTTATGCAACAGAGTACCAGGCATGTTAGCAAGAGCAATCAGATTTTTAAAAATGCCTCTGTATAGAAATAGATTGTAACCAGAGGTTTCTTATTTGTTTTCTTTAAAGGAAACATAAATCTAGTCTTTCTATGCATAATTTAACTTGTTAAGACTCAAAAGGTTGTATGCAAGTCTGTAGTGTGATCTATTATTTACCAGAATGTTTTTTAAGAATACAACAAGCAGGGTGCAGGTGGCTTATACTTGAAATCCTAGCTACTCAAGAGAATGGAAGATCTGAAGGTCCCTGTTCAAAGCTAGTCCAGGGAGAAAGTCTGTGAGACACTTACCTCGAATTAACCACGAGGCAGCAGAGAACGGTGACTCAAGTGATAAAGTGCTAGCCTTAAGTGAAAAGGCAAAGGAACAGTGCTCAAGCCCCAAAGCTAGAAAAAAAAATTCCAAAATAGAAAGGACCCAAAGTACATAGATCTGTCACTCGTGTTTGTGTATGTGTGTGTGATTTTTTTTAATGTGGGGTTTAAGTTTAAATGCAGTCTAGTATCTGAGCTATATCCATAGCCCTCTTTGCTTTCGTTTTCAGAGAGCCTAGGACTGGCTGTTGACCATATTTTTTCTATCTCCACTTCCCATCTACCTGGTAGCGAGTATATACCACCATACCCTATTTTCCTTTTATTTTTGTTGTATTCTATGACTAAGAAAAAAATTCTAATCCTTACCAAAATAGGATTTCTAAAAGAGGGAAAATGTATCCAGTAACTTGTCAAGAAAAGTTTTCTTATGCCATTAGAAACAAAACAACTCCCAAGAAAGTTGTCACTCAAGACCAGGCCAAAGCTTATCAAGCTAGGCTTCTCAAAGAAAATACCTTAAAGCAGTTCTACTTCTAAATGGCATGTTTTCTTTATCTTCCTTTCCTCTAGTGTGCTTAGGCAATATTCTTTCAACATCAGAATAGTGATTGCAGAATCCTTCTGTGATCTAATCTCCACAACAGGGTTGGTTTTTTTTTTTTTTTCTGGGACTTGGAGAGAGTAGCTAATATACAGCTGGTCTTCTTCTCTTTAATTAGTGTATTCATTTCTTGTTGCTGTAACAAATTAGCACCATCCTAATGTGACTTAAACTAACACAGATTTATAATTACGATTCTGAAGAATATAATTTCAAAATGCTCAGCCAAGGTGTTCCTGCTGGAGGCTCTGAGAAGAAATCTGTTTCCTTGCCTTGTGAAGCTCAGGGGTGTCATTTGTCTTCCTTTGCTTTATGCCTTTGCCTCCATCTTGAAAGTTAGCAGAATAGCATCTTCAAATCTTCAAGTCTTCCTGGATTACATTGCACCCACCATGAAAATACAGGATAATCTTCCAATTTCATGGTCTTTTGCTGGAGAACCTTACCTCCCCTCTTTCTAACGCACTCACAGTATTAAAATGGGAGGAACTGTTATTCTGCCTGCCGCATACATTTATCCAGTAGTTAATACACAACCCCTTCATCCTTATCATTTAAAGGTTTCATACAACATTTATTATTCTCCATTTCAGTTCCATCTGCAGGGGTGGTGGTTCAAACCACAGCTCTGTCACTGGCCCTGATCTTGGGCAGGTTAACTAAGCAACCTTTAGTTTCCTTTGCCAAAAAGATAAGAGAAAGGCGGGTGCTGTGTCTCATGCCTGAAATCCTAGCTACTCAGGAGCCTGAGATCTGAGGATCAAGATTCAAAGCCAGCCCAGGCACCAAAGGACCTGAGACTCTTATCTCCAATTAACCTCTAGAAAATGGGAATTTGAGCTTGCCTCAGGATAGGGAGGTAGCCTTGAGCTGAAGAGCTCAGGGACAGTGCTCAGGCTGAGTTCAAGCCCCATGACACCCCCCCCAAAAAGATAAGAGAAAATTGAAAGGGGACAATAACAACTAAGTTCTAGGTTGTAAAGATTAAACAAATAATAAAAGTCCTCACTCAAAGACTTCATAAAGAATAATTTTCTTATATAAATTATAGCATGAGCTTATATGGCTGTTTATGGTCACTAAATTTCAACTGTAACAAATAAGGGGTAACTCTTGTTAATCATTTAATTACATTTGACAAGAGTCCTTTGCCTCATTCATCCTGACATTTCTCACAATAATCTTGTAGTACTATATAGAAATTACATGTATATGTGCATATTATATATAGGTATGCAATAGATGCTGCTACATATATTAGCCACAATTCTTTTGGTTAAAAGTGATATAAATCGGGGCCAGGAGTTTGGCCTAGTGGTTAAAGTGCTTGGCTAGCATGCATGAAGACCCGGGTTCGATTCCTTGGTACCACATACATAGAAAAAGCCAGAAGTGGTGCTGTGGCTCAAGTGGTAGAACTCCAGCCTTGGAGAAAACCCAAGGACATTGCTCAGGCCCTGAGTTCAAGCCCCAAAACTAGCAAAAAAATAGTGATATAAATCTACCAAGCATGTGAGTCAAGCTTATAATCCTAGCTACTTGGGAGGCAGAGGTTGTGATAATCATGGTTTGAGGTCATCCCAGCCATGAAAGTTCACAATATTAATTGGTCAGTTAAGATACCCAAAAAATCCAGGACTAGATGACCACTGTTGATACTTTCCCATAACTACCTCTGTCTGACAGCTTTTTTTTGGCTCTGATATCATGCTCAGCTAACACGCACCCAAGAGAGAAAGCAACCAAAAACCACTAATACAAGATGGGGGGAGGGAGGCAGAGGGACGAACAGCTTGCTTATTTAGTCCTGTTGTCAAACAGAATGAATTCAAGGTACACATCTTCTATCAACTCCCTAGATTCCTCAGTTGCTCACAGTATTAACATGCTTGAAAAATGTTCTTTATTGTCTTCTTTTACTTCTTGATCTCTTTCCCCACTTCTTTACTAGTATTCAAATGCATATAATTTGTTTGGGTGGCAAACGCAGAAAATATTAGTGTAGCAATAGGGAAAAGAAAGAAATCTAGAAGTAAAAGAAGACATTTAGGGGGTTCACCATCCAAACAAATGATATGCAGTTGACTTCATAGACATCCCAGATGTGGACACAGCAGCTCTCTCATCAAGGAATTACTGTCTTTAGTTGACATCATAGCTAGATTTTGATCAATATTCTCCCAAGTAGAGGTCAAGGTGATGGAGAAGAAACTCAGAAGGCTGAGCTACTTGAAGTCAGACTTGAAGGAAAACAGTTTAGAGAACCAGTAAATGATAAAAATTAAAACCAATCTTTTTCTTTTCCTTTTCTTTTTTCTTCTCCTTTTGTCCCCTCCCCTTTCCTCCCTTCTCCTCCTCCCCTCCTCCTCCTTCCTTCCCTCCCTCCCTCCCTCCCTCCCTCTCTCCCTCCCCACTCCTTCTCCCTCCCCCTCCTCTCTCCTTTTCCCTTTCAGTGGTGGTGCTGAGGATCATACCCAGGGCATCAAAAGGCTAGGCAAGTGTTCTGTCTTTGAACTACATCCTCAACCCTGCCTAGATGCTTTTTTAGTCTCTTAATTTTTTTTTAATCTTTCTTCCTTAATCTTAGGAAAGGATTCAAGATGGTCCTTCTTCTGCTCCAGCATATATATTTGCTCTGCCTGAAAATTCCTCAGACTTAAAAACTGTATGCCATTGATCATTTATGGTTGTCCACTTTTGTGAGTCAATTGAAAATTTAAGAAAGTGGTTTAATTAAAATTCAGAATTTTTTAAAAGTATTTCCTGTATGGGAGGGGGAAGCTCTTAAGAAACAGCCCTCAGCTGAGGAGCTGTGGGGACTTTCACTGGCCTCTGAAAGATCAGCCAAAGTTCTCAAGCAGAACCCTGGAGCTTACCCAGCCTAGTGCCAAACAGCTGTTTTCTATGTACAATTGGCACCACGTCAATTCACACAGATAGGATGGGAAGGGCTGACTTTTGACTTTCAAAACGAGCAGGGGAACTTTCCATGTCTTTACAAATGCCATCATTCCTAATAATTTATCTTTCACATGCCTGTTAATGCTTTTTTTAAAAAAATAATTCCTTCAGTTTTCTAAATGAGTCTCAACTTAGAACCCTGATCCTGAAGCTTTAAACACTTGGACGTTTCAATGACTTCTGAAAGGCTTTGTGCTTCAGAAAATGCTTTTGAAGATATTTGGAAAGCACACCTTAGAAACAATGAATTCAAATGCTTGAGTGCAAAGCTTCCATGTATAGAGGTACAAAAACAAACATTTTCCCCAGTCTTTTGTTTTAAAGAATATATATAAATGTTTTCAGAAAAATCTTTAAAAACATATAACGTTTCTCAGTGTTGAAGTAAATCTCCAGTTAGTTCATTTAAGATACTATTATAGAAAAAACTGTTTCAACAAATAGTTTTGCTCAATATAAATTTATAGTAAAAATAATTTCATTTTTTGCATTGAAGAGCTGATAGCATATAAAAGCATATTCAAATATAATTTTACATATGGAAATTGGAGTATACACTCAGCTAGATATAACAAGAGGCCAAAATGACAGGGTTTTTATTATTCAGATTGAACATATATATATGTAATTGTATTGTATTATTAAGGTGTTGAATAGAAGGGTTACCATTTTCTAAACCAGGCAATGAGAACTTTTCTTTTGGAACAATGTCACCCCTTCTTTCACTTTCCTCCAGTTTCCCCCTCCCTTCCTTGCCCACAAGTTGCATAGTTCATTTTTCCATTACCATGCCTGCATTATTAGGCCTTCTTCCTTCCATTTTTGCACCCCTTGTCTGTCTCAAAAGACAAAAAGCAGGCCAGGAGTTTGGCCTAATGGTAGAGTGCTTGGCTAGCATGCACAAAAACCAGGATTCAATTCCTTGGTACCACATACATAGAGAAAACCAGAAGTGGTGCTGTGGCTCAAGTGGTAGAGCTCTAGCCTTGAGCAGAAAAGTGTCCAAAGCCAGTGCCCAGGCTCTGAGTTTAAGCCCTAGGACTGGCAAAAAAAAAAAAAAAGGAAAAAGAAAAGAAAAAGGATAGCAAAAACAGAAAATCCAAAAGCAAAACCAAACCTCCAGCACTACTAGTTAGAAGTTTATTTAGCTCCAGTGCACTCGTTTGAAAATGGAGCTATAATGCTGGTCTGTGGGTCCCTCAGGGGCCTGAACTCTCATTTTACTGTGGTGTCATTTTTAGGATGCTTCTGCTGTTCATGTTCATCACCTTGGCTTCCCATCTTATCTAAGTTGAAACAATGTAGACAAGTCAGAGGAGAGTATGCTTCCTGCGCTTTAAGCATTCAGAGCTGAAGTTGCATACCACACTGCCATTTACATGCTTTATTTTCAAAACATTTTTAGGAGCACATCTAGATACAGAGTATGCTGGCAGTTGGTGAAAATTCAAGATTTCTCTGAAAGAATATAAATTATATTGGAAATAGCCCACATGTCACCTTTCCCACACACTGCCCTCAACAACCAAAGATCCAAGGGCTCGCCACCTGCCAAACAAGATTCCTTCTCTTTTTCTACAGATGTTACTCCCCAAGTTCCTTGCAGTGTGTAAAATCCAGCATCTCCTGCGGTGGGGGGAGGGGAGGGGCTTGAATCCCAAAGCCTCTCTTCATATGGTTATTTGTGTCAGATTGCCTACCAAGGAGGAGAAAGCACTTTTCGCATCTGTGATGCTAAAGTTAGAGCAGAAGCAAGAAATGGTGCAGATACATCTCACACTGACAACTAATTCATACCCTCATTTGTGGACGTATAAATTGTTTTTCACTCTTAAGAGATCAACTCGACAATATATCAAAAACTAAAGTTTTATAATCTTATTCAGCAGTTGTTTTTTGAGGCAATTATCATAAGAATAAGTGTGATCAGATATCTATACAAGGATACTTTGGGTCAAGGAATTAAAAAAGAAAAGGCAGAAATAAACTAAATGTTTCCCTATACACAGCCATTTTAATGAATGATGTTGTACTGGACTGTTTTATCATTTTACTGCTAGACACTTCAAGTTAAAAATAATTTTAATTTGTGAGTGTACTAATAAAATGAAAGCAGCCATGCATGGTAGTGCATGCTAATCCCAGCACTTAGGAAGTTAAGGCAAGAGGACTGTGCATTCAAGGCTAGCCTGGGATACACTACAAAAACTGAAAAAGAAAAGAAAAGAAAAACCATAGCTATTACCTACTGACAATTCTCCCTAAACCCACTCATCCTGGCCCTAGGGCAACACTTTTACAGGTTCAGGTTATTTCCCCTGAAGTTGACTGTATTTCATTGTTCTACATAAGGCCTGGACATCCCAATTCAAAATGTCTAGGTCAAGGTTTTTTCCAGGTGGGATAGAAGTCATATGGACTGAGTCCAAGACTCAGATGTGTTCTGAGCCGGGACTCGCTCTTACTCCAGGTTTCTGTCCACCAGAATAAATGGCTGTTTATTCACTGTACCTCAGCCCAAGGCTATTGCATTAGAATGGGGAGGGTAAATCGCTCTGTGGAATAAACTTCTCTTCAGTCCCAGGAAGTTGAGAAAAGGCCAAACAAATATTGGCTCAAATAGTTTATGTGATGTACAAAGAAAAGTTTAATGAAACAGAATATTCTTATGTCTGGGTCCTACTGACCCTCACAACGTTATCTTTATGAGAATTCTCATTATTTTAGCTCTGAACTTGAATATGGCTCTGGTTGTTTTATTTTTATCAGAAGAGGAAAAAAAACATTTGTAGAGGAAAGTTTCTACTTATAGCTGATTCTTGTTCAGCATCATGGTCCCAATTCCCAAGTTATATCATCAGAGTCAGAATGTTAAATGTCACTACATCATAAATAGAAACTTGTAATCATTAAAAACAGACTTTTCTGTCTGGGCTGGCTTTAAGCTGTGATCCTCCAGATCTCAGCTTCCTAAGCTGCTATCTACACACACACACAAATACACACACACACACACACACACACACACACACACACACACACGCACACTAACCTTCATATATTCTTGGTATTCTTAGCTAAGTAACTCCATATATGTATGTATGTATGTATGTATGTATAGCTCCATAAATATGTGTACATATGTAGAATTCCTTAACTATATGTACACACACACACACACACACACTACTTTTAGTTACTTTTCTATAGGTTGGAAGTACAAGATAAGTTCACATCACCTAGTGTTTCAACTGTATTGTTTTGAGTCTACATCCTCTCTGCATAAAGAATGTCTCTCCTAGTTCATATGGTATAATATTTTTTTTGCCAGTTCTGGGGCTTAAACTCAGGGCCTGAGCACTGTCCTTGGGCTTTCTCAAGGCTAGAGTTTTAACACTTGAGCCACAGCACTATTTCCAGTTTTTTCAATGCATGTGGTGCTGAGGAATCGAACCCGGCCTTTATGCATGCGAGGCAAGCACTCTACCACTGGGCCACATTCCTGGCAATATAATTTTTGTTAAGAAAAACAGCAAAGTCAGCACCAAGACATGGGTACATGCAAGAGTGGAAGTGGGATGAAGGAGAGAGGGGTACATGAATGAGAGGGGGAAGGAGGAGAAAATGCAGTCAACAATTCATGGTATAGACCACAACTTAAGGAAAGGGGAGGAGTGAGTAGAAGGAAGGTGAGAATGTTCAGGGGGTGATAGCTTCTGCTCAAGATGCATTGTATTCATAAGCTGCTTCATTAAAGCACACTTCCTTTGTACAACTGCTTAAAGATTAAAATACAGGCCCAAAGGGAACCAGTTCCCTGTTTCTTATTGTTAAACAAAATACCACGTGCCACCTTACATGCAGAGCTGTGGAAAAGCTCTCATCTTTCTACCTTCACTTGCCAAGAGTGCATTGCCAACAGCAGCTTCCACTGTGCATGTGTGTAGCCAGCCTTCTTCTCAACTGCTAACATCTAGGTTTTCTTCATTGTGTTAATGATGGTAAATATCTCTTTCTTGCTACCCTGCTTTTCCCAGACTTTCCTTTCTTTGCTTTTTTTTTTTTTTGCCAGTCCTGGGCTTGAGCTCAGGGCCTGAGCACTGTCCTTGGACTTTCTCAAGGCTAGAGCTCTACCACTTGAGCCTCAGCACCACTTCCGGCTTTTTTCTATGTATGTGGTACCAAGGAATCGAACCCAGGTCCTCAAGCATGCTAGGCAAGCACCTTAACCACTAGGCCAAACTCCCGGCCCTTTCTTTGCTTTTGATACAGTATCACAAGAAAGATAAGTAAAATGGTTCCTAATCCTATAGTTGAAATCTCTGCTTCACAAAATGATCATTGTTAACTGGAAGAATGGTTCATAAGTACTGGTGTAGCCAAAGGATGGGAGGATAATGACTTTTCTTTGAAACTATCCATCCAAGTACAGATATGCACTTTCTCCGGGGGCATGTTTGGCTTTCAGCATCATGGAGAGAAAAGGTTGAAATAATAATTTGGGGGGGGGAGGGAAAGACTACCCAATCCGAGTTTGCACTGCTTCCACGTCTTGTCTTTTTATGGGCAAAGGAGTTGGAGTTTCACATCCAAATATCAGACCTGGGAAAATAATTAACTATAATGCATGTGTCAACTCCAGGTTCCTGGGTATTTTTGTTTCTTAAATCATCTGGGGATTCTCATCTTGAGCAGGAAAGTCACCCCTTATTCATGGAAATCACCTGCCATCTGAACATCTCAGAAATTCCCAATGGCCTTTATGCTAAGCAATGCAAGGACTCGAACTTCAACTCTTTAAAGGTCAAAGGAAATATAGAAAAGTCAATAGTTTTATTCATATGTCATTGGTGGTATAATATTTTTATTCATATGTCACTGGTGGTAATCACAATACTACTACTAATGACAATAATAAAGTCAATCTCATTAGGCCTGAGATTGGGGCATGATAGGATCCTGTCTGACATCTGTGGACTATTTTCCCTTAATCACCTGAACTTCCCAGCTCTTATGAGGAATTCGTGAAGTACCACCTGCAGAAGAGTATTCACACAGTGGTACTTTCTAGAACAAGAGAGGAAGGGCAACTTTTCCAAGAGAGAGCCAAAAGTACCAAGAGAGCATGCATAGATTTTAGTAAAGGGGAAAATTAATCATAGTCTGATTTCTGAGACCAGCCACTCAACTTGTTAGCTAGCATCCTTGCTGCTTTGTATTCCATGTTCAGCTATGATGTGTGTGTGTGTGTGCGTGCGTGTGTGCGTGTGTGTGTGCGTGCGTGTGTGCGTGTGTGTGTCTTATCTGAGAATCTTTCAGAGTCTGGGATCAGCAGCTAGAGTAAGAGGTGGGACAGACAGAATTGCCCCCCGCTCAGCCTTGCCATGAGCAGGCACAGACACAACGTGCTCCTCCCGGTAACTGGAAGCCGCACAGCCACCTTACACAGAGATGGTTGTGTGTAAGACACAGGGTGGGGGGGGGCTCCCTCTCTGGGTGTCCATCTCCTCAGCAGCCCCATGCTCCCACGGGGCCGGCTCCCCACCTCCCGCTTCCTCTCTGAAGCCTCCTTCCTCTGGCAGTCATTCCCAAATCTTGTCTCTGTCTCCCTCAGCCATTCCCACACCCCAGCCATTCAAAACCCACGTAGCCCGCTCTCACCTTCCTACCTTACCGTGATTTGCTGAGGCTAACTTTGCACCGAAGTCTTAAAGACTTGGTTCTGCCCTTCCCTCCCTCCATATTAGCATCTCATGGTTAGATTGTTTGAAATCTCAGAAAGGAAAACGTCTGAAGGGAAATGAGAACTGTGCTGGTGTTTCTTGTGGGTCCAGGGAAGGACCTGCACCCTTTTATGAGAGGCAGGTCTGTGTGGACTCCCAGTATTCCCCAATGGGGAGCTGCCATTGCTCTTGAACTCAGCATTCACGTGAGTAGTTGTTTTTTATCTCAGGATCACTTTCGTGAAGCCTCGAAAGAAGGAGCAAAGATGTCAGTGCCACAGAATGCGCTGTAACAGAGGTGGTGGTCACCTATGTGTTGTCTCTGAGTAAGTGGCAGCCTGGCTTTTATCAGGATGGTTGCAGTTGTTAGCAACACCAAAGTGTGTCTCCAGAAAGGAAACCCACACCTCGGCTGATCTGGGTAGAACTACCATGACAGGAGATCTGGTTATTTGAATTTATTTTTTTAGTGACTTAGGGCCTGTTTACTGTCTCTGATTATGTTGCTTAGAAACCTTGTCGTTCTGACTTGATTCCAAGAGACAAATGGAACATTTGGAACATGACAGAAAAATGTTCTTGGAACCCTGTCATCATTTGGGGAAATTCTCCATGCTAACTCTGTCTCACACATAGGTACAATGGCAGAAATATAATGTAACCCGCTTTCATTTCAGGCATTAGTCTGTGTAGCAGAAAGGAGGAAATATTTGCTTCTTTTCTCTAAACTCCTGCCTCCAAAGATAAAAAAGACACTTCCATTAAGCTGGTGGAATTGGAAGAAACGTTTTATCCTTCTTTTCTTTCTCTTCCTTTCCCTTCCTTCCTTCCTTCCTTCCTTCCTTCCTTCCTTCCTTCCTTCCTTCCCTCCCTCCCTCCCCCTCCCTCCCTCTGTGTCTCCTTTTTCCTTCTCTCTTTCTCCCTCTCTCCCACCTCGCTCTTTCTCTCCTTCCTTCCTTCTTCCCTTCCTCCCTCCCTCCCTCCTTTCCTTCCTTCTTTCCATTCTCCTAGGGAGGAAGAATGAAAAGCTAGGAACAGATTTGTCCTCTTTGGATCTTTGTCAAGTAAAATGTCTCCCTTTATACTCTGATCCCTTTTTGTAATAAAGACAGCCAACATGAAGCTATGTATGCCCACCTGTCCTCCATTAGCAAGGCCCACCCCGCAACATAAAATCCAGTGCTTGTTCAGAGTCTTCACTGAGATAGAGTGGAGGAATGCCATTCACAACACCAAGACTAAGAAGGATGCTTTGGACCCTACTCCAAGCTCTTGTCAATAATAAAGCTGTTTTTGTGATTTCATATCCCTGTGTCTGCTTGTGATTCTGCCCAGAATTTGAAGAAGAAAAGCATAATTCACTTAAGACTCCATAAATTATTGTAACAGAATCAGGCAAGAGTAGCATCTTCATACCTGGAAGGGTGTCCTTATTCTTGAACAAACTAAAATTTAGGACATTCAGCTACTTGCCCAGTGATGTGCAGATACCCAGTAACTGAGACGGACTACGTGTCAGAAATCGGGAATCTGAGTTCATCATCTTGGGCAACTTCATCATCTTCCCCCTCCTTTTTGTGAGATGTAATCCATATGAGAGCTCCATAATTCTGATCACAAATTCATTCTTTTCTCATCACCACAGAGAATGAGATCATCAAAAGTCAGTTCTTATACTTGTATTTTGGAGCCCATCTCTCTACCCACCTAAAATTTTTTTTAAAGTGTGAATTTATGGCTTTATTACTCATGATTCAAATTCTAGCATCTTTAGTTGCCTTATTTGTATGACAATAAGTAAGTGCTTTATCCTTTTGGAAAATTTGGGCAAATCTAATATGCTTCATCCTTTGGATTCAGTAGTTAATTCCTTAAATTTGACAACATGATTTAAATAAAGTATTACACAATTTACCTGTGTGTATAATGTCTATATAATTTTGTATAAACATATGTATAACATATAGTACATATGCATATATAATGTGTATCTGTGCACCACCCATGTGTAGTGTGTACACATACATATTCTTTATTATACCTTATGAATATACATTATACATACCTATATACTAACACCATTGTCTTCCAATAAAAAAAATTGAAGCTAATGGACTTGGAAGAGGACATAAGAAAATGGGGACTTCTTTTTTCCTTTCATGATCTTTCAGTAGTTTTACAAAGGACTTTCCACTCAACATGTCAGTTTGTGAGTACAATACATCTTAATTAATGTCACTGTTTTCTTCTCCCCCAGCTTTTCCAAACCTCTCCCACTATCTCAATTTCCCTAGTTGCATTTACACATATGTACACTGAATATTATGAGTGCATTTCCCCACCTCTATTTATCTACCCTTCTCTCCTTGATGTTCCACCAATCGTACCTCACACTCCAACTTCCTAATGGTTATAAAAAAGGGAAATTTCCCTTCTCACACTTGAGAAAAAGCCAATAGTTCTGGGCTGTCTACCCACCTAAAATTTTTTATGCAGTCATGTCTCTTATGACTCTTGACCTTCTTGAACTCCCAACACCTGTCAGTCAAATTTGACTTTGCTTCTGCCAAAGACACTATCCTTATAAGGGAATCTGTCAGAATGTCCAGAGATACTGATCCTGTAATAGGGTATCTACTCTTGCTATCTATCTGTGTTTCACTCCCACAAGCCTATCCCTCCATAACAGATTATTTCAGTAAGCATTTAGATATGCTACAGTTAGGCCATCTCATAATAAAGAAATACATAAACAAGCAATGAAAATGCTCCCAGCATTATATATTATGCCCGTATTATTGTAGTTGCTTAATAAGCAGTCTACATCCTCTTCACTTGACTTCCTTTTGCTCCTACATTGTGCCCATGAACCCAACCTTAACACCTTCTTCAGCTAATGTTCCCTTTTCCCTTCAGCTCTTAGCGGGATCAATCACAGTCAACTATGCTTCCCATTGTGAAGCCATCTCCCAACCTGTTTCATAGCTTAGGCATTGTCATCACCTGTCCAAAATCCAGGGTATCTGATTTTTTATGACTAAACCAGTGGTGCGCAAGTATTTAGTCCCTTATCTTCAGTGCCAGTACCAAGGTGCGATGGGAAACTTGACATCACATTCAATACCCAGAGATGGGTATATGACACAATTTTACCCAAGGAAAAAAAGAAGATCTACTGGTTGCTTCTAAGGATATAGTTACTTCTGAGAAAATAACACACACACACACACACACACACACACACACACACACACACACACACATATATGCCCCCCCAACACACACGTTTTCTTTTTTCTCAGTGCGGAAGAGAAAGCATGCAACGTCTTGAAATATGCAATAGAAAAATAGCTAAAGAAGGGATTTTAAATACTCTTATCATCTGGCACAGTGGCTCACGCCTGTAATCCTAGCTACTCGGGAGACTGAGATCTGAGGATGGCGATTCAAAGCCAGCCCTGGTGATAAACTCCGTGAGATTCTTATCTCCAATTAACCACTAGAAAACTGGAAGTGGTGCCGTGGCTCCAGAGGTAGGGTGGTAGCCTTGAGCTGAATCGCTCAAGGACAATGCCCAGGCCCAAGGATAGGGCGGTAGCCTTGAGCTGAATAGCTCAGGGATAGTGCCCAGGCCCAGAGTTCAAGCCCCATGCTGACAGATAAAATAGCAACAAGCACAAGAACAACAACAACAAAAAAAAAAAAACCTTGGTTTGGAGGAATCTAGAGAAATTACTCAAAGCTGGCAGTTGGATTTGCTCCTTACCAACCCACAACAGAATTCAGGAAGCATAAATGAATCATGCATTTAGCAATGATTATGAGATAAATCACGATTTTGCTAAGGAAATATACAAGTGTCATCTATGGAAAATCTGAGCAAAGCAAGAGCTTCTAACAGAGTGCTAGAAGCTCTGTTGTGTAAAAACCCATGCCATTCCCAGTACCATCCCAGATTCAAGTCTCTGCTCTTTTCCATGTAAAATAAGCCTGGTACAGTTGCTTTCAGAACTGTATGCTAACAGCATAAGCAAAGCATTACATTTATAATCCAAGGAAGAACATAAGCAAAGTCTATTTTAGATTGTTAATATTACCATCTATTTCACACATCAGAATATCCAGATGGCAATCCAGCAAGGCGCACATAAGTTTAGTATATGTGGAAGTTATAAGTTGAATACTGGGAAACATTGAGATTTTAGCTCTGAAAATCTTGGCTCCAATACTCGCTCTGAAAAGAATAGCATTTCTGAAGAAGAGAATGTCTGTTGCATAGGGTTGATCTGAAGATCATTTCTGGAATAAGATGAACACTCTAAGGCATGGGGGCACCATGCCAAGTGTCTCTCACTATCAACACTTCCCCCATTCCTGGATCCTTCTCCTCCCCCCGCCTCTAGGCTGTTGTAAAGAATTTCCAGCACACACATAAAAGAATAGCATGTAGCTGGGTGGCCCAGGTCTGTAATCCTAGCTACTCAGGATCGAAGTCAGCCTAGACAGGAAAGTCCGTGGGACTCTTACGTCTGATTAGCTACCAAAAAGTCAGATGTAGAGTTGTAGCTTCAGTGGCAGAGATTATCTAAGAAACAGTAACCAGGCCCTGAGCTCAAGCCCCAGTACCACCCCCCCCACACACACCCTACCCAAAAAGGAGATCATGTGAAGATAGAGGCAGAGAGGTTGGCTGGACACATACCACAGGCTATGCAGCATCCAGGATTGCTGGCAGTCACAAGCACTGAGAAGGAAGCATGAGCATGCTTTCCATGAGCCATCCCTGCCAACACCTTATTTAGACTTCTGAAAACTGCCGAGAGAGTGCATCGTTGTTCTTTTAAGCCACAAAGTTTGACTTCACTTGTGAAGTCATTCCTAGGAAATGGTTACAGCCTTCCATCGGAAAGTAGAAAGTCCAAGTTCCTTAACACACAGCAACCCCTTCAAGGAATGTTCCCAAAACAACTTACACATGATACCTCACTCATGAAAGAATGGGTATTGTTCATAAAATATTGTAATCTGGCTCACTATTGACCTGATCCTGCAATATAGTCATAAAGGGCAATATTTATAAAGCAAAAAAATAAGGTATAGCTTCATAAAAGGGCTCTGAAATGTCTTCAAAATCTAATGTTGAAGAAAAGTAAATCCTGAACAATATATAAAATTATATACTTTGGGGCTGGGAGTTTGGCCTAGTGGTAGAGTGCTTACCTAGTATGCATAAAGACCAGGATTTGATTCCTCAGTACTACACACAAAGAAAAAAAAAAGCCAGAAGTGGTGCTGAGGCTCAAGTGGTAGAGCTCTAGCCTTGAGAAAGTCCAAGGACAGTGCTCAGGCCCTGAGCTCAAGCCCAGGACGGGCAAAAAAAATTCTATTCTTTCTTTCTCTCTTGTAAAAGTATTTTTATTAGCCAGGCACCAGAGTGTTACACCTGCAATCCTAGTTGCTCAGGAGACTGAGGTCTGAGGATTGCAGTTCAAAGCCAGCATAGGGACGAAAGTTCATGAGACCCTTATCTCCAATTAACCACCAGAAAATTGGAAGTGGCACTGTGGCTCAACTGGCAGAGCACTAGTCCAGAGCTGAAGAGCTCAGGAACAGTGCCAGGCCCAGAGTTTAAGCCCCATGACTGACCAAAAAAAAGGTATTTTTTTTTAAATCTTTAAGTGATTATACAAAGGAGTTGCCACCCAACAAATGAATATTTGTTTATAAATATAGTGTGTCCTGATTAATGTCATCACTTTCAACACTCTCACCAAGTCTTCCTAATCTGCCCCTTTCCTCGCTTTTCTTAATTTTATATGATATCTATTGAATTTCTGTTTGGTCATTTAACAAAATAGTTTATGTATGTAATGCATCTTGGTCTGTATATACTCTCAGAATCTTGCTTTTCTTTGCTTTCTATCCTCTTTCTTTTTTTTCTCCATTGTTTTTGGCTTTACTGGCTTTTGAACTCAGAGCACTGCCCTTGCTAGGAAAGTACTCTACCACTTGAGCCATGCTTCCAGCTAGTTCAGTAACATATTATTAACACATACGTCTTTTTCTTTTTTTTTTTTTTTGCCGGTACTGGTGCTTGAACTAAGGGCCTGGGCACTGTCCTTGGGCTTTCTCAAGGCTAGTGCTCTACTACTTGAACCACAGCACCATTTCCAACTTTTTCTGTGTATGTGGTACTGGGGAATTGAACCCAGGGCTTTGTGCATGCTAGGAAAACACTCTACCACTAGGCCAAACTCCCAGCCCTACACATATGTCTTTATAAGGACTTTCTTACCAAACTAAGCATATACTTACCATGTGATTCAGCAATTGCACACTTGGGCATTTATCCCAGGGAAATTACAACTTGTATTCACATCAAATCTATACATAAATGTTTATGGTAGCTTTACTTATACTATCCCAAAATCGAAACATAAATGCCTACAATAAGTGAGTAATTACATTTGCTATATTCATACCACAGAATACTACTTAACAGTTTCTTTAGAAGTGTTGCTCAAACATAACAACTTGAGAAGACCTCAAGACACTTACCCTATATAAGAAAGCCAATCTCAATGATTACATATTAAATGATCCTATCTGTATAGTATTCTTGAAATGACCAAATAATAGATGTGGTTTATACACTGGAAATGATAAAATATTGCTAAAAGAAATTAAAGACACAAAAAATGAAAATCCTGAGTTATGTGAATTAGGACTCATATTATTAAGATTTTAATGATACGCAAGCATCTTTCATGCAATTCCTGTTAAAATCCCAGTGCCATTGTGTGTGCACCACACATGTCTGTGTCTCTGGCACATGCTCTATCTCTGAGCTATATCAACATATTTTGCAAAATAAAATAATGTATCTCAATACTGCTATACAATCTCAAAGGGATGCTAGATAGTACAAACAAAAGTGAAAAAGAACAAGGTTAGAAGTCTTATACATCTTGATTTCAAAGTTCCTTACATAGTGGCAGTAATTAAAACACCATGGCACTAGTTTGAAAATACACAAACAGAACAGCAAGCCTAGAATAAACTCAAGCATATTGAGCTTTGTCAAGAATACACAATGGAAAAAAGTCTTTTTAATAAATAATGTTGAGAAGGTCCATGTGCAAAAAATTTAACTTAAATTAAATTGGACTCTTGCCTTACACCATGCATAAAAAATCAATTCAAAATGGATTGAGACTTGAGTAAAAGACTGAAAACTTAAAAATTCCTAGAAAATAAATAAAAGTTCTTGATGTTAGTCATGACAATGATTTCTTGAATATGGCACCAAAAGCACAGTCCAGAAAATTAAAAACAGACAAATAGCCTTCAATACACTAAAAGGTATTTGTACAACAAAGGAAATAATACACAGGGTTAAAAGGCAACTTATACTATGAGAGGAATTACTTGAAGACCATTAATCTGCTAAGGAGCTAATTTCTGTAATATGCAAATAATTTCTACAACTCAACAGCAATAAAGTCAAACACATTTGATTGTTAAACAGATTTGAATAGACATTGCTTTAAAGAAAACAGACACATTAGCTGACAGGTCTATGAACAGAGGCTACACTTCATTAATTATCACAGAAATGCGAGTCAAAACTACAACTTCACTCCACATATATTTGGTCATTATTTTAAAAATAAAAGACAATTTGTGTGTTAGTTCTTACACCTATACTCTTAGCTACTCAGAAGGCTGAAATCTGAGGATCTCAGTTTGAATCTAGTCTAGGTAGAAAAGTCTGTGAGACTCTTACCTTGAATTTACCGCCAAAGAGCTAAAAGTGGAACTGTGGCAAAAACAGAAGAGCTCCAGCCTTGAGTAAAAAAGCTAAGGGCCAACCTCTAGGCACAGAGTTCAAACCTTGGTAGCAGCACTTGTACCCTTAAAAAATTAAGAAATGTTGTCAGGATGAGGAAAAAGTAAAATCTTGTACTGGTTGATAATGGTGTATCAACTATAGCAAACCATATGGAATTATCATAAGATACCAATAACCCCACTTGAGTATGTATCCAAAAGAAGGAAACCAGGACCCTAATCAGGATGTCTGCATTTCCACATTTATTACAGCACTACAGTCACAGTAGCCAAGAAATAGAGGCATTTCAAGTGTCAATGAACAGGTAAATAGATTTAAAAAAAAACACAACAATATGGCATTTGTAAATAAGTGAATAGCTCTTTTTTTTTTTTTTTTTTTGCTGGTGCTCAGGCTTGCACTCTGGGCCTGGGTGCTGTCCCTGAGCTTCTTTTGCTCTGTGTGAGTGTGTGTAAGTGCTCTATCACTCAAGCCACAGCACCACTTCCAGCTTTCTTGAGGGATTACTTTTAGGAAATAAGAGTCTCACGGAGTTTCCTGCATGGGCTAGCTTTGAAGACAGGTCCTCAGATCTCAGCCTCCTGAGTAGCTAGAATTTACCAGTGTGAGCCACTGGTGCCAGGCTTCAGCCACATTTTTATTTATTTTTATTTTATTTTATGTTACTTTTTCCCAGTCCTGGGCCTTGAACTCAGGGCCTGAGCACTATCCTTGGGCTTTCCTCAAGGCCAGCGCTCTACCACTTGAGCCACAGCACCACTTCCAGCTTTGTTTTCCCAGTGTATGTGGTACCAAGGAATTGAACCCACAGTGTCATGCATGCTAGGCAAGCACTCTACCATTAGGCCAAACTCTGGCCCCTCAACTACATTTTTAAAAAAAAGGAAATTCTGGGCTGGGAATGTGGCACAAGTGGCAGTGCCTTAAGCAAAAGAAGCTCAGGGACAGTACCTACGCCCTGAGTTCAAGCCCCAGGACTGACACACACACACACACACACACACACACACACACACACACACACACAGCAGAAAATCCTGCCATTTGGGACAATCTGGGTGAACCATGAAAACATACTAAGTGAAATAAAAGTGTTAAAAATGACAGATAGCACATGGAAAGCTTTTCAAAATGTAAATTTGATCTCATTCCCTTCCAGTTTAGAATTCTGGGTTGGCAAGGTAAGGTTCGTAACTGCTCTCTGCCTACCTCCCAGCCCCATGTTCTGAACTCTCCTCTCCCCTGTTTCACCTGATTTGACAGTGACATTGGCTGTTTTGTTCTTGGAAACATCTGTAGATTAGGGTACATCCTGTTGCTTCTACATGAAATATCCTGAAGGAGTTAAGCAACCTTCAAACTCTGAAATAGACAAGTTCTCCCTTTGGGCAAACAAAGGGAGAAAGTTGAAGGGAAAAAAAGAATAAGTAAGATTCCTGTTATTCTTCAGGACCCTAGAAAAAGTAAGATAATTTTGAAGACATTAAGTCCACGTGCCCAGAGGATGCTCCCAAAACAAAGAAAAAAATTACCTAAAACACTAAGAAAATACAAAACTTTTATTATGAAGACATACAAGAGGAAATTGCAATGGCTAAAATGGCAAAGAAAGAGAGAGGAGGAAGGGAGGGAAAGAAAAAGGAAGGAAAGAAGGGAGAACGGGAAAGAGAGAGGGGAAGGGAAGGGAAGAAAAGGGAAAGGAAAGGAAAGGAAAGGAAAGGAAAGGAAAGGAAAGGAAAGGAAAGGAAAGGAAAGGAAAGGAAAGGAAAGGAAAGGAAAGGAAAGGAAAGGAAAGGAAAGTTCTATGGGTGTGTAGAGCGGTTGCACAGTGTGAGGTAGGGTGCCATAGCTCACGGGAGCTGCGTGGTGTGGGACCTTCATAATTTTCAGGTCTCCAGTGGCTCAGCTCTTAAGATCAGTTCAAACCACAAGTTGGGAAATGAGAAATGATTGATCCCCAGCAGATTCATGGAAAAAAATCAAGAAGCAAGTTGTCTATTATAACATGCAATACCATCTACATGTTTCTTTATCTACACAGGTGAAAAAATATTTCAAAGAAACAAATAATTTTCAGTGCCATTTAAGTAATTCCCTCCATAAAATAGACTAATAAAAGGATAATCTCTTTTCTTTTCCTTTCTTCCCTTCCCCTTTCTTCCATCCTTCCTTCCTTCCTTTCCAGCACTGGGGCTTGAACTCAGGTCCTGAGTGCTATCCCTGAACTTTTTTTGCTCAAGGATAGCACTCTACCACTTGAGCTGCAGCTCCACTTCCAGCTTTTGGGGGGGGGGTAGTTTATTGGAGATAAGAGTATACCACAGACTTTTCTGCCTGGCTAACTTTGAACTGAGATCCTTAGCTTTCAGCTTCCTGAACAGCTAAGATTACAGGTGTAAGCTGCTAATATGTGGAAAATATCCGTGTTGAAAAGATAAAGATGCTATTAACAAAGACCAGATAATTTTAGATCGCATTAAAAGAATGAAGCTGGGTAGAGAAGGTTGGAATCAGAGTATTGTGTAAGCTGTGGCTTACGTGGCAGAGTGCCAGTCTTGAGTGAAAAAGCTAAGTGACCAATACCCATGTCCTGTGTTCAAGCCCCAGTAAACCCATTAAAAAAAGAAAAAGAAAAAGAAAAAGAATGAGCCAGTCTACCCGCAATTTATTAAATGTGGAAAATAAGAAAACTATATATATATATATATATATATCATATCTTCTGTGAAATTTTTCTCTCTGACTTGAGACTGGATTCAGGTACCTTAGGATCTACCTTGTGCATCTCAAAAGTCTGTTATTGGTCAGGGAATGTGTAGCCTAGTAGTAGAGTGCTCGCCTAGCATGCACTGAGTATCACATACACAGGAAAAGCAGGAAGTGGCACTGTGGCTCAAGTGTCAGAGTGCTAGCTTTAAGCAAAAACTGTCCAAGGACACTAACCAGGCCTTGAGTTCAAACCCCAGGACTGGTGGGGAAAAAGTCTATTATTGCAGTGGGCGGCTGTGATTGTTTTTTACACGTCTGTTTCTCTTACTGGACAGATACTGTGTGTCTTTTGTAGCTCAAGCTTGCCTAATGAACCAGTTACAGTCAATGAATCTTAACTAAGGAAGGGCTCTCCTTGTTCTCCTACAGAATGTTGCTGGCACAGGAATACTTGAAAGTAAAGCACATGCGTGTATTTTATTGACTGGAACTCTGAGACCTAACGAGGAGCAACGTCCAAATCAAAGCCAAGTTCCCTGACAGTCCTTTAAATCAAATGTTCTCTCTGTCTTTAAGGATCTATTCCAACTGCTTGCTGTCTTGGTCTGCTAACCCTTAACTGATTGTTTAATGCTATCCAGCTGGTTTTGCTTCCAAGATCTTTGACTTTTTCTTCCACTGACCATAATGTACCAAAGAGAGCTTATAAAGAAGTGGTACTTTGAAGGGAATTATTCTTGTACTTAGCTCCCCTGTTTAAACCCTTGTCACTATCATCATCCACAATATAATCCAGCCTCTCACACACATGAACGGTTTGTGATTCTATCCTCTTAGATTGCTATGCCCATCTACCCATAGGTTTGTTAGCAATATGGACATTATTCTGCTTTTCCTTACACATCATCAGTGGTGTGGCACAACACTGGGGTCTCCATGAACTAGAATTTTTCTCTGAAAATGCAACAGACAAAGCACAAAGCACCCATCTTTTCATGAAAAGGCTGGCAAGGAATCAGCCTGAGGGTGACTTCATGCAAGCCCCCATTTTCCAGTAGAAAGCAAAAACATTCTGGTTCCCATTAAATAATTTCTCACTCTCCTGATAAAATCACATTCTCTGAGCCTTCTTTGCCCATGATGTTTAGTTAAATGTCAGTGCCTTAAGCACAGAAGAGAGGGCCAACAGTACTGCTTAAAATTCCAGACCCAGCCTGTCATCCAGTCAAATCATCAACTTTTCCAGTTGTGACCATGGAGAGGGACGACACATTGATCCTGTGGTAGAGGTGCTTTTATAAAGTAAGAGTATCAAGAGCTCTGATTTGAACCTACTTGAAATCTAAAGAGTTGGCCTAACCTCTTTCATAAGTATTTTATTTTACTCATTAAGTAGTTGCAAAAAGGGGTTTTGATTCAACATATATGGGGCTTGAACTCCAGGCCTTGGTGCTGTCCCTGAGCTCTTTAGCTCAAGACTAAAGCCACAGTGCCACTTCCAGTTTTCTGGTGGTAATTGGAGGTAAGAGTCTCATGGATTTTTTATATTTTTTATTGTAATTAATAGAAGGGTTACATTATATTCATCAGATAGAAGGTGCATTACTTCACAAATATTGATACCCTTTCTCATGTTCTGTTTCCCATTTCCCTCCCCCGTCCCTCCTCACAACTTGATTTCCCCCCTTCCCTCTCCTATTTCAAACAATCAATTAAGCATATATAAAATATATCAGATAACAGGGTGAAATATTGTAACAATTTGAGATAACCAAAGGACAGTAAAAGAGATGAGAGATAACATAGTACATCAAGGACAACAATCACTCATTATATGGCTTTGAGTCTCATGGATTTTTATGCACTGGATGGCTCTGAATTACAATCCTCAGACCTCCACCTCCTGAATAGATAGGATTACAGGTATGAGCTTACCAGCGCCCAGCTCGATTCAACATGTATCTTTTTTTCCCCCTGAGGCATTTTATTTATATGCATGTGTTAATCCCTAGAAAAAGAATCCCAGGATTATCCCTCCTGTGTGTTTCCATCTTGCTTCTTCACGGTCCATGATGTTCGCTGATGTGGTCAGTACAAGGAAGTCAAATGAGGGTGGGAGCACATTATTCTGCCATTTTTTCAGGGGTTTTGAGCTGCACATCAAATCGGGGGCTGATTACGCCACACTTGGTTAACCTGCCTGTGAGGGTCACAACAATTTTTCCAGCTCTGTGATCATCCGTGATTTCAAACTCACCAGTGTAGCCATGCTTCATCATCACAGAGAGAAACCGGACTCTGACTTTGGGGCATGGCCTGATGAGGACCTGGCGTCTCCTCTCTTCTCAGCACTGCTGACGCTCTTGAGGCGTCGGCCAGGACATTCATGTGCGTCATGATGGCAGCATTGAAAGATGGCAGAAAGAGAAACATATATCTTATTTTAAGTAACGTCCGTAGGTAGAAAGTAAAAGGAAGTCATGATTTTAAAATACCTCGTTGATGCTTGAAAGTTATTTGTTGTATTCTGTTGGAGCGCCATAATGTGGAATTTGTTTATTTGCTTTGTAATGCTGTTGTTCAAGTTGTTTTCAAAAACAAAACAAAACAAAAAAATAGCCAAACAAAATCAACTCTTTTCGTGCCCTCTACTGGTGATTAAGAGACTAAAGCTGTATTTAGCAACAGATAAATTTGCGAAAAGAAACAAACCAGGCCCTGTTGTTTCTTTCTTACTCTTCCTCTTTCTTTCCTTCCTTCCTTCCTTCTCTCTTTTCTCCCCACCCCCCCTTCTCTCTCTTTCTTTAACAATAGAGAGGGAGATGAAATCACCCTCCACTGGACAGACTGTATGTCTAAAGACATCTGCAAGGTTATCAGTTTTCTGCTAGTTTACTCCCTACAGTTATACAATAGCCCAGACAAAAACACATAGGCAGATAACCCCCAGTGGCTACAGCATTCGCTTAAAAATATCTCCATCTTGTTTTTGTACTCCAGTGTCGTCAATATTTCCTTTCATCTAGAAGTAAAAAGAATAGACTGGTAATGTTGCTTGTAAACCTAGCACATGGAGCGCTGGGGCAAGGTTTGAATTAATGCCAGCCTGAGCTAATACTAGTGAGCTCAAGGTTAACCTGGAATAAACAGCAAAATCCTGTCTCAAAAAACAAAAAGGAATAATTGCTTCATAAGACCTTTCCTCTCTTGTGAACAGTTGCCATGGGTATGAATTAAGTAGTTAAGTAGGAAACTTAAAAATGCTCCTCAGGGCCTGGAGTTTGGCCTAGTTGTAGAGTGTTTGCCCAGCATGCACAAAGACTGGGGTTTGAATCCTCAGTACCACAGACATAGAAGAAGCAGGAAGCGGTGCTAAAGGCTCAAGTGGTAGAGCTCTAGCCTTGAGAACGTCCAAGGACAGTGCTCAGGCCCTAAGTTCAGTTCCCAGGACTGGAAAAAAAATGCTGTTTAGTCCAGCCTCAACAGGACTTGTAGAAACAAACATGTTTCCTCATTCATTCATTCACTCATTCATTCATATAGCTAGCTATTATTGCCACCTACTTCATGACTAGATCTAGAAAACCCATGGATCCGTGTAGATTTGCAGTGAGCTAATCAAGTAATATAACAGGAAATACTTAACACTAAATAAAGTAAATTGAAACTCTGGAAACAGCAAAGAAAATCCTGCTCACCTGTGCATTGCTTAGGCAGGCTTTCTGACCAGAGCGCTCAACCCATTTGTTCATGGCTGAAAGAACTTGTCTGTGAATTATTTCTTTTTGTCTGTGAATTATTTCTTTTTGTCTTCCTCTCCATTCTCCCATTCTAATTATTTTCAAACCTAATGTCAGATCATTCTTCATCATGTTGAAGGTCTAAAAATCCTGTGGAAAACAGTAGGTCTTAAAGACAGTATCATAGAAGATCTGGAGCAAGGTTTTCTTTTAATAGCAAAATAATAACCTTCCCCCAACGATGCCACCATTTAAGAGGTCATGTCTCCAGGCTATTCACCTTCATATGATCTAAGATAGTGTTTATACATAATTTAAAGTTTGAAATACTGAAAATCAGATTGTATTTAATTAAAAATACAAGTTATGGATGGGCCAGAATAGGACTAAGAAACCAGTGACACATATTGACCAGAAGGTGGCAGTATTGCTTTTCCAAATAACTCTGGTGGGGAAGTCTCTTGTGTCTAAGGGATAAAAATTGAATGAAAGGCCAGGCACCAATGCCTCCTGCCTACAATCCTGTACTCCTAGTTATTTAGAAGGCCAAAAGATGGGGATCATAGCTCCAAGCCAGCCTGGGAAACAAAGTCCATGAGGCTCTTATCTCCAATTAACCACCAAAAAGCTGGAAGGAGAGCTCCAGTGACAGAGTGCTAGTTGGGCAAAAAAGCTCAGGGACAGTGCTCAGGCCCTGAGTTCAATAAATAAATAACCAATCCTAGATGAGGCTATTTCATTTATTCTATGCTTTACTTATACATACCATTTATAAAAATGAATGCAACCTGTCTCTAGACTGAAAAGTTCTCTATTTCAATAATTCTCAAAATACACACTAGGTGAAAACATTTAATTTTTTTCCTTTTAAAATACAATAAAGCTGGGTGCAAATGGCTAATACCGGTAGTCCTAGTTACTCAAGAGGCTGAGCACTCAGGATCATGGTTCAAAGCCAACTGAGGCAGGAAAATCCATGAGACTTTTATCTCCAATTAACCACCAGAAAACCAGAAGTGGCACTGTGGATCAAAGTGGTAGCCTTGAGCAAAAAGTTTAGGGACTGTGCCCAGTCCCTAGTTCAAGCCCTATGACCAACAGAATAAATAATAAATACAAGTCCAGACAACACCCACTTTTAAATGATCCCTAAAATGTTTCCTATTGGACCTTCCATATGGAAGACAGAAGTACTACTTAGCTATACCTCTCTTTCATCCTTTTGCTCATTTCTTTCACTTTGTGGACTTGAACTCTCAGCAGTTCATCCTCTCCACCCCCCTCCCCTGAAAACAAAGGGAAGAAGAGCAAAGGGATAGCCCTTTCCCAGTGGAGCTAAAAGGAAGATTTCTCCATCCTTCTTCCCTGGGGGCCTACTGTGATACCTGACTCCAGCCCTGCAATTCTCCACAGGCTTATTGGTCAACGAGGAAATGTGTCCTGCAGAATTGCCACAAGCCCCCTCAGACTTCACAGAAACGTAATAACCAAACATTTGAAGAGAAAAGTAAAGCCCCCAAAAGAGGGTCTTTTGTTGTTGCTTATTATTTCCCATTGCCTTTTCTAGTTCTCAAATTGCATTTTGGTAAGCATACTGATTGATTATGAATAAAAGAAGAGAAATTGTGCTGGACTGATTTCTCTTTTGCTTAAACAACAGCAATAATCACAATCAATAGGCTGTTCCACGTCTTTTTCTCTTCAGTTGTGAAGAAGCATAAGCCACAGGTAGGCATAAGGGTATAGACCTGTAATCCCAGCTTCTAGGTGGAAATATGAGGAGCAAGATTTGAAGACTGCCCTCAGAAAAGTTGGCAAGAACCTGTCTCAAAGGCAAGCTGCATGTAGTCAGTCGTACTTGCCTGTGGTCTTGGCGACATGTGGTGGGGGAGGGGGATAGAAAGATCTAGATTCAAGGGGTGGTCAGGGCCAAAGGACTAATGCGTAGCTCAAGTAGTAGCACATTTCAATCCCCAGAATGGAAAAGCAAACAAACAAAATTCTGTCTGCCCGGGAATCACACCTAAACCACTACGGGCGCATTAGTTTACTGTGCTTCCAGTCCAAAGAAATAACACAGTCAGCTGACACCTGCTGCTCCCTCTTCCCTCCTCCACTCCACGTGGGAGACTGCTTTCTGTGAGAGTTCGTGGCTGAGAACATGACGTTGATGCTGCAGCCAGAGAAGCGCCAGGTCAGCAGCCCGGAGCTAAAGTCATGTGTACCTACTCTGAAGTGCCCGTGCTTCATCTTCCGTGGGCTTCAAAGTTAAACAGCCAACACAGGCAAAGCAAACCAAAGTACAACCGCAGCAAAAGACAAAAACGACTCTAGAGCTCAAATGAAACCTGCCTACCAGCCATGCATTTTTAATGTGAACATTTATGGAAATTGACTTTGATGTTTAAATGATATTTTTTTCTTCATTGGTTATTTATGAGCCTGGAAACAGAAACTCAATGGGTAGAAAGGATATACTTACTGTCTTATCCTATGGTCAATAGAAAAATGAAAACTCATCCTCTCCTCAAGCTACATCATGATAAATAAACTTAAGAAAATGTTGCCATAGGGCCGGGAGTTTGGCCTAGTGGCAGAGTGCTTGCCTAGCATGCACAAAGACTTGGGTTCGATTCCTCTGTACCACATACATAGAAAAGCCAGAATTGCTGCTGTGGCTCAAGTGGTAGAGCTCTAGCCTTGAGGAAAGCCCAAGGACAGTGTTCAGGCCCTGAGTTCAGTCCCCAGGACTGCCAAAAAAAAAAAAAAAGAAAGAAAGAAAGAAAGAAAGAAAGAAAGAAAGAAAGAAAGAAAGGAAGGAAGGAAGAAAGAAAGAAAGAAAGAAAGAAAGAAAGAAAGAAAGAAAGAAAGAAAGAAAATATGTCTGTAATCCCAGCACTTGGGGAGTTGAGAAAGGAAAGTTGTGAACTTGAGCCACATAGTGAGACTGTTTCCAAAATTAATTAACTAAAAATAAAGAAAAATATTTCAGTAAATTTAAGACATTGTCTAATGCCTTCTGGCCCAGTAAAAGTAGTTAATAAAGGAAGGAGATGGATATTAACAATAATGATGTGATGGATAATGTAACAAGCAGATTTAATCACTGTATTAATGTCATATATGAAGTAATGTTATTAGTGAATGTATTGGACTAAAAAATTAGGTAATGTAACATTAAAAAAGGGGGAAAGAAAGGACTTGAAGACGCCAGGAATGACACAAACCCAGTCTTCACTGTTAACATAGGTCTCTGAGATTTCTAGAGAATGATGGAGTCTTTAGCATGCGCACCTAAGATTCTTTGAGAGAACAAGTTCTCTAGCAGACTTAATGTCCTAGATTAAGCTTCTGCAAACAAATCTCCCCATAAAATTGTGAATGACTTGGTCTACACACTGAACCTCAGGGCAGACCTCTCATTCTTCCATTACCACCTCTCAGATCAAGAGCTAGGTCTCAAACAATCACCCTGGCTACAGACACCACTGATGGAGTGGTAGTTCTGCTATCTTCAGAGGGACTGGCAGATGCTTGACTCTGGATCTTGAAATAACACATTATTCCTGGTTTCTTATGTCAGATAATCTCTAGGAGTGTTGTACACACATTAAAGATGCCTGGAGTAAAGCTACAGAGAGCTGAGGCCTGTGCGCACAAAGAATGAAGCAGGCTGGTGCACATACGTATAAATCCTAGCTACTACAGAGGCTAAGATCTGTGAATAGTGGTTCAAAGCCAGCCTAGACAGGAAAGTCTATGAGTCTCTTGTCTCTGATTATCCAACAACAACAACAACAAAGAGTGGAATTATATATAGCTCAAGTGGTAGAGCCCCAGCCTTCAGCAGAAAAGCAGAGAACATGAGAGCCTGAGTTTAAGCCCCAGGATCAACACACACACACACACATATACACACTCAAGATAGTGGAGGCAACTTATGTCTTGTCACATTTCCAATGTCAAAGGAACTTTTCCAATTTCTACTTTTCCAAAGTCAGAAGATTTTGCGGCCTATGGAGAAGAAAATGCAGCAAACAGGACCTGGCCACTGCATTCCACCGCCAGCTATAATGACTGATTTCCCTCGGGACAGCTGGCGCAGTCCTCGCTGTGTCAGGATCAAATGCGTATGGCAATTTTGCTGATAAAGATGCCTTCACAAAATCCAAATTGGACAGTTTCAGAGCCTTAGCTGACTTCCACCTTTCCTTCAACTTCCACCTTTTTTTTAAACTAATGCCCCTGAGCGCAAGTGCAGGGCTAGAAGAGAGTTTGGTCAGAAGAAGTGAAGTTGTTAATGGAATCTACAGGAGCTGTCATGGTCTCTAAGACAACTCCAAATGAGACTGTCAGATGAACTAGCTCGCTGTCCCGGTAAGCAGGGGACATGCTGAGGTTGAGATCATCAGAAATGGCATATCCCCTTTTGACTAGACAGAAGGGTGAGGACTCTGATAATAACCTGAAAATTATTTCTAAGGGTAGTTCCTTAGCCTAGCTGCTCCAAGTCCTAGATTTATTCTGTAGCCCAGAGGGAGGAAGCCAGCCAAGTGTTGGCTGCAGACTCCTGCAATCCCGGCACTTGGGAGACTGAGGTGGCAGCAGGTTCACAAATTCAAGACCAGCTTGAGCTGGTACTTTGTGTCAAAAACAATAAAAGGGTGAACTGGAGATGTGACTTAGGTTTCATGGTAGAATGCTATCTTAGCAAATGTGACGTTCTGATTTCAAACACAAAGAAGGAGGAAGAAGAGAGGGAGGAGAGAGGAGGGGGAAGAGGGAGGAATCTCTTAATATTAGAATTCCTTTTCTTTTTCTTTTTTTCTGGTCCTGGGGCTTGAACTCTGGGCCTAGGCACTGTCCCTAAGTTTCTTTTGCTCAGGATGACCACTTTACCACTTGATCCACACAGCCACTTAGGGCTTTTTTGAGTAGTTAATTGGAGATAACAGTTCTCACTGAGTTTCCTACCTGAACTGGCTTCAAACCCTGATCCTCAGATCTCAGCCTCCTAAGGATCTAGGGTTATAGGCTGGAGCCACCAGTGTCTGGCTTCAGTATTGTTTCTTATGTTGATTTGTGTTTTATGAATGTTTCACCTTTGAAAAATTACACAGCTGTCTACTTAAAATTAAAGACTTTTTCCTCTCTTTCTCTCATCTCTCTTTTCTCTCCTCTCCCTCTCCTCTCTCCTCTCTCTCTCTCTCTCATTTCTCTCTTTCTCATCTCTCTCTCTCTCCTCTCCCAGGATTTGAACTCCTAGCCTTGGGTCTGCTAGTCAAGCACTTTAGCACTTGAATCACTCCCCAACCCTTTTTTCACTGATTATTTTAAAAATAGAGTTTCACTTTATGCCAGAATGGTGATCATCCTATTTCTGTCCCCCTATATCACTGGAGATACTGTGATTGCCATGCAGCTGAGATAGTAAGTAGGCACTTGGGCCCATGCGCGCGCGCGCGCACGCGCGCGCACACACACACACACACACACACACCTGTGTTTCCTAGCTTTATTGGTTGAGATGGAGTCTCTCATACTTTTTTTTTTTCTCCAAGCTAGTCTTGAACTGATCTCTGCCTCCCAAGAAGCAAGGGTTACAAGTTTGAACCACTGCATCTGGTCAGTGAATGGTTCTTGAGAGATTAGGAAGGGGGGAAATGCCAAGGAATATTTTGGAAACACTTTGGCAAATGTTACTATGTTCTGTGTAATTAGGTAATTACTTTATAACAATGTTTAACTTTCTGTGTAATAGTGATGTGGATGTATAGAACATCTTGCATTTATAAGATACAAACTATTTAGAGCAGGAAGCTTGAATATCTGCAACTTGCCCATAGTTGGTAAGCTTGTATACAAAAAGCACACAAATGTATTGCCAATGAGATAAAATGTTGATAGCTAGTGGATGTAGGTAAAAGTTACATGGGGTATTTATCCTACTGCTCTTTCAACACTTCTGTAGGTTTATAAAAAGGTCGAGGAAATAAGACTAAAAGTCAGTCAGGACATACACGATCTATCGGTGGTGTGTGCCGAGGATCCATCTGTTAATGCATGCTGTTTGAGGTTTGCATGAACCCTCTCCAGTTACAGGACCTGTCATCTGTTAGCCTCCAGCTCTCATCTTTGTGGCTTTCCTAAATTCTCCTTCTGTTTTTCCTGAGCTGCTTCCAGCCTGCAAGAGGTTTACCAAAGATGAACTTGTTATTTGATCTCCACAATTGAAGCAAATACGATAGTCAGTGTTTATCCTGTCTTTAGAGAGACATAAAAAAAAAATACCTCCCACATAAATTTTTTTCTAATGTAACCTAGAAATCCATCATTAACAGTCACTTGGCCTTTTTTTTAAAAAAGAATTAATTCCTTGAAGATTTATTATTTCTTTAATTAGCATATTCAACACAGCAAGAATGGTCAATAATATACTAGTATGTCATTTTCAACCTCTAGTTTATGTATATTTTTAATATGTGTGCCAATACTGGGGCTTGAACTCGGGATTTTGTGCTCTTGCTTGGGAATTTTATTCAAGGCTGATGCTTGAGCTGTGTCTTTATCACCAGCTTCTCCTAGCCCCCCCTAGTTAATTGGAGATAAAAGTCCTTAGATTTGGGCTGGGAGTTTGGCCTAGCAGTAGAGTGCTTGCCTAGCATGCACAAAGACCCAGGTTTGATTCTCTGGTACCACATACATACAAAAAAGCTGAAAGTGGTGCTGAGGCTCAAGTGGTAGAGCTCTAGCCTTGAGAAAGTCCAAGGACAGTGCTCAGGCCCTGAGCTCAAGCCCTGGACTGGCAAAAAAAAAAAAATAGTCCTCAGATTTGTCTGCCTAGCCTGGTCTTGAATCCCGATTTTCAAATCTCAGCCTCTTGAATAGCCAAGATTATAAGAGTAATTACAAGGACCAGATAATCTGTATTTACTTCGGAGAAATTTCTATTTTAAATTCTGTTTTTTGTCTGTGAGTAATGACTTGGGGTTTTGGAACAGGCTGAGGTATAGCTTGTCTTACGGGCTCCATGCAGGTTAGTAATCCTTTGAAATTCTGTTCAGAAACACTTGTGCACAACTCTGGAATGTGGTTAATTATCAATTCTCAAAAGCAGTCCTCTAGGCTTCCGTGTTAGGCTGGTTCATTGTAATATGAAATCTAGGTTATCACATCCCTTTTCTCTCAAATTGTCAAGTAGAGATTTTGCAGGTTATGGGTTCCTGGGGAAACAAAAGTGCCATCTGTTTTATTAATAGAGTCTATCTCTTCAAAGCAAAAATGTACATTAGAAACAAATTATTTGGTGCTCACCAGGTGAAATTTAAAACAACTCCCCAAGTGACTCCAAAGGGAATTAGACTTAATTCAATGTAGAACACATGAACCTGTTTCTAAAAATAGCATTGGAAGCCCTTGAATTGCTATAAGTTTCATTCCAGAAAAGTTGAGTTATATATTTTTTGGAGCCTGGAGGTTAAACTGCTTTTTGGTAGATGTCATGTCGGCTTACTATTTGAATCAGGACAGGATGAAGCTGAATAGAATTCTAGAGGAGAAAAATGAATGACCATTACTGGCAGTAAGACAGCCAGGCATTGCCAATAACTTTTTAAACACATAATACACATACTTAACCTCCCTTCAGATTTTGATTAGTTATATCCACATAGACTGAAATTTCTGCACCAGAAATTTCTGCACAAGCCTGATTCTTGATGAGTTGAGCTCCAAAGGATGAAGGAAAAAGATGGAGTCAGCTCTCTCCTGTCCCTTCATGTCCCCACCTCCTATACGTTAAGCTCTGATAGAGATGGAATGTTAGGTGAATACTTGAGAAATGCTTTTGTAAAAATAAACCCAAAAGTTCAACCATCAGACACACAAAGGGCGAATCATACCTTTCCTTCTTGGTAATTTTTTTATTTTCTTGCCATTTTATCACTCATATTGAAATTTAAGGGCAGGGTTCACAGTTCCTGGGAGGGAAAAACACTGAAATTTCAATTAAAAAAAAAAAGGACAGGATGCTTTGCTCAGTTGCCTGAACTGAACTCCAGAACAGTCTTGGTAGGATGCACAGGCTGAGCAGGGCATCCAGCTGAAGTGGGTGGAGACCAAGAAACTTGGAGAGAATGGACATAAAACTCAGTGATCACGAGCAGGGATCAAGGTGACTGTCCCTGGGGCACCTCCTGATCACGGGATGCAAACAGAGACAATAAATAGGTTAGCTGAAGTTGAGATTTGGTAGGAGCAGCTTACTAATTGCAAAATTGTGCACCCCAACCCACTCTGGCTCTAGTCTGGCCCAATATACACTTAAATATGCATACTGTGGATCTCTGTAGGGCGTGCACACACACACCTGTGTGTGTGTGGGGGGGGGTTATTCTCAAATTCAAATTCAGTCCTTTCCTGCCATTCACATTCCTATGCCTAGCAGTGTGACACATTCCCCTTAGTCCTCAGCTCCTGAAACCACACTAAGTATACCATCAGATCCGGGTACCAGTGGCTCACCTCTGTAACCCTAGTGACTACTCAGGAGGCTGAGATCTGAGAATTATGGTTTGAAGCCAGCCCAGGCAGGAAAACCTGTGAGACCCTTATCTCCAATTAACTCCCCCCCACCACACACGCACACACACACAACACAAAGCTAGAATTAGAGGTATGGATCACATAGCAGAGCTCTAGCCTTGAGCACAAAAGCTAAAGGATAGTGTTGAGGTCCTAAGATCAAGAAAAAAAGAAAAAAAATACATCACAAAGCCTAATAATATCTAAAGCTTTGTCCAGATCTAACAACACGTGAAATCAATTAACTCCAAAAGGCACAGGCGTAGGCAGATGGTAAATGTAGGAGAACGGCATTAAAGGACCTCAGCCTTAGGTACCAGAGACCCTATCAAATAATCATGGGCTGACCCTGAGACCTTTCTTAAACAATCAGATTCCTTTGACTGGTCCCATATGGCTAACGGATTGTCTTCATCTTACTGTGGGCATTAGCAGGTATTAGCACCACCTACTTCCAGGATGGTCTGTTTTGTCCCCCCCCCAAAAGCAAATTCATATCTTCACAGAACACCTGTTCCTTTTGAAGCTGTGACTCCATAATCAATAATCATTAGTCTCCTCTCCTACATAATAATTTACACAAGAGGAAAATGGTGTCCTAATGGTTCTCATTTGAATTCTGACTAGCAGCTGCAGGCTTTAGCTGCAGTGGATGAAATCTGGAGCCCATTTCTCTCAGCCCCTTGGTTCTGACAGGATCGTGAACCACTGGAATTCCAGTCTGCCCTGGGAAAACTTGTTGCTCAAACCTTGTGATATAGATAGATAGATAGATGCTTACCTACCCCCAACATCCATTTTCTTTGACATAAAAAGCATGGCTTTCTTCCTGGCCAAAACCCATCTTATCTTAATGCAGTTTAAACCCCACTTTGTGCTTAGCTGTATGCTTCTCAGGTAGTAGAAACAGATAACTCACCTACTGTTCCCAAAGAGAAAAGGTTATGACAATTGCTAAATGGTAGAGAGCTAGATTAGATTGTCTCTTAAGACTGCATAGACCTATGTTATTTTTAATTTCTAAGCTCATTTCATTAAAATATGTGCTAAAACTGTGGCACCTCATAATATCTTGTGGATAAAAATTGTTATTAAAAATGAAATATTATTAGCCTACCAATACCTTAAGAAACCTCTTCCCCTCTCCCCGATGGAAACAAAGAATCGTGGAGAATTCACATGTGGAGATGCCAATCTCAAAGCAACATAGGTCAAAGTAACATAGGGCTGGAAAGCACAGCATGATGCCCAGAGATTTGAGAATTCTGTTCAGGTGATAATCTACAGCTCTAAAGACTCCAGACCTGGGGTACTTGAAATGATTCATGACTACAGAGCTATCTATAAGAAATTGAAAGTGGAGTAAAAGACAATGAGACAGCTTCTTAACAGATGTTCATAATGCTCAGAGAAATAACAAAGTCCTTTTGAAAGTTATAAACAAATAGGTAAACACTTCTGATCCTGATCAGCCTTTTGAAAGTAAGTTCAAATTGTGAGTGAAAGGATAGAGTGAGGATTCATACAACCATAATTATGCAGCTTTCTACTCACCTCATTTATTGAGAAATTATCTTTCATTTCTAAAACTTATTTTGTCAGGCAGAGTGTGTCAGCTAAAGTCTCTGTACGTTGACTATGTAGTAGTTATCACTGTGCTTATTTGTGTTAACTATGAATATACAAGCAGACAAAGTTTGCCTCTCAGCAGCTTGGCAAGGAGATCAACATAAGAACAATGAGAAAAAAAAGCAACAAAAGGGAAGAAGGAGGAAGAAGGATGGGAGGAGGAAAGAGAGGAAAGGGAGGAGGAAAACTATATTAAAAGAAGAATCATTTTCTGAAAAGATGTTCTGAAGAGTGGCTTCAGGAAAGCAAGCATCAAAGTCCTACAGATAGTATAGGACAAAATGTCAGATCTAAGAGAGGAAGCGATTTATACAACATCCCACCAATAAGCAGAGGGTGAGACCTAGCACCTGCTCCCCTGTCCCATATTGTTTCACTGGAGAATGCTACTCTCTGGGTACGCCTTCCAAAAGCCCCTGTAAGGCAAACTTCTCCCCACTTCCTACTGCTTCACCCCAAAGAATAGTGGAACTGCAAAGCTGATAAACTAGATTTACAAACCAAAGAGAATTAGAGCAGAAACCTGCTTCTCAATAACCGTTACAAGAGTACAAAAAAAGTCTACATAATAAACAGAAATTCTCATATTTCTCTCCTCTGTAAATAGACATTATCTATCTATATGATAAATCAAAGCGTGCTGTAAATGAAACTTTTTTCCAGTGTCTTTATATTCTTCTTCATAATTTCCAGTTCAATCAATTTGGGGGGAAATGGTGGTATAAACTGGAATGGTGTATTGACCTATTTTTCCCTAGTCAGGAAAGTATGCTAGCAGTTTCACCAGCTCTTAGATTTCCCTGCATTTTAGTGGCAGTAAACAATATGTTACAGAGAAAGAGGAACTGTGAGAAATAGCCCAGCTGGTTTTTATGAATGTTGCTTCACAAATAAAATCCACTGGGATTTGAAGCTAGGAGAGGTGACATTTGCCCCTCATCCTGAGGAAGAGACAGAAGGATCAGACAGAAGGATGGTGAATTTAAGGCCAGCCTAGGCAAATGTAGCGCTACCTTGTTTCAAAAACAAAACAAAAAGGGTCTGGAAGCATGGTTCATTTGGTAGAGTATTTGTATAGCATGTGTAGATGCTGGCATCCATTCCCAGTGCTGCAATCAATTAATCAAAGATTTGAACCACCTTGGTTATAGGAGAAATTGTTTTAAGGTAATAGACAAATACGTTTGCATTTAAAATATTCTGTTAGAAGTCTTCAGAAATATTTCCAGCATAGTTGCCTTATAGTATGGATATATTTTACTTTTTCTGATGTTTTTTTAAATAGTCTTAAAATTATCTTTAAGTAGTTGTACAAAGGAGGTGTCATTTAACAAAACAGTTTATAATCCATCTTCACCTGTGTCACCTCCCCTTCAGCAATTTCATCCCCCTTTGACCTACCTCTTCCTTTACTTTTCTTAATTCAGTGGTATGTACAATAAATTCTTGACTGCATTCTCCCTACCTTCCCTTCCTTTATTCTCTCTCTCCCTCTCCCTCCTCTCCCCGTTTCCTTCTCTCCCTGTTTTCCTCTGTCCTCCTCCCCCTCCCCCTCCCCATCTCTCTCCCCTCCCTCTCCCCTGCTCCCTCCCCCTCTGCCTTGACCTCTCTTACTCCCCTCCTCTCTCTCTCTCTCTCTCTCTCTCTCTCTCTCTCTCTCTCTCTCTCTCTCTCTCTCTCTCTCTCTCTCTCTCTCTCTCTCACTCTCTCTCTGTCTGTCTCTCTCCCCCTTTCCCTCTTCCCCTCCCCCCACTCTCCCTCTTTCTTCCTCCCCCTTCTCCTCTCCCTCTTTCCTCCTCTTCCCCCCCACCTTCTCCTTCTCCCCCTCCCCTCCCCCTTACTTTCTCCCCCTCCCCCTCACTCCCTCCCTTCCTTTTTTTCTATCTATGGAAATAAAATAGCCCATTGACATAGACATTCATTTTTGTTTTGTTTTGTTTTGCTTTTTGGCCAGTCCTGGGCTTGAGCTCAGGTCCTGAGCACTGCCTTTGGGCTTTTCTGAAGGCTAGAGCTCTACCACCTGAGTCTCAGTGCACCATTTCCGGCTTTTTTCTATGTATGTGATACCCAGGAATCAAACACGGGTCTTCATGCATGCTAGGCAAGCACTCTACCACTAGGCCAAACTCCCAGCCCTCATTTTTGTTTCTAAACATAGCCATGGAGTGGGAGGAAAATCCAGAAATCTAATTTATTAGCTAAATGTATTTTAAGGCATTAGGGGAAAGAACCATAGTAATGAAATCATCTTGTTTGAGACAAACTAATTAACACAATAACTATGCCAATAGATAAGAGTCAGAAAATGCTATACATAGTCATCATAGACAAGTAAATGAGAAATAATGGCAGATTCCAGTGTTTTATAGTGTGATCTTAATGGTATTGTGATCCATAAAAAGTTCTAAATAAAATAACTGCACATGAGAGTGGAATAATAACTATTACAGCTGCCATTTACAAGGCACTTAGCATAACTCACACTCTACTAAATTCCTTACATACATTATCCACTTCCCACTCACAATACCTTATAAAGTAGGTACTATTTTTGTTCCATTTTTATGGATGTCTAACCAAAAGCTTAGAAAGATCACTCAATGTCATTGAGATGATAAAATATTCTTGGGCCGAACTATGTTCGACTCGGAAAAATCACTCTATAATATTGACATTCTATAAATAAATTTATTGCCTACCTGCGATATTTCTGTTGATCAGGGAGCTAATGGAAGATTGTGTGTGTGTGTGTGTGTGTGTGTGTGTGTGTGTGTGTGTGTGTGTGGTGTGTGTGTTACAGAGATTTGAATTCATGACTTCCTCTTGCTAGACAGGTGTTCTACCACTTGATAAACTTCTTTTCTTCTAGTTATGTTTGAAATAATGTCCAGCTTTTTGCCCGTGTCAGCTTGGAGTACGAACCTACAAGTCCAAGCTTCCTGCTATAGCTGCATGACAGGCACATGTCACCATGCCCTGTGATTGATTGAGATAGGGTCTTGTGAACTTCCTGTCTAGGCTTGCCTTCAACCATAAACATTCTGATCTCAGCCTCTGGGGTAGTTAAGATTAGGGACATGAGCCACCAGTGCCCAGTGCAGTGAGAGTGTTAAAGTGTGATCAAGTTTGTTTACTAGAAAGTTCTGGAAGTGGAAAGGGGGCTGAACTACTTTCTAGCAGAGGCTGTGGTATCAGGAACAGCATTTAGGATACATTATAGTAGTCTGTGTGAGACTGAGGACCCTAGGGATGTACTGGCAATGGAGATGGAGAAGAAGCACATTCAAAATGTATTTTCGTAATATATTTAGTAAGAATAGATCAGAACTTGGATGATGAGGGGTGAGAAAAGGGAATGACTCGAGCCTGAACTTGGATATTCGATCCCGTAGCCCGAGAGATGCCACTGATGGAAGAAGGATGGAAAGACAAAATAGTTGGGAAAGGTTGACAGGACAATCAAATAATGAGTGCACTTTTGTTTCCTGGGATCATTCAGTTAGATGTGCATAGTTAAAGACGGTCATGAGCATCATTACCATATAGTTTAAAGTTGAGAGAACAGGTGAAATCTCTTAGAGAGGGTTTACAGAGCAAGAAGAAAAAATGGCAACACTAGCACCTAAGGGGTAAAATCACAGAAGCAGAGTGATACGTAGTGGGGGAAAACCAGAGAGAGGCAAAAGAGAGGACATGTACAGAGAAGCCAAATGAAAGAGGATCTAACGGAGACCTTTGGATTTAGCCATTAAAAAGCTATTAGTGCAGTATAAATTAAGAAATAGAAGTCAATGTCACTTTAGAGTCAATGTCATTCTCAGTGATAAGGAAGCTTCCACATTACCGAGTCCTTTGGGATTGCCCAGCATCTACTTTCACATGGAAAAAAGATTGTCAGAGTCTTACTATGACTATTAAAAGATTCGGGCTGGGTGTTTGATGTACCTATCAATTTAGCACTATATGTTTGGTTGGATTAAAAAAAATAGCATTGCCTTACCTAAGTTTATTATTTAATTACCAAAAGGAAAAAGACAAAATAAAGAAGAGAAATTCCAAGTCCTAAAGTGAAAAATCTTCAGTTAATAAATGCTTAACATCCTATCATCATTTTTATTAAGCATGGGAGTATTACATGAAAGATGTATGTTTAGAGACCTTGATTAATTCACTATTCATATTATCTGAAGACGTATGTCATTAAGAACTAGTCCTGATGAGAGACAGCACATATATGTATATGTATATATGTGTGTATATGTATACACATATATACGTGTATGTATATATACACAATTACATACCCTTTTTTTAATTTGCTTCATTGCTTTTATAGAGGTGATATACAGAAGGGTCATACATTTGCATGCTAGGAGGGAGTACATAAGCACATTTCCGTTTACACAGTATCATCTGTTTCCTCATTCTCTCCTCTTCCCTCCCTCCCACCTCCACCCACAAGTTAGATAGTTGACTTTCATCCATGTCCAGTGAACGCCACTGCTGCACTTCTTCACCCTTTTTATTATTTTATTTTTACCAACTAAAATAAAACCCTCCAGGCAAGAACATCAATGATTCCCGAGGCCCATCAGTTTTTAAAACAAGGGATTTCCATGCAAGTTTGAATTTGAGGAGTCCATTATTTCAAATGTCTTTGCACTAAGGACATCTTTATTTGTATACTGTAGTATTTCAAATGGGCATAATTGAAATACCCATGCAATGCATGCACTCTGCTTGTATTAATGTCACTTTATATGTTACATGCTTGTAAAGAGTTTTTAGCCAGGGGCGTCATGGCTCATATGCTTACAATCCTAGCTGCTTGGGTGGCTACGATCTGAGGATCATGATTCAAAGCCAGCCCAGGCAGGAAAGTTCGTGAGACACCTCAGAAGAGCAAGAAGTGGAGCTGTGGCTCAAATGGTAGAGTGCTAGCCTTGAGGGGAGGGAAAAGAAAAAAACAACAGCTCAATGACAGCACCCAGGCTCTGAATTCAAGCTCCATGACCTGCACATACACACACACATACACATACACACACACACACACACACACACACACACACACACACACACACTTAGTAGATGACAAACTGACTTGAGAATGCATTTATTGCATCGCTTCATAATCAAGCTTTAGACAAGTATGATTTCTAGCAAGGTATTGAAGTCATTCAACAACATTTTGCCATTTGATGTATTCCTTTAAAAGCTGCTAGATGTTTGCAAGATGTTTGTGTTGCTTGAACTAATCTTTACTTTGACTGGTCTGCCTACCCCAATCCTATGTTTTATGTGAAGGGCATAAATTATTCTGTTTTTCTGTGGAGACAATAGGCCTCTGAGAAAGTGAAAAGGACAACTTGAGTTATGGGAAAGTCAGAGATTAGATCAGACAAAGAATGGACAGTTTGCTGTGCTGTCTGCCCTATTTTTCTTCTTTGTTACATCACACATAGGCTGTTTCTATAATTCCTACCTAGCTCTATCACCAATGTGATAGGAGTCCTTGCTTTATAGTTTTTTATTTGTAGCAACTGGCCAGATAACACTATCTAGAAGTATCTAGTTACTTCAAAAATTGCAATGTCCAAGATAAATAATAATGTATCATGAGTCAATATTCACAGGCAAACAAAGTTAACATTAACATGGACTTGTAATTGAATGACTGCATGAAGTCCAGCTGGAAACAATTCACAGAGCCTACGAAGGGCCCTTTAAAGTTGGAAAGACATTGCGTTTGGAGGTCTCTGAGGAGAAGACTTCAATAGCAGCAGTACAGAAGAAGAAAAAACAACTTTTCATTTGTGTTCCAATTGTGCAAAGACTAAAGCCTAACTGATGAGAGAGCATGTGACAGGCAAATGGGCTTGAACAATAGCACAGAGTGTGGTGAAGGGAGTTGAGTTTGGGGCTAAGAAATGAGTAGAATTTTCTTTAAGGTCTTGCCAATGACTTACAGCTTGGCTTTACCCTAATTATTTATGCTTCTTCTTTCCCTCCAATGTTCTAATCCCTTTGACTATAGAAATGAAGGAGGGAAATGACTTGTAGCAGGCTTGTACCATGGAGGCTGGAATAACAAACCGCCAATAAAGAATTCTGTTCAGTCTTTGCTGGAGATCAATGAATAGACGAGACCACCCAGATGTAACTTAGAACATGGGTAAATTTTGAAGAAACACTTAGCTTCTTTCCCTGTCTTGCATTTCAGCAGGAAATAAATAAATAAATAAAGGAAGGAAGGAAGGAATGTACAGCAAAATCATAGTGAAGGGGAAAAAGTCTGGATTGTTGGTGGCTCTCATACTCTTCTGTTGAGTGGATGTGATATTTGGGTAATAAATCCCATATTTTTGGACACTTAGTTTATCTTCAACTTTTTGCAATCAAAAATAAGTTGAGGGGCCGGGAGTTTGGCCTAGTGGTTAAAGTGCTTGCCTAGCATGCATGAAGACCCAGGTTCGATTCCTCGGTACCACATACATAGAAAAAAAAAAAAGCCGGAAGTGGTGCTGAGGCTCAAGTGGTAGAGCTCTAGCCTTGAGAAAGTCCAAGGACAGTGCTCAGGCCCTGAGCTCAAGCCCAGGACTGGCAAAAAAAAAAAAAATGTTGAATTAAGTGTTATTTAATGCAGCACTAGGAAAGCTGACTGCAAATTTGAAGCTATCTTAGGCTATCTAGTGAGACCCTGCCTCAAATATGAATCTTTTTTATCAAATTGGCTATTCAAGTTAAGTAAATTTAGAGGGTTAGAGGTGTAGCTCAAGTATTAGAGTGCCTGCCTAACAAACATGAGGCCTTGAGTTCAAACCCCAATTCTCTCGGAAATAAAAAATAAATAAATTTTGGGTATTAAAATCCTGGGGAAAAGGATAGGAATATTGTGGCCTTTTTCATTGGTGGTGCTGGGGTTTGAACTCAGGGTCATGCGCTTGCTAGGCAAAGGTTCTACCATTTGATACCACCTCCTCGGCACCGTCCTGAACTCTTGATATATAGTCTCCAATTCTTTTATAAAAAGTACACCAAGAAGTGGCACTGTGGCTCAAGGGTAGGATGGTAGCCTTGAGCTGAAGAAATCAGGGACAGCGCCCAGGCCCAGAGTTCAAGCCAAATGACCAAAAAAAAAAAAAACCCAAAAACAAAAACAAGAACCCATACTTTAGCAAATTGTGTGTGAACGTATGTTTCTCTGAACTTTCTCAAGCAATTTGCCTTCCTGTTCTTTCATCTCTAATATTCCATAAAATTTTTTTGCTGGTGTGTGTGTGTGTGTGTGTGTGTGTGTGTGTGTGTGTGCGCGCGCGCGCGCGCGCGCGTGTGATGAAGGCGGTGGGGAGGAGGGAGGTGGAGGGGGAATGGTTGGGTTTGAACTCAGGGTCTCATGTTTGCTGTTTTAGTGTGAAACTGCTGTGCCTGCCTCTATTCTGGTTTAAGTTTTAACCCCCACCCCCAATGGTTGTTTAGATGAGATCAGATGTGTACCTTAGTCATAATCTGCCTACTTGTGTGATCATACCAACATGCCACCACATCCAGCTTTCCTTCTAGGGATCTGGAGCCTCCACAGACTTTTCTGCCTGAGTCGGTCTATAGCCACACTCCTTCCAATCCCAGCCCCCATGTCGCTTGGGGTGATAGGTGCATGCCACTATGTCCAGCTATGTATTTAGAAGGGATTTTTCACAATTCTATGAGTTGTTCTCATAAGGTATAAAAATAGAAGAGAACTTCTTGAGTTTGTAGCCAGTCAATAAAAAGTGTGAGGTAGCCTGAGTCCCCAAAATGTGGTTGGCTTGTAAATTGATGGAAGTCTTTAGAAGAATTGAGTTCTGAACTTGGAAGGCACCTGACCACATGAGGTGGTTCATGCCAGTGATAAATTGTAGTACTCTAGTTGCTGTCAGAATGGGTATAAAATTCTGAGAGACAGTCTGGCACATGGTGTGAGCTCAGTAAAACTGAGTGCCATTATTGCTTTTAAGTATTCCTACCACTATTATTAACAAGGCTATCATTTCTTTACTAACTCCCAGGAATAAATCATTGAAGTACTATTTAACTGTTATTCAACAGCATTTCTTTCTTTCCTCCTTTCCGGCTTTGAGAAACTCTCATCATGGAAGACAGTAAGCAGAACAGACTCATTCAATAATCTTTTCCATCCGAGTTTTATAAGTGTTTCCCTCAGCCTGTGGCTGTCCCTAAGCCACTTTGTTTTCTTTGCTTTTTATTGTCAGGGTGATATACAGAGGCTTTACAGTTACATACATCAGTTAGTGAGTACATTGCTTGTTGGTTATTATTACCCCCACTTATATTTTGCCCTCACTCCCAACCCACCAAAGCCTCTTCTTGGAATAGAAAGTTGAAAATGTGCACCTCTATAAAGTTAGTAAAGACAACCTTCTACATCAACCGTCTTTGTCAACAAAGATGACCTTCAACATCCCCCACTTGAAAAGCTCTAACATGAGTGTCCATTCCAAGTGGACAGGAGGGTGAACGCTAGTTTGGGGTCCTTGGAGGACTTAGTGTTCTTCAAACTCAAGATGATCTCATGTTCATATTTTCAGCATTGCTACCATGACAAGGAGTAGAATCCAAAATCACCAAGTTGCCTTTGCCAAGCTGGGCAAGAGGAATTCGCTGATCTGGAGAAGACAATTCTAAGAGAAGACTTTTTTCAGTACTGGAGTTTGATCTTAGGACCTTGCCCTTGCTCAATTCAAACCTTATCCCTTTCTATCTTGGCTATATTTTTTTCCCAGTCCTGGGTCTTGAACTGTCCCTAAGCTTATTTTGCTCAAGGCTAGCACTCTACTACTTGAGCCACAGTACCACTTGCAGCTTTTTGTGGTGAATTGGAGAGGAGAGTGTTATGGACATTCCTACCCAAGCTGGCTTTGAACTGTGATCCTCAGACCTAAGCCTCCTGAGTAGTTAGGATTATAGGCAGGAGCCATTGGCACAGAGCTTGCTCTGGTTGCTTTTAAGATAAGATCTCAGTTTTTTCTCCTGGGCTGGCCTTTACTATGAGCTGCTGATTTGTACTTTCTACTCTAGCTGGGTTGGCAGATTGTATGTCACCAGGCCAAGCTATTGGTTGAGGTTAGGGTCTCATGAACACATAGCCTGGGTTATCCCTGAACCAAGATCATCCTTTTCTATGTCTCCTGAGTAGTTGGGATAACAAGTATGAATAACCAGTGCCCATCCTATTGAAAAGATGTTTAAGACATTCAAATGTGGTAGAAAGTGTGTCCAAATGTTGTATGCTACTAGTCAACTATGTGATTGCAGGTAGGGTGTTGCTTCTCTCACGTTCAGATTTTTTTTCTACTAAATGTGAATAATAATGAATCAATCATGAAGTTATTGAAAGGAAGCAAGAAGACTGAAAGTGCCTGGCCCATGTGGTGGGGGGGATGGGAGGGTGGTAGGAGGAAATCCTCCTATTTGCTTACTATTTGAAAAGTCCCTTGCAAAAAGCTTTCTGGGATCAGATTACCCGTTATTCTTTCTCCTGAAAGGCAAGTCTTAGGTTACCATTTTACTGTAAACATCTTCGAAACACGGAGGAAGAAAGATCAAGGAGATTTGCGGTTCCTAGAAGGATTCGTGGTGTCTCTCAAACGGTTGAATTTCAGGGCTGATGCGATTCTGTCATCAGGGGTTTGCTTTCTCCATGTGGCTTCACAGAAAGCCATCTGACCTTCACAGTTCATTCTCCACAATTTGTTTCTTAGCAGGATCAGCCTTTTCTGTCACTTGGGCATTTAAAGATTTCTATTCTATATTTGCCACAAGGAATAGAGCCAGACTCTTACAGTAATGGACAGAAAAGCTTTTCATTTATTCAGAAGTCTCCATTCTTATCTCCTTTCTCCTTGAGAATAGAGCTTTATTTGCCAAGATTACAATGGTAGAAATGATTGCAAATGTAAGGTCACTTTCAGAAGATAGCTCATTTGGGGGGTATCAATGAGGGTAGAGTATCCTTTAGAGGAAAGTGCCTTTTAATTTCTTTTTGTTGGTCATGGGTCTTGAACTCAGGTGCTGTCTCTGAGCCTTTTTGCTCAAGGCTAGCACTCCACCATTTTGAACCACAACTCTACTTCTGGTTTTCTGGTGGTTTACTGGAGATTTTTCTACTAGAGCTGGCTTTGAACTGCAATCCTCAGATCTCAATCTCCTGAGTAGCATGAAAGCACCCAGCAGGAAACTTATGTTATATATGATAGCTATATGTCATAACTTATAGCATCTCATAAATTGCTGAGCTTAAGAGCATCATTAGGCTAATATTGATCAACCAATGAGAATATACCAAAGAAAAATGTCTAAAAAAGCATGCATTAAAATGCAGGTGATAGAATTATTGATTTTTCTTTTTCTTTTTCTGGAATATACTTTCAAGTTTTCTGTCTTGAACATAAATTATTTGCACATATTTTAAAAGTCACTGGGAAAATAATTACTTTCTCATTTCTCACACTAGGTTAAGTGATATATAAAGGAAGCATATTAACTGCTAGAAGAGGCACATTATTAGAAGAGCCAGAGATCTGGCTGCTGGTGGCTCATGCTTGCTGTTCTTGCTACTTAGGATGCTGACATCTGAAGATTCTGGTTGCATTCTCAGAATCAAAATTTGCCTGAGAAATCAAAGCTAAGATATTCTTATCTCCACTTAACCAGCAAAAAGTTGGAAGTGGAGGCGTGTCTCAAGTAGTGTAGCATCAGTTTTGAGAAAGAAAGCCAAACAAAATTATGAAACCCTGAGATTAAACCTCGGTCCTGGGACATGTGTGTAGTGAGGGCAGGGATGGAGAAAGAGAGTTTAAGACTCATCAGCTGTATTTAGGGATGTTGCCTTCATAATAAACCTTATCAGTGAAAGTTAACCATAGGCAAATCATACCCTTTTCTTCTCTTTTCCTTTCCTTTCTTTTCTTTTCCCAGTCCTAGGCTTAAATTCAGGTCCTGGGCACTATCCGTAGGCTTTCTCAAGGCTAACAATCTACCACTTGAACCACAGCACCACATCCAGCCTTTTCTGTGTTTGTGCTACTGAGGAATTGAACCTAGAGCTTTGTGCAGGCTAGGCAAGCACTTTACCAGTAGGCCATGCTCCCAGCCACTCCCTTTTCTTTTCTTTTCCTTTCTTTTATTTTGCTTTTTTGAACTCTGGGCTTGGTGCTGTCTCTGAGCTTCATTTTGTTCAAGGCTAGTATTCTACAACTTGAACCACAGAGCCACGTCCAGCTTTTTCTGAGTAGTTTATTGGAGATAAGAGTCTCATGGACTTTTCTACCCGGGCTGTTTTGAACTAGAATCTTAGATATTAGTCTCTTGAATAGCTAGAATTACAGGCATGAGCAACTAGCTCCCAGCCCATCTCCCTTTTCTTAATATTACTTTTTCTGTGTGACATTCCATACCCTGATATGATCTCACTACGATCAAGGGTAAGGCATACCTTTTACATGCACAGGTCACAGAAAGAACTCACAGTCTCCGCACTCCAGATTTCTACTAGGGATAGAAGGTATGGGTGTGTTGAAGTATTTATTTAGTATTTCTATTTATTTTGCTATTATTAGATTATATTCTGGAAACTTTTCCATACATCATGGAAAGAAGATTCTCTATGGGAACTCTGAAAATGGTAATCATTTCCATCAGAGGCAGAGAAGCTGTTTTACTTCTCTGCTAAAGAAGGCTTTTCTTGAAGCATTCATATTGCTCTGCTTTGTGATACAAGCTTTACAAAAGGGAAATTGATAGACACTCTGGCTTCTAGTCATATTGCTGGGTAATTCAGTGAAAGGGAAGTTAAATATTTGTAATGGTTATTTAGACCATGCATAGGTTACCAAAGAAAAAATCAATTCCAATATAAAGATACAAAGTGGTACACAGCGTCTTTATAGCTTCTCCTGTGACTCTCCAGCTTGTGCTCTTAAAGTGTCTAATGATAGGGAAGAAAAAATTGCTTATCTAATCATCTAACGGAAGAGAAGGGAAGGGTGATTGCAATCAATTGTTTCTCTAAATTAATAAATGTGACACTGTACATTTACACCTGAATAAGTGGCTATGTTAATAAGCTTAAAATAGGTTTCTGAAACTCTCTTCCTGATTAGCTCTGTATCATCCACACTCCACATCAGGCAGAAAACTGGGAAATCATATTCTGAGGTTACAGATGATCGTTGTCAGGTGCCTAATTATGGCTCATTTTCAACGTCATTTTAACCATTAATTAAAGTAGATATCCTTGACTTGACATTCATGCAAGAAAACCACAAAGAGATGTGATATACAATTCTGCAGAAAAAGCCACTGCTTGCTTCCTTTGTATCTGTTGCACATGGTAACTATAGTAACCAGCATTTAAGACTTCAGCACACAAAATCAAAGTCCTAGGCTGACGTGACAGCTCTCAAATGGCTTTGTTCCATGTCTAAGCTTTCCTTTCCTCCTTTTGCATCATATTTCACCCCCCACCCCAGCCTCCAGGGAGTAGTGCACAGTTTGAAGGTGGGCAGGCCAGTGTTCCCGGGGAAAAAGACAACCCGTGTGCACTGGTAGGCCACCTGCTTGTTTAGAGAAAACAAAATATGCGGTGCAGTGAAGAAAACTCAGCTCCCTCTGTGGTCTGCTGGGAAAGAAAGCAGCTAGCCTGCAGCAGCTGTTAAATTGTATGACCAGCAGTCAGCCCCCTTCAGGAGTAGAGATAGGTTCAGAATCCTGTGTTGCCTGGCCACAAAGGAACCAAGGAGTGGCTGAGAAAGGACAGATGATGTTTTATTTTATTTTCAAGTATTGATTTCTAAGCAAAGAAAGAGAAAGGGAACAAGGGAGGAGAAGGACCAGAAGGTAATAATTAATTTTTGAACACTTACAGAAAATAAATTGAGATACTTTTTTTTTTTCATTTTATTGTTACTCTGAAGGGGATATACAGAAGGGTTACAGCTGCCTAAGTCAGGTACTGAGTACATTTCTTTTTGAACAATGTCATATCTTCCTTGGTTTTCTCCCAATTTTTCCCTTCCCCTCATCCCAAGTTGTACACAAGTTGTTTTCATCAACATGGTGTCTAGTGGGTATCACTGCTGCATCAGATGGATTTTTACACAGTTTGGTTTATTTCATTTATTTTATTACAGATATATGCAAGGCATCCAAATAAAGAAGTGGCAAATAGCAACTTTTCATTTAGGACTTTCAGATTTCCCCAACATAAAAGAGAAAAGGGGGCATAAGGGACACTGACAAATTATATTTAAGACTGCCCTAAATGCTGAGAGCTCACTTTCCCTGTATTAACTGAGAATAAGCAGACCATCTCTAAAACAAAGAAAAGACATGCCATAAAACATTCATTTTAGAAGACTACATATAATCCTACATTGCTGGGCATGTTTCCTTGACTAATATAGTTTTATCTACGTATACTCTTAATTGAACAACAATCCACTAATTTAAGACTTGCTTTAAAAAAGAAGTCTAACATTTTGCTTGGCAAATGTGCCCATAGGAAGTATTACATTAGTAATACTTGCCTTTAGCTCAGTTCCTTTCTTTATGAAGTCAGAATGCATCACAGTGAATTAAAGCCACAAATTGAAAAGAAAGGGCATACTCTTGAGCTGTTATTATTTACTCTATCAAAAGAACACTCTTGAGAAGCACAAAAATAAAATCTTGTCTCATGCCCCAGGGAAAAGTTAAACGATTAATGGTTTGAGATAACTACTATAAAGTAATGATTCATTAATTAGATATGGGGAAATACATAACACTGCTTTGCTTAAAAAAAAAAACTTTAACTGTACTCAAGCCTTAGACTTATTTGAATTAATTTGGGCCTATGATTTGATGATTAAAAATAAGTTTAAAAAATTATGACCCAGGGACTGGGAGTTTGGCCTAGTGGTAGAGTGCTTACCTAACATGCATGAAACCTGGGTTCAATTCCTCAGCACCACAGACATAGAAAAGTCAGAACTGGTGCTGTGGCTCAAGTGATAAAACTCTAGCTTTGAGAGACCCTAAGGACAGGGCTCAGGCCCTGAGTTCAAGCCCCAAGACTGGCAAAAAAAATTATAAATGTACAACTATTTTATCCTATCTTTAGATGAGTTTTCTCACAGTACTGAATGGAGAAATGGCTGGGATAAAGAATAATTCTAAAACATTCATATATATGTACATATACATATGTGTATATACATATGTATGTATATATACATATACATACATAAAATGCTCCTTATGACATTTAGACATTTAAAGCTCATTTATTAATTTAGTTCCTTAGTCGGTGCCTCTGTAAGACATAAGTAAGGTGATGAAACAAGGACTTCCTGTCTGATGACTTTATCTGCCATAGTTTTTTGGTCAATTAGCTGACAAAATGTATAATGTGATTTCTTATTGCAAAGGGACTAGTGTCTCTTAATGTGGCCGTAATCAAAACTTGGGTATGTGATATTGTTTGCTATAGCTAAGAATTGTGCTGATAATTATGAAGATGACCAATAAGAAGGCATTATTCCCCAACTAGTTCAGACATGCACTCTGGTGGAAATGGAGGACAAAACAGGGATCTCAGCTCCAAGTGGCCTAGTAAGGCTGCTTGCCTGGCTGTTTTGAGAGCCTATATGCAAAAGCAGAATATCATTCTAAATAAAGAATACAGAAGTGTACTCAAGATGGGCATCTCTCCCTCATTGATTTCAATCCCTTCTCATTTACTTCTCTGCTTTAAACCTACATAAAATAGCAAAGGCCATTGTTTTGATTACAATACATTCACTTACTGAATATTCTTTCAGTTGCTGATGGTTTCTACAAAACTTGGGAAAGAACCATGACATTTGGAGAAATCAGAGCAAACCAAGATCTAATTGGTCTCTTTCCAGAAATACAGAATGGTTCGAAAACCATAATCTACCACATAAGCAGAAATAAGGACAAAACTCACATGGTCATCGATATAGAAATGGTCCTTGACAAAATTCAATTTGAGCAGAGGGCCAGGGCCTGCTATGTTAGGGATAAATAGGGAGTGGACTTACTTGCCAGATTTTTGGTTGATGGTGCATCTGTAAATTTTGCCTTGCTGAGACAATTCTTTATTTTTATGTTTATGACAGAACCGATAGGGCATACAGACAATATATACACATATGGAATGCGACTTGTTATAAGGAATTCACTCACACAGCTCTAAAAGCTGAGCAGTCCCATGATAAGTCATCTGTACACTGGAATGCCAGTGGCAAAGTTGCAATTCAAACCCAAGAATCTGAAAACTTATACCCCATGGTATAAGCTCCAAGCTGAGGGGAGGAAAAGACCAAGTGTTACAGTTTAGAAATTGTCAGGCAGAGAGAATGAGCTCTCCTTACCTTATACACTTCTACTCAGTGGTCTAGTAGCTTGGACTTCCTACTAACTGAAGGTGGAGTTAGAGCTTTTAAGGAAGTAATTAAAATTAAATGAGATCACAGGGTGGGGCACTGATCTGTTATGACTGTTGTCTTTATAAGTGGAAGAGACACAGAGATATCTTTCTGAGTGCGCGCACACTCATACATGCACACACACACACACACACACACACACACAGTGGAAAGGCCAAGTGTGGACAGGATTAGTTGGCAGCCACCCAATTGCCAGAAAAGGAGCCTTCACCAAAGACCAACCCAGCTTCAGCTTCAACCTTGATCTTGAACTTACCAGCCTTCAGAATTGGTTAAGCCATCACCACTTGTAGTACTTTAGTGTAGAAGCCACAACAGATGAGTAAACCTTTGGTCAGGCAATAATTTTTTATTTTTTATTTATTTATTTATTTGTGTGTGTGTGTGTGTGTGTGTGTGTGTGTGTGTGTGTGTTTTGCCATGCCTGGGCTTGGGCAGAGGCCTAAGCACTGTCCTTGGGTTTTCTCAAGGCTAGAGGTCTGCCATTTTAGCCACAGCACCATTTCTGGCTTTTTACTATGTATGTGGTACCAAGGAATTGAACCCAGGTCTTCACACATGCTAGGCAAGCATTCTACTATTAGGCCAAACTCCCAGCCCCAGGCAATAATTTTTTAGAGACAACACCTGAAGCACAACAACAACAACAGCAGCAACAACAAAAATAGGTAAATTGGATCTTATAAAAATTAAATGCCTGACTGGGTGTGGTGGTTCATACCTTTAATCTCAATTACGCCAAAGGCCTTAGTAGGAAGATCATGGTCTGGGCAAAACCCACAAGGCCCTCATCTGAAGAATAACTGAAGCAAAAAGAAATGGTAGGGGATAAAGATACTAAAAAAGAGTGCTTGCCCAGCAAACACAAGGCTCTGAGTTCAAAGCCCAGGACCCAAAATAAATAACTACATCTTTGTGCTTCAAAGGATATCATCAAGAAAGTAGAAAACACAACCCATACAATGGGAACAAATAATTGCAAATTATATAGATCTGACAAGGGTTCTCTCCATAAATGTACATGTATATATACATATATGAGTGTGCACATACATTTATCTCTTGAATCAACATTTTTTCCCAAGAAGACATACAATGACCAATAAGCATGTGAAAAGCTGCTTAATCACTTAAATAATTAGGCAAATCAAGGCTAAAATGAGATCACCCAAACTAGGATAAGTATACATTTAAAAGCAAGCAGGATGTGGAAATGTTGAAATGCTAGCACACTACTGATAGGGCTGTAAAATGATACAGAAACTTCAGAAAACAGTTTGGTCATCTCCCCTCCCCACCCCTGCCAACTTAAACCTAACAGTTACTAAATGACCCATAAATTCTACTCCAAGGTACATACTCAAAGCAATTGAAATGTCAGTCTAAATGAAAGCTGGTACACAAAATATTCACAACAAAGTTGTTCATAATAGCTGAAAAAATAAAAAGAATCTACACATATGTCAGCTGATGAATGGGTAAGCACATTGAAATGTACATGAAGTGTTGCTACATGCAACAACAGGAAAGACCATGGGCAACATCACACTAAACCAATGAGAACAGTCAGAAACCATTACATAGTGTATTATTTTTGATAGTTGTATGGACCTAGGAATCATGGAGTAAGCTTGGATGAGAAGAACAAATGATATTTGATGTGTATATTAAAAAAAATGAAGGCAGAATTGCACGCAGAAAGATGAAAGGGCTTTCCCAGCCCAGGCAAAAAGAAAGAATTAAAAACTGCAAGGTGTTTAAGTACATGGCCAGCCTGGGCCATGGAAAACAATGGGGAAATGAGAATGGGAAGAGAAATGAGGATCTAAATCAGGCCCAATATCAGCAAGACAGAGACTCCTCCAAAGGGAATAATAAAAGGCAAGTCAATGAAGACTGTCTCCCTCTAGGGATGGTGAAGTTTGTCTGGATTAGCAACAGCAGGAAGCCTTTCTGACCCAATGGTGGAGGAGACAGAGCTCACTGAGCACCTGAACTTTAAGAAGAACACCACTGCAAACAGCCAGGGAAAATATACTGGCGTCTTTCTCTCTTTTACTGTCCAGTCTCCTGCCAGTCTACCCAGAAAACCCAACACGCAGAGCTTGTTGATAAAGTACAAACACGTCAGCCTCCTGTGGCAAAGAGCTGGGTATGGCTGAAGTATGAAGAGTGATCTGGAGGGGATAGCTCAGGATCAGAGCATAAAAGACTAATGTTTCACACCAAGAAATCTGGACTTTTTACTGTAGACAGTTGGAAACCATAAAAGAGGTATATGCTGGGAAGTGACTAAACTGTGACTGGTTGCATCTGAGATCCACAATGATTCCCCATCAGTACTAAGTCCTTTCCTTTCCTTTCCTTCCTTCCTTCCTTCCTTCTTTCCTTCCTTCCTTCCTTCCTTCCTTCCTTCCTTCCTTCCTTCCTTCCTTCTTTCCTTCCTTCCTTCCTTCTTTCCTTCCTCCTTCCTTTCTTCCATTACGTACAGTGTACGCCCAGACCAGCATCATCCCCTAGTTTGGGTTTTCTGTGGATGCTGGGATCACAGGCTCCCATCAGCTTTCCTCTGCTGAGAAGATGTCTCACTGACTTTTATGCCTGGAGAAGCCCTGGTCTGCAGTTCTCCTCATCTCAGTCTCCTACTTGAAATGACAGGTGCATGACACTGTGCTTACCTACGAGTTAAGATTGGGGTCCTGGCTTGCTTTCTCCCTGGCCTAGCCTCAGACTTCCATCTTCCAGATCTCAGCCTCCCAAATTGGAAAGATGGCAGGAGTGTGCACCCTTCTATGCCTTCTTCTATCAATTACACCTACAGATTGCTCAGCAGAGTTTGTGGCTTTTCATTCGTGTTTATGTTTCAGATGAACTTGCTAGCAGCTAAATAAGGCAGGTGCCCTTAGGGGCAAACTCTTAATATAGCTCTGTGTGTCCTAAAAAACATTTTAGGAAAAGAAGGTAAGTGTGCTCAAACTCACTTTGGTCCTGGATCGTTATGAGGCAAGTTAAACTCATCCAGAGTTATTTCCATCCTATATTTTTACTACAGAAACTAAACTTATCCCAAGGTGTTTCTGTCCACCTCTTTCCTTCCTGAACTGTGACCTTATAGTGAACATGCTCAGTAACATGTGTTTTAAATTGAGTTTGCATCTTCAAAGGGCTTTCCCATATAAATATGTATGGACTCTTCCAATAGAGTTTTCAGGCTTCCCAGGAGGGCCTCCTTTCTTCAGCTGCTACAGGTAATGCGTCTCTTTGATTCTTGGCCACGCTTGTTTTGCTTTATACTTCTCTAGATGCAAACCATTGCACTTGGTTACAATGATCACTAATTGATGAACATTTATTACTAATGGGGAAAGCTCACTTGGGAGTGGCAATAGAGTTGTGATTAATTGTGAACAATTGTGTTATGGGTAATTCAATCACCCAAAGACACCTGTTTTGTAGAAAGCTTAAGGGAATGAGTATTTTGTAGAATTTAGGGAAATATTTCCTTGCCAAAAGAGGAATACTTAGATTGGAATTATAAATAGGATCTATAGTCATTAATCACATCTGGATGACCTTGGTTTATACAGGGTCTCTGGGCAGAATTTTGGATGTAAATGTGGATTTTAGAACTGAGTAAGAATGACAAAGTCTGACAAAGCTAGAGCTTGTGATGGCTTTGTGTGTTTTATTACCAATGGAGCCCTTCTTGCACAATTATCAATAGTACGTGCACACATACATATGTCCATAATCACCCCGGCACATGTATGTGCCACACTCATGGCTCACCTCACAGTGTTCTCATTTTATGGCTGGAAAATTTACAGCTGAGAGAGAGAGAGAGAGAGAGAGAGAGAGAGAGAGAGAGAGAGAGAGAGAGAGAGAGAGAGAGAGAGAGGGAGGGAGGGAGGGAGGGAGGGAGGGAGGGAGGGAGGGAGGGAGGGAGAGAGAGAGAGAGAGAGAGAGAGAGAGAGAGAGAGAGAGAGAGAGAGAGAGAGAGAGAGAGAGAGAGAGAGAGAGAGAGAGGAGAAAAAACCCTGTGTACAAATCTGAAGAGGGTTACAAATTGTGAGGTTTACTCTTAGGATATTTGTTTTTCTGGGGCTGCTTGTACCAGTGGGTGATTATCAGAACAAGGATTAGCTAAAATCCAACCTCAGCCAGTTCAGGAAAAATATGTGGGTCAAAGGGAAGAGTCTGAAAATCGTAAATATTTTTTGAAGGATTAAGCAAAGGCACTAAAAGTGAGGCTCTGAGCAACTTCTCATTCCTGTCCATCCCAGTATTTTTTTCTTTAAAATTCCTTACTCTGCTTTGTAGATTTTTTCATAAAACAAAACATGATTATAATATATAACTTCTTCCAGTCCGAACATAAGTACCATAGTAAAAATATACCAGGAATAAACAGATGCTATTTCAGCCGGATGCTGGTGGTTTACACCTGTCAGCCTAGCTATTTGGGAGGCCGAGATCTGAGGATTGTGGCTCCAAGCCAACCCTGGTAGGAAAGGCCTTAAGGCTGTGATCTCCAATTACCTACTTAAAAACTGAAATGGAGCTGTGACTCAAAGTGATAGAGCACTAGCCTTGAGCATAAAAGCTCAAAGATAGCACTCTGAGCTCAAGCCCCATGAGGGGTGGGGGGGGAAGAAGATGGTATTTCACTTATAATGTATAACTAAATGTTAACACACTTAATCAGAAATGAGCTCCTAGAAATCAGTAACCAAAAGGCTAATATCACAAAGGAAAAAAGGAACAGAGGAAAATGAACTCGTGAAATGTCTCGCAACGCTATCTGAGGAGGAGATCTGGTTTAACACTGGCAGCATGTTGCGTCCATTACAGATTGTCTGTGTTTACAAAATTCCTAAAAAGTAAAAATAAATTGATCAAGCATTTGTCATTCACCCATTGCTGTAAATTTATTTGTTCCGTGACACTGGAGATAAGCTGTGTTGGAAAAATGGATGGATGGGTGGGTGATTTGAGGAAAAAGGAAGCAAGTAATTTTTGGAACTTGTGGTGCTTCAGGAGTTTGAGCTGATGGGTACCAAGAGGGAATGGGAACCTAGAGAGGGCACACCAGCTGCTGAGAAAGCAAGAGTAAAAAACGGTGACAGGAATGATAGGGAGAAATCTCACCTGCTTCAGCCTTTCCTAGGTCATCACCTATTATCTCAGGCAAGGGAATGGTGTATATAGGACTCTCATTTGCTTCTCCTCCCTTCAGGGGTCACACCTGCCCCAGCCACTTGCACATCAGGCTAACAACATCAGCACTGTGGCTTAGTCTCTTTGGAGATGCATTTGCTTTTTCTATTTAGCCTGGAAAGTTGATCACCATTATACCACTGATTTTTTATAAGGGAAAAGAATTATTCTATAATGCAAACAGAGGAAATAGATACAAAATGAATTTGGGGTACATATATATATATTGATTGCATTATATCAGTATAATTATATTGAAGTTTATTAAATTATATCTATAATATACCAATGTAGTCTGTATATATATATACATATATATATATATATATATATATATTTGAGTAGGTGTTGGATGAACCTTACACTTCAGGCACAGTCATCATTGCTCTTGAGGTGAGTAGCCTATGCCCCCAAATAAACTATATAAGTTTTTTTAAAAAACCTCTTATTATCATTATTTTGCAACCTCATTAAAATATTTTTAAGTCTATCTTGTGGGTTCCTATTCTAAGCTGCTGAATGGTCCTGAGCTCAGTGATAGCACAGTTATTTCAGAATTCTTTCTACATTCCATCTGACACATACATACAATAGCCCCAGGCTGATTTCCTTCTCTTCCTGTCTTAAAATCATTTCCTCCCACAAACCTATCACCATGTTCTTCTTTCCTGTGTGAGGGGAAACACAAAATGTTTTTTTTTTAATCCAGTAAAGAATTGAATTCTTTCTAGCATATAATCTAATGCCACCCTTTCTTCTGTCCAGACTGCATGTGATGACAGATGCAGGGACTTGACATTCCTAGACTCCAACAGCAGAAGGAAACCACAAGAGTTAAAGCGCATTGCACACAAGTTCAGGGCTGATTCTCTTCCTTACAGATGGAAGGTGGCATGAATGCTTGTGATGCATAATGTTGGCGTGATGATGTTGAACTACTAATTCAATGTCTGTGTGTGTAGAATTGGGAAGATGCACACATATGACATTATGTTTTCACCATTTTAGATTCAGAAAGAAGCTTAAGAACATAGATACTAGTAAGATAGAGTAACAATGATCAAGTGATGAGTTTTTGAATAATTTACTTTTTGTAATATATATAACTTATTATTAATTTATTGTTTTTATAGTGCTGGGGAGCATGTTCGGGGCCTTGTACATTCTAGGTAAGCATTCTTCTTCTGAGCTACACCACCAGTGCTTGTTTTTTTTTTTGAGAAAGGGTCTTGCTCTGTAGCCCATATTAACTTTGAACTTGACATCCTGCTTCTGTTTCTCCAAAGAGCTGGGATTGGAGGCATGTATTACTACATCTAGGTATTAGTTTTTTTTTTTGTCTTAACTCTTAACAACCAATTCCTCAAATTCCTGGCATCTGACCATGAGTTTTCATGAAGCACTGGAAATCCAGTGACCCACTAACATCCATCCATCCTGAGCTAGAAAGAGACTTGATTCCAGATAGGGATATACATTTTTAACAGTCTTCCTGAAACTTCCCATTTTAGTGTTAGACTTACTGCAAGTTACTGGACTCACAAATTCTCGTAAGCTTCTAAGCCAGCAATGGGGTAGCTTCAAATCCAGTTAACTTCCATGCAAGAGTCAAGAGGGAGATGACCCTGTTATTCAGAATCACTGTTTCACATGTGTGAAAAGTAATGAGGTTATATTTTGCTTGCTTTAACTATGTTTAGATTTAAGTGAGGATAATTTTCTAAAACAATAACATAAATCCCAGAGAAGAAAACCTGTCACTTGCAGGGAAGCAGAGCCAGAATAAAGCATTCCAGTGATTCTTCTTCCTCTTTTGCTAGGTGGCTAGTCTTCTGACAATCCAAAATATTATTTTAAGAGCTTGAGACACAGAGAGAGGGCACAGACAACCCGAGAGAAAAGGTTACAATCACAGTTTGGCGAAGAGAAAATACTCTCATAAAGATAATATGGCATGACATATTGTATTGAAGTGTGGCTTTCCATGAGAAATTTCACATCACAAGTTTCTCATGTAATACAGGACTAATGTTGTCCCTAATCTTCAAATCTAGTGCCTAAATTATAACGTAATCCAACCCGCCGTGAAACAAGGGTCTTATATAAATCTGATACACTGTAATATTTCTGCCACAAAGTCCAATGCATCTGCCAGGATAATTCCAGCAAACAATTATTACTACAAAAAAACACACAAAAAAACAGCAGAGTTTGTTCTCTCCACTGAATACCCAGCATCTTTAAATTGTATACAAAGTTTTGCCATACATGGGCTATCCATTTTAGGGTTAAAAGGCCTGTGCAGAGATTTGATGCTTAAGGAAAAGATTGTATCATACTTTTGGTAGTGGATATTTTGAAAGCTAACTTAGCAGGGTTTGTCTAAAAGGTACTTCCAGAGGATTTTTACCAATAGAAGCTCACTAGAGTTTCATTTGACAATTTCTGACCAAAAATGACAGGACTAGGTAGATGGAAGTAAGACTAGGTTCCAAACCCCCAAGCAGCTTCCATAGAATTTAGAAGATATTATATGTTCAGATGCTACTATTCCTGAAGTTTTAGGTTTCTATGTTCAGTTTTTTTTTCTGATTTTTATTTCCTCATCAAATGTTAAAATACTCCAACATCTATATCAGTCTATCACGCTGGTCAAAAGTCAGGAAAGTCAGTTTTCCCTTATGTGGGCTTACTGAATGTTATAGGTTGAAACATAACCCTTCCTTTTCCAGATTCATGGGTTAAAGTCCGATCTCAGGATCACAAGATTGCAGTTCAAAGTAGCCTGGGGAAGAAAAGTCTTCAAGACACTTATCTCCAGTTAACTAAGAAAAAAATGCTGGAAATTAGAGGCATGGCTCAAAAGTGTTAGAACAGCAGCCTTAAGTGAAAAAGCCAAGCAAGAGGATGAGCCCTGAGTTGAAGAAAAGAAAAAAGAAGAATGGGCTCAATGCAACCACAGTCTTTACATAAAGTTTAAACTTTGTCACAGAGACTGAAGGAACACCATGTGGTAAGACTTGGAAAGCGAAGACTAGAAATAGGCCAAGGAGAGAGCCTGGGAATGTAGTTTTTCCCCAGAGCCCTCAGAATGAATGAACTCAGCCAACAGGGTTTGATTAGGAACTTCTAGTCTCCAGAACTGTGAGACTAGAACATTCGAAGTACTAGCAAACTAATTTACCTAGAGGGTCAGTTAATCATGGATAACACAAGTCCTGGTCTTCCACTGGAGCATTCATTTTTACCTGATTGTCCCCTCAGCTGTCCCAGTAACATTATTAGAGTTTGTCTCATTTTTTTTTCCAGGTCATGATTCAGTGTCTGAAAAGACTCTAGACCTGTGTGGGCTGATAAGACATAGAAACTAAAGCATCTATTTGTAATAAAACCAAGAAACTGTATATTTTGGCAAGTAATTTTAAAAGCATGTGTATACTCTCACCCTGTAGTCCTACTTCTAAAGACATAATCATGAATGGACACAAAAGCTGAATTAATACATCTATCAGAGTTATGATAATGCCAAAACATTAGAAACAACTTGTTCTAGCTGGATGCTGGGGGCTAATGCCTATAATCCTAGATACTCAGGAGGGAGGCTAAGATCTAAGTATCTTGGTTCAATGCCAGTCAGAGCAGGACAGTTCATGAGACTTTTATCTCCAATAAACTATTCATCAAGTCAGAAATGGTGCTGTTGTTCAAGAGGTAGAATACTAGCCTACCACTTGACAGATAGTACCCAGGACCTGAGTTCAAGTCCCATTACAGGCACGAAAAAAAGAAGAAAAGAAAGAAAAAAGGAAGGAAGGAAGGAAGGAAAGAAGGAAGGAAGGAAAGAAGGAAGGAAGGAAGGAAGGAAAAATATAACTTTTATAGAAGGTACTAATTTAAAAATTGATTATCTTTACACAGTAAAATACTATGTAGGAATTAAAATGCTAATCACAGTCAATTCAATGAAGAAAATTGGGGAAGACACATTTCTCTGAGATTTGTAGAATTTTTAAAGCTATGTAACAGTATTTTCTGAATTCCTAAAGAATGTGAATAACATACTTGGAAAAGTACTTGGAATTCACAATACATAAAATAATTGGTTCACACGTATGCAGTCTTTATTTCAAATGATGTTAGAACATCATTGTTTTTCCTTAGGAGAAGAATAAAGATTTCCCCCACCCAAAAAAACTTAGGAACAATTTACAGAGTTTTACATAACAGAGGCAACTGATGACACTACTAGAACTGTTATTTCATTTCAGTTGATTCGTTTTTCTTATCCTTTCCTTTGGCGTTTTTTAGTTCTCAAGTAAATCCAGTAAACCAAGTTTTTCAAGTGCTTGTGCAGAGGGAAAATGGAATAACTGGCACAGAGGGCAAAGTCCACTCTCTCACAGGAAGGACCAAATTTTACCCCAAAGATTATGACAGTTAGGAGCTTTGCCCAACACCAACTGAAGTCACCATCAGCATTGCAATGCCTTTGTCCCCCCTCAGGAGACTCCAACAGAGATAGAGCCTGAGTGATCAGATCTGAATTACACCATCTTGTGATCTTTACAATTGATCAGGCACACAAAATCATCCACATGAGTCTGGAAAACTTGCTAAAATATAAATTGTAGAATCCAGGCTTTAAAGGGTCCTTTCCAGATGCTCCAGAAGTGGGACCCAGGCATTTATAGTTCAGGTGATATCAGTGCTATTACATGTCACATGTGACATGTCCAGAAGCATTCCGGTAGATTGTAAGTTAGGGATGGTGGCCCTGTTTGCTCAGGGCCACCAGCTTCTCTCTCTCAGGAACTTCATGCATGAGATACATTCTCTCTGTCTCTCTCTCTCTCTGTCTCTGTCTCTCTCTCTGTCTCTGTCTCTGTCTGTCTGTCTCTGTCTCTTTTTTTCCTCTCTCTTTCTCCCCCTCCCTCCCTCTCTTCCCTCCCTCCCTCTCTTGAACTCAGGGTTGAAGTACTGTCCTTGAGCTTTCTCAAGGCTAGGGCTCTACCACTTGAGCCACAACACCACTTCAGCTTTTTCTATGTATGTGGTACCTAGGAATGGAACCCAGGTCTTCTTGCATGCTAGGCAAGCACTCTACCACTAGACCAAACTTCTAGCCCTTCTTTTTCTTTCTTTTTTTTGGGGGGGGCAGGGTTTCTGGGACTTGAACTCAATGTCCTGGGCATTGGATATTGTTCCTGAGCTTCTTTTGCTCAAGGCTAGTGATATACCACTGGAGGCACAGAACTACTTTTGGCTTTTCCTGAGTAGTTTATTGGGAATGAGTCTCATGGACTTTCCTGCACAGGCTAGCTTCCAACCACAATCCTCAAATCTCAGCCTCCTGAGTAACAGGTAAGTGTACTATGGTTCAAAATTGTTAAAAATAGCTGGAAACTGGTAGCTCACACCTGTAATCTTAGCTACTCAGAAGGCTGAGATCTGAGGATCTCAGTTCAAAGCCAGCCAGGGCAAAAGAGTCCCTGTTAGACTCTTATCTTCAATTTACCACCAGAAAACTGGAAGTGGCTGCTGCTGTGACTCAAGGGATAGAGCACTAGCTTTGAGCACAAAGAGGCCGGGAGACAGTGCCCAGGCCCTTGTTCAAGCCCCATAATAGATAAGGAAAAGAAAAAGAAAAAGGTTAAAACACTGGGCATTGGTGACTCATGCAATCATAGCTACTCAGAAGGCTGAGACCTAACAAGGTTCAAAGTCACCTGGGCAAATAACTCTAAGAAACTGATCTCTAATTAGCCAGCCAGGAAAAAACCAGGAGTGGAAGTGTGGCTCAAATAGTACATCATCAGCCTTGATCAGAAAAGCCAAACAAGAGTTCAAGGCCCTGAATTCAAGTCCCAAAAGGAACACACACACACACACACACACACACACACACACACACACACTACCACTACCATCACCACTAACCAGCATCATTAAATAAACACACACACACACATACACACACACACACACACACAAAACCCAAAATGGCAAAATAATACAATGCCAAATAATTGTTGAGAAACACCAAGCTGTTCAGCAAATGTGTAAAGCTACAAACTTATTTTTTCTGTTGTCTTATCTCCTTCTTTGCTTAAACCCAGAAACAACCAGGTGTGGTGACATACTCCAGCATTTCTAACTTGCAGGAGACTGAGGCTGTTAGAACTGAGCAAGATTATTCTGAGGAGCTTAGCAAAGTGCTCATTAAGGAGACTCTGCTCCTCCCTCTAGTCATACAGAGAGTCTATTCTCAACAGTCCCACAGGTTTCTAATTAATAGACCATGATTATTGGATGAGGCAGGGCCTTTTATAAGAACAGCAGCAGTTGTTCAAAAAGGAAAGCAGGGGAAAAAACACAGTAAAGAAACCCTTTGACTGAGAATATAAATTAAGCTAGACTGTGTGTGTGTGTGTGTGTGTGTGTGTGTGTGTGTATGCATTTTATAGCTTCTGAGACTACTCATTTACCTAAAAGGAATGAAATACAAGCTTTATAATGAGTGTGTAAAATTAAGAATTTATGTGTATGACAGATACAGTGTGTGTGTGTGTGTGTGTGTGTGTGTGAGAGAGAGAGAGAGAGAGAGAGAGAGAGAGAGAGAGAGAGAGAGAGAGAGAGAGAGAGAAAGAGAGAAACCAAACCCAGACAGAGAGAGTCTGAGTTCCTTTCTGTCTCCATAGAAGTATTTAAGCTTCCTCTGGTTCCAGATCTGCAGTCTGCATTTCTTATGAGAAAGAGCCATCTTTGTTTCCCTTGGATACCAAAGAAATGGTGCAGGGCTCAGTTCAAATCCATCACTGCATACAGAAAAAGCAACAACAATAACAAAAATCACAAATACCATTTTCAAACATTGTGCTTGCTATCTACTCTAGGCGTAGACATAAAGAACAGCTCATGTATATCCAGACATTTCTATGCTTACAATCTGTTGTGTATGCTGTTCTTTATATGTGGAATTATGTCACATGGTACACCTATAACATTGTTAGAATGGAATTTTTTTCTTTATTGAAGTGCTAAGGGAACTTGCTGTAAGGTGATTTTGCCTGTAAAATACTCCTTCCGCTACAAGGATAAGTCCTGCCTTACAGAAAGGCAGGATTCAATTATTGAGGCAATAAAGTTCAGGCTCACTTACTATATTTCCATCTAAAAGCTTTGCACAGTTATAAAATTGGGAGTCTTTAGAATCATCTCAGGTCAAGTTTCTTTCTGAATATTTTCCCACAATGAACTGTGCAACACATTAAGACTACCCACTAGGTAGAGTATTTCTCTGTGTACCCTTGATCTGATAGCTAAAGGGACGTTTGCATTGTCTGTTCTCCATTTAAGATAATATTTGAAACAGAAGCATTCAGAAGAGCAATATTCACAATGATCCTCCTTCAGTGAAGTACAGTGGGTGCAGTTTACAAAGAATAGGTTTGCTAAAAGAAAACCAGATTCAGTACTGAAACACCTCAGGAAAAATAAAACAAAATACAAAAAAAAAAAAAAAGCCCCAGTGTTCCCATCCCTGAAGATGAACTAGATGAACTATTTCAACATTTTTTTCCGATTTGAATCTGTGTTATAGAATGAAATGAGAAGAGAGACAATTTCTACAAAAGATCAGATGGAGAGCTGTTTGGATTTGTCAACCTTCATTTCATACAGGGATTTTGCTAGTGAAAATGGGTGTGTGAGCTGAACCTTCTGATTGATACGCTGAACAGCAAGATCATATTTACAACTTTAAATGCATTCATTTGTTTTTCAGGTACAAAGACAACTGGACATTTGCTCTCAGTTAGATTAAAAATAATAATCTTTAATATTTGTTAGATGATAAAAAATATTGCATCTGTTAAAAAACAAAATCTCTGAAGGGTCAGAGTTCTGTTTGCTTACCTTGAAATAAACATTTCAGCGTATTAAGATGACAAGAGTCCTTTGAAGGTCATGGCGCTTGCTTTAAGGTTAATTTTTATTTTAATGATTAGAGTATGGAACATGAGGAGGATTTAAGACTACACCCATATACATAATTTACTATCAAACTTCAGACAAGCGTGCTATCTTCTGAGTTGAGAGCTACAGAGATGAACAAAAGCATGGCCGCGATAGTATTATCTGCAATAGCAGCAGCAGCAGCAGCAGCAGCAGCAGCAGCAGCAGCAGGCTTCCTGACCGAGCACTGCGGCGACTGTCTCGCCAGTCAATTACACCACATTTTTTTTTTTTTTTTGTCATTAGTGACACCCTCTGGTTATTCTGACAGCTCAGCCCACGAAGCTCTTTCCCGCGTTCTTCTTGGTCACGGGGTCTCTGTTAAGTGGGAAAAGGAAAAGATTGAAATGAACCGAGAGGGATGCACGGGGACTCCTTTCGCAGCTGACAGACAAGATCTCATCCTGAGGGGCTCGGGGGAAATGGCCAGGACCGCATTGAAGCCAGAAACCCCGTGAGTCCTGCGGGTCCCATGAATGAGCTGCTCTGCACAGGCAAGGCAGAGAAAAGCTGAATTGATCCTTTTCGGCTGGGGCCAAGAGAGTAGGACTGGGCAGGAACGCCTAGACCGTACGCTAGAGTCCCGGGTCCAAGGAAGACCGAGGAGCTTGCTCCTCTCCCGGCTCCCGGCGGGATAAAGGTCAAGTTGGAGGGCACAACCGCAGGGCGCCCCTCCCTCTGCCTGGTGCTGTCCGCAGCCCAGCTTCGGAACCACCACTGCTGGCACTGCTAGGCGGGAGGGCGGGTCCCATCGGGGGCGGGACCAGGGGGGGCGGGGACAGAGAGGAAGAGGGTGATGTCGGGAAATGTAGTTCACAGCCGCCCAGGTAGTTAGATCATGTAAGGCGTCTCCGGTGGGATCGGGAATACAAGTCCCAGAAGTCTGCGGGCCCGGCCGGGAAGTCCATGCGCAGTGGGCGCCGCATTGTATCCTATCAGGCGAGGAGAGGGTGATGTCACCTGCGAGTTGGTAACCTACGAGCGGCTGCGAAGGAAAGTGTTTAACCGGATCCCATTGTACCCGGAGCCCAGAGTCGCCTTTCCAGCATGCAGGGGCTGCTCAGGTAAGGGGGACTCGCCGTCCTCGCCCGCCACGCTCATTCATTTGGTGGCACCGCGCGGTGGCGCGGGGGTGGGTGTGCTCCTTCCCGGGCCCGGCTCCGGATTCGCGGCGCGCCCTCCCTCTGCCTTCCCCGGAGCTCCGGGGCCAGTAGGTAAATACGAAACCCGTCCTTCAGGTTGGGTCTGGATGGGATCGGGCACCGAGACAGCTCCCGGCTGCCAAGCCAGGCATTGGAAAATGGCTGCAGCGCGGCACCAAACGAGGGGAGCCCCGAGGTAGGCGCCTCGGAGAACCGGGGTCCCTCCCTCCTTTCTTCCCGAGGCGCGGGGACCCTTCGCTGTCCCACTCGCGGCGGTCGCCCGCGGGCCTGGGCTCCCCGGAGAGGCGGGGGTCCGAGGGCGCTCCTCCTGCACGGGTGGTTCCGCGAGGCAGGACCCGGAGGCGGCGACGGGAAAGGAGGGACGCGGGCCCCCGTCCACGCTGGTGCGGAGCCCCGCCGTCCCTGACACCCCCGCCGAAAGCCGGGCTCCGGAGGGAGGGAGCGGCCGTAACTCAGGCTGGGTCTGAGCTTAGTGTTTCCAGAGGGAAGAGGGGCGTCGGGCTCGGCCGAGGGCGCGGGGTGGACCGGCGGGCAGCGGAGGGGGGCGGCTGCGCTCCGGCCTCGCGTCCTTCCCCGGAGGACGGACGCAGCTCCGTCTTTCCTGTCCTCAATTGCTCGCCCGCCCAGGGGCATCGGGGCTGGGGCGAAGCTGCCGCCCGGCTGCCCTGAAGAGTGGGGCGGGCAGTCGGATAATTAATGATCCGGTTCGCTGTGGGGCAGGAGGGCTGGAGAATCGGGTTTACCCAGCTGGTGCCCAGAGCTTCCAGGTGGCTCTCGGCTTGCCCGCTGACGGGAGCCGTGCGCGAGGCCGGGCCGACCCCGGGCTTACGTCCTCGAGGTGTTCATTTCCCTTTTTTCCAGTACCTTCCTTGGTTGGTGTACGCACTCATTCATCCCACCCTGGCAGCGTCTCAAGTTGCTCACCGCTTGGGTTTTTGTGGGGGGTGGGTGGGTGTTCTGTGGGTGTGGAGACCCGATCGCCCTCCCCAGCCCCAACCCCTCCGCCCCCTCCCCCGAAATATTTTAGCGCGCTCGGAAAAGGGATTCCTGGACTCCATGTTCCCTCCCTCACCCGCCACCTCCCGGAGAGCACGCCGAGAGCCAGTGCCACCCGTGACCGTTTTCCTCTCCCGTTTGGAGGGTCGTTTCTGGAGACCGAGCACGCACGGCCCGGGGAATCGAAGCCCAGTCTGCCTGCGCGACGGGTCCGGTTGCCATGGCGACTCCTGCCGTAGGAATCCGAACCGCTCGCCGCGTCCCGGGGTCGAGGCTGTGGGGGCAGCTGGGAGGGCGTGGCCGGTAGGTGTGGTCAGATGTTTTGCCCTAGGCCCAGCTGCTCTCTCCACCTCACCCCTGTCCCCGCCCCTGCTCGCCCTCGCCCCATTCTCTTGTTAATAGCTTGGACCCAGTTCTTGGATCCTTCTCCCCCCGCAACTTTGCCAACACCTCCTCTCTCCACTTCCCTTTCCAAAACTAATTGTTTGGAGCATTTATTCCCCTGTGTGTGGGGGGGCGGGGGGCAAACTGCAAAAGTTACAGCTCCTTTCCCCTTTCGGGCATTCTGCATCCCTCCCCACCCCACATCCTTCACACCCCTAGTAACCTAGTAACTCAATAGTGATGTAGTCTGCTTTCTTAAAAATGACACTCGCAGTAGACTGCATAAAGCGAGTTCCCTTGGACGCCAGTAAAGATGCCCGGTTTGCCCTATGTGCTTTTAGCTAGAAGTGGTAGAGGAAGGGGGAGAATCAATATCCGAATTTTGGGAGTTACTGCTATCTCTTGTGGTTTTCATAAAGTCTGAACGACAGCCTAGAGGATCCAATCCTTAAGAGTAAAACATACATGACCAGGACTAGGACAGGTCCTACTCTGGCTCTGTCATTACCGGCTATACTACCCTTTACCTCGGGGACCTCTGTCTGGTTGGTAACATGGGGAGGGGAGTGTTGAGAGAAAGTTGATTGTCGGTAGAAAATTGTGTGACTAAAAAAAACACGTGGCTCATTGTGCTCTTGTCCCTCCCTCCCCCTCCACAGTAATGGAGATTTAAACAGAGTTCTGAGCTTTCTGACATTGTAGCATTGTGTTACTATTTCTGAGGGTCAGTTGTATTACGATGCAGCCTGGTTCTTTGGTGGCAGAGTGTCAAAGTGGACAAGGCCTTGGTATTACTGTTTACAAGACTGTCTCTGATTTTCTAGTCAGTAGTCACACTGTTGTCGCTTCCAATCTCTGGACTTCTAAATATACGTTAGTCTTAGAATTATTTAGGTTTGGGGATTTGGAGATTCTTGATGAATTTGTAATTTGATTACATTAAATGTAATTAAATTATATGAAGAATTTCTGTCCTTGTATTTTATCAAGTGCATTATCTCACACAGATTGGGTCTACGTGTCTGTGTATATATGCATGTGCACGAATGCTTGTGAAATGCTGTGTACCAGGTGATTGATCTCATCTTTTCTTTCTTTTTTTCTTTTGGCCAGTCCTAGGCTTTGAACGCCTGGGCACTGTCCCTGAGCTTCTTTTACTCAAGGCTAGCACTTTTATCACTTGAGCCACTTCCAGCTTTTTCTGTTTATGTGGTTCTGAGGAATCGGCTTCATGCATGCTAGGCAAGCACTCTACCGCTATTAAGTCACATTCCCTGCACTCATCTCATCATCTTAAGTAGGCCAGAAATTGTCTCTTACTTTTAATATTCGTCCTAGAACTCATCATCAAAGAAAAATGCTTACTTGTTTTCCCTACTAGATTATAAACTCTTTGAAGGCAGCTCTTTATCTTGTGTTTTCTGTCTTTGTAGCATTTAGAGTAGTGTTTGTCCATTTGTAATGTAATGTCTTTAATTGTTGAACAGATATTAAGTATAGAACAAATTGGATGCCCAAGGTCTAGATTCTTTCCTCTGATAGTTACCTATTTTTTAATATTCCCCCCTAGGTTTTTGAAGTGTTTTCATTTTGGGCATAATCCAATATTCAAAGGCCTTCCTTATAGATGTTTAAAATCAGTTTATAATTATTTACTTTTGGAATACATCACCCACATAGACTACTATAATTATTATTTTTTTGGTCTTCTTATTACTCAAAACCAGGCATAACTAAATTTCTATTAGTTTTACTCTTTTTGGCCCAGATATCTTTCCTAGACGGTGAATGACAGGAGACTAAGGAGAGATCTTAAGGCTTTTACAAGGCCACCAATGGCGTCAGAACCTCTCATGTGAGGCAGTTATTCTACTAACTGAATCAGTTTTTCCAAACTAGCTGATAGGAGGGAAGAACTTTTGTCTGATATTTGTAACATCTTGTTACCATCCAGCAGTTTCTGTGAGTCTTTAAAAGTGTAAATTGGTAGGAGGTGTTACTGGGAAGGGAGGGAAGGGGTGTGGTAGATCTCATCCTTTGGTGGAATTTGAATCCTGGCTTTCTTTACATAGTTCTGGTTGTTAAGAATGTGTGTGTGTGTGTGTGTGTGTGTGTGTGTGTGTGTGTGTGTGTGTGTGTGTGTGGTTTCATTTGAGCTACTTTTCTTTTTTGCTTTTAGTTTGTAATGTGGTTCTTAGAACAAGTACCATGTTTACAAACAAAAACAATGAAGACCGAAAAGGTTTCATCTTCTGTGTGTTTTGGTTATCGATTTGGCTTGAGAATCTTGAGTTCTTGTGTGAAAACTCTCTGAAAGTTATAGCTGTTGGATAAAGAAAACAAGCTTTTCTAACAGTTTGGTACTACTGAGGGTAGTAAGTGTTTGGCTGAAGAAAGAATCAATGAAACTTGTCACTGCTGCAGGGCAGTCACTGGTTTTGAGGTATGCTCTGTTTTCAAGTGTTAAGTCTATAGTGCAGTAAACAGGAACTGGTGCTTGTAGCTCATGCCTGTAATACTAGCTATTTGGGATGCTGAATGTTGAAGACTGTGGTTTGAAGTGAAGCCATATGGGGCAGGAATGTCTATGAGACACTTAAGCAGTTATGCAGCAAAAATCCAGAAGTGGAGCTGTTGTTCAAGTGGCAGAACATTCATTAGCTTTTTGTTTGTTTGTTTTTATTTTTTTGCTAGTCCTGGGGCTTGAACTTAGGGCCTGAGTACTGACCTTGGGCTTTTTCCTCAAGGCCAGAGCTCTGCCACTTGAGCCAGAGCACCACTTCTGGCTTTTCTACATATGTGGTACTGAGGAATCAGACTTGGGTCCACGAGCATGCTAGGCAAGCACTCTACCACTAGGCCAAACTCATTAGTTTTGAGTGAAACATCGAAAGGATAATGAACAAGCCCATCTTCAAGTGTGCACTCACTCACACAGATGGGACGAAACTATAGTGATGAAGTAAAGCAGCTGTACCAACTTAGGTTAGCCAACTTGTCTTCTTTATAGGAGGTTTCAGAAAAAATGAAAATGATTTTTCCTCTTTGAATGAACAATGTGAACTATTGTCACTTAACTCTGGTATTCGCAATTTCTAACTTGATGATGGAAGAAATCTTCCAAGTTAAGATCTGTATTACATACATCTGTTTTTAGTGGTTTCTCTGATAGCTCAGAAGTTTAGAGGTAACTGCACAGGTACTATTTAAGAACGTGTTGTGGTGTGTAGATGGGAATAATTCTGATTGTCAGAGCATGTTGAGTCAGGCTGTTGTGGATGTTTATTTAGCAATTGTAGATGGTAGAGACAAACAAAGATGGATCTGTTTTATTGTGTGCCCCCTCCCTGAGAGACCAGTTATCAGTACCCCACTGCACCCAACGGACCACCTTATAAGTACACTACCACATTGAAAGGTGAAGATGAGAAGCAAGTTGATTTTGGTGACCTACTGCAGTGGACTCTTTCTGTTGGAAAAAAAAAAAAGGTCTGCTTTTTCCTTTTGGTGGCTTTTTCACTACTTCAGGAGAAGAGATCAGAGCTGATTTCAGAGTTTGAATTTAGTATCTAGAAATGACTTGATAATGGTCGAATCCTAGGGACGTAGCAACCTGTGTTCAGAAACCTCCCAACCCTCCAAACCCAATTAATCTGGGGTAAGTTAATTACACCCTCAGCTCTGGTGAAGCTTAAGTTTCCTCATTGATTGTGAAGCACCGCTGGCTTTTACCTTTCTCAGACTTCCTATTGCTATACTCCATGTTCCTGACTGTCTACATTCTTGGGCTTTCACATCCAGCTCAGGTGCTGGAGTGTCCAGAAAGCCTTTCCTGCCTTATCCCTCAGTTTTCACCCAACTTCCTCCTTAGAGCTCTTCCCCTGACCACAGGACCTAGGGAGAGTTAATGTGGTTTGAATGGCATATGTGAAGTGCTTATCTAATGTCCAGCCTTTTCTAATAGTTGGCCAGGGCTATGACACTGATTCTTTACACAACTGTAGGGGCCCTACATTACCACTATTTTATAGAAATGAAGGGGAGACTGAGGTCACATAGTCTCTGAGAACCAGAGCAGAGCAGGAATCCAGGTAGTCTAGTTCTGTCCACCCTACACTTTTGCCTGGCTTTGGGTTTCCTAAGTATTCTTTTCTCCCTTCCAGTTTGTCTCTGGGAATCCACTCCTTCCTTTGCATTCATCAATTCTGAGGCAATGCCAGTTCATTATGTGTTGGGTTGATTGAGAGTAAAATATTATATGCAATTAAAAATGTTGTTTTTGAGCTATGAAACTTTTGAACTGTCATCTTTTTGCTATGGGAAAGATATTATCCAACCTATTGAACAAGGAAATACTCTGATGTTCATCTCTGTGTCTGACCTGCTACACACCCTATTCAATGAAATCCATTTTTTTTTTAAAACCAGGTTTACTCCTATGTGGTACAGAAGCCTGTGTAAGAGTTCAGGACCTACAAGATCTGTTTTCCTTCCTTTTCACATAAATTATGACAGCTCTTTTGAATAGAAAATAATAAATACTTGAGCAATAATAATGTAATCTGATACTAGATATCTTTAGATATTAAAATGACCTTTCTTTTTTCTTTCTTCCTCAAAAGAGAAACTTTTGTTACTGCTGTGGAGCAACTTTGGTGTCAAATAAACAATTGCAATTCTTTTTAACCCATAGCTACCATTGTGAATTAAATGTGGAAAACTAGGGAAGCCAGTTCAATTTCCAGTGTAGTTGGTGTGATATCCTGATTTACAATAGATCTTTTCCTATTGGCATAAAACTGAATATTGTGCCCTTTTGGCAATATTTGGTGAAGCCAATGGGGAAAACAGAAACTGAGTAAGTTAGGGATATAATAGGAAATGAGTGCCTTAATGGCATATTGCCAGGAAAGGAAAATGTAAATGAAAAGCTTGTTAGTCATTAGGCTACTCAGACCTAATATTCATTCAACAGACATTGATTTTAGAAGTTTTTTCCCCCCATTCATCTTGTTATACTTCCTAAGTATGTCATTCACCTTTAGCAATAACCTGAACTCATTCTGTTCTATAAATTAAACCAGGATTAGAGTTGAAAGTTACCTGTATTTCTGCCAGGAACACAATTAGGGTCACCTATTAAACTGGTCTTTGCTCTTTTCATTTCTGAAGAAAATATCTGCAGTGCAGCTGGCAAACATTGCCCAGCTTTGATAGATTTTTTTTTAAAAAAAATGTAGACTCATAAAACTAGGTAGCCTAGATTCTAGTTTGGGACATTGAAGTAATACAGATGCCATCTTTTTAACTTAATCTAATTTAATTTTTGAGATGAGCGCTTATATTCTGGCTAATTTGTTAGGATTGGTTTGTTAGTGACTTACAAACCAGGCCAAATTCCTAGGGTAACTTCACCTTGTTTTGGAGTCACAAATTGCACTTTTAATCTTAGTCATATTTATGTGTATCTAATGTATATGTATGTATGTATGCAACTATCTAGCTCAGTATATTTCTGGCTTTCTAAAAGGACTAAATAGTTCCTTGTGGATATGTCAGTACTGCATAGTATCATAAAGTATTATAAATAAACCACTAAGTGTCTTAGTTTCTCCAGACTCCATAAACCACAAATAAGGCTTTGCTAGTGATTTGCCAAGGAATTATATGCCTCTGATAATTGTTCCATTTTAAAGACTGGGTCACAACTAGGGACAGCTTTCTAAAAGTTTTCCAACGCCAGTAGTCTTCATCTTTCTACTTTCTTGGAGGAATAGTTGTACATTTTGGCTTTACTTTCCTGTAAAGCTCAGATTTGTAATAAATTGTTATTCACTAAATGAGATAGATTGTTCATTTGTACCTAGGCTCAAGTGTACATGTATGTATTTTTTTCATATGCAACAAAATGTCTAGACACGAGTTAAGTTACAACCTGATGTTCATAACAGGAAAGTTAGATTAGGGCCTCTCCTAAGTTTTCAGAATTTATTACAAAGCTTATTTTAAGAAACTAAAGGAAAAGAAGTGGGTAACTTAAACCACTTGAAGGATCCTCCTGAATTCTCTACTCTTGAAGGATTGGTGAAATTGTAGATACAGAACATGTACAGTTCTGTATAAGGCAATCATTTAGATATTTTATAAAATCATTTATGCATTTTGCATTTTGAAATTGCAAACATGTTGCTATTGTTAATCCAATATTAGTGCCTATTACAATATTTGGTTTGGATGAAGGTGATAAAAAGAAGCAACAAAGCATTTCTGTTTTTCCCCAGTCCTGTTTGTATGGCAATTAATATTTGCATCAGACTCCTCCACTATCACCTTCCATTGCTCAGCACCAGTAGTAATTTGAATTAAAAGTCAGAAGAACAGATAAATGCTTGGAATTTAAGCCAGTGGCTAAAACTGACTACAGTATTTATTCAGAAGTTTAAATGTAGAGGCTTGCTTTTTATTTTTTGTATTTTTGTAATATAGAATCACTTAGTGCTTGAACGTCTAAGGGTGAGTCTAACTACAGAAATTCTAGGAACTGGGGCAAGAAACTGCTTTGCTTATGACATCTCCTTAAAGAATTGCTTCAAAATTAAAGAAAACCACAAGTAAATTTTTCTTCTTCTCAGTGTCTTCTCAGGCTGTGACTGAAATGACCTTTTATCCATACTCTATCCCACTCTACTTCCTGGGTTGCAGTTTGCTAGTTAAGTTCTTAGGGCCTGCCTGGGGGAAGATCATCCTGACTGGACTGTCATTAGTTGCCACATCAGCCAGGTTCTGGATTCGAGGAGGTGTAATCACTGACTTTAGAAAGGAAGACTTCTCCCTTTCAACATTTCCAGTTAGAACAGGGAACTGTGCGTTAGAGAGATTATACCTCATGTGTTATTTCTCCCAGGCTCAGGATATTTTTCTAATGCAAGAAGTGGAGAGAAGTATGTGGAGGGGAGGACAGAAGTAGTTTTTGGGTTTCATTTATCTTATCACTTCTTTCCCTCAGGATTGCCTTTGTTTATACTGTCTCTTCAGGTCAAAATTTCCTCCAGCGGAAAGCATGCATACACACAGGAATACTCATATCGGGACTTCCTTCTCCTTATGTTTCCATTTGCTGATTTGGCTTTCTTGTCTGTTGCCTGATCTGAAATGAGGGCTAGGGTACTTAACCTGCCTTCTGTGTTTCTGCTGGGTAGAAAAGAAATTTCTTTTTCCTTTTTCATGTTGGGAATTGAATGCAGAAACTCATACCTGCTAGGTAAATGCTCTTCCATTGAGCTACATAAAAAAAGATATATGGAGGCAAATATGTTAGGACTTTTCCCCTCTGTGGAAGTAGAACTAGTAACATCACATTTAGCATCTGTCTATAATTTATGATTGGGAAAGAGGTTAGCCATGAATGTTTGATATCTTCAATGAAATCTTGTCACCTATGTGCAGGTACAAATCAAAAAAACCAAGCAAGCCAGTTAATTTTATGTTTAGATTTGGGTAATTTGGGTCACTCCTTTTAACTTCCTGGGTTCTTTTTTGCTTACCTGTGAGGTAAAGTAAGCATACACAGTATAAGCCATCTTCTGAGTAAAAGCTAAAAATTTAGGAGAGTAGCATTATGTTAATATAATGAAATAACCTCACTTCATGATTTTGTGTGGTGTTGATGTCATATCTATTGGTTTTCTCTAAATGGGAGATTAGTGGAGGAAACCTTTTCATGTTCAGATTTTTCAAATATTGGCCTCTGGCACAATGGACCCCAAACTCCGGTCTTAGCCGGAGCTAAGTATGCAGGGTCTGATACTCAATCTCTTCTTAACTGAATAGCTCAGAACATTACACAGGATATAAGGGATGAGGCTAGTGAATGTCTTCTGGTGGTTATTCCATTCTGTTTAAATCTGATAAAACTCTTTAGAGTTTCATTGGTAGTAGTGATCACCATATTCGGGAATGTAGCCCAGACATGTTTTGTTTGGCTGGCATACTGTTTTTTATTTTAAATAGAATGATTTTAGAGAGCATTTATACTGATTTGTCACAGATCTTACCACACCCTCTGCCACATGCACAGCCACTTATGAGATATATCTTTACTTATTTGGTCTTTGAAGACATTGAGTGCATGATTCTTATTTTAAACCAAATTAAATGGGACGAAAGTCTCTGCAAAGGTTTATCCAGCAGGGCTCTGGAAACTTGACCCATTCTTGTTTTCTAAACCTGGGTTTTTCATCATCAGCAAGATTAAAACTTGGAGCAGATAATGCTGTTGTATGGGTTTGTCTTGTTTAACAGCCTCCATGGCTTCTGTCTAGAAGCCAGTACTGCATTCCCCCCCCCCCCACCACTTGAAGTAACCCCTATAGTCCATCAGACTTGCCAGATGTTTCCTGAGGGCAGTATTGCCCTGGTTGAGAGCCAGGTGACAGATTTTTAGATGGCCTGAGAACTTTGAACATTTAACCAGGCTTGCATATCTAGGGGTAAATTGGATTTCATTTGGGAAACTGAACTACCCTGCTGTTTTTATTTATTTGGGCAGTTGGTTAGAGCAAAGTAAAGGTCAGTGGATTAGACCCGTTGGGGTCATTTCTTCATTCTTCCATGACCACAGCCTGGGAGGCCAGCCACATTTTAAGGACATGTCCTTGGTCACAACAGGGGACTGTGTGAGACACTGATGCTGTGTAGGGGTAAGCCTACCAGAGCTAGTGGGTAAACAGCTTTGAAGCCCATGGTCTGGGTTGGTAGGTCAGTAATGTTATCTCTGGGTAAGGAGGCTGAGGCCAACTCTGTCATTATTGCCAAAGGGCCAAATGCTTTAAAAAAAAAAAAAAGGCAATATGTTTTCAAAATGACAGCCTATCTCAGATCAGCACTGTGGGAAGAGCTCTGAAAAGGATTAACAGCGTGATGTTCCATTTTAATTTTTTCCTTTCCCAAACAAAAATGTCTTTTAAACTTGCCAGTAAAACTTGATCTTTGGCAATAATCAAACCTACTTATTCAGTATACAAATTGAAAAGGTTTTAAGGTTTTAATTAACCAATCCAAGTTTTTTTTCTTTCTCTGAAGCAATTAATGTAAAGACAATGCTTTGAAAAACAGCTTTGGTTAAAATATAAACTAAAATTTCTTTTCAGAAGAGAAAATGGGGCCTTGAGTGGTTCCACCTCCGTTCTCTGGCTGCTCTAGCTGTGCTTCTGGTTTCCTATAATGGATGGATACCAGGATTTTCCATGGTAGATTTAGGAGGCTGATTCAGTATGCTGGGGACTCATCAGAATTCTCACCCCTCTTCAGTGTGATTCTGATATTTCCAAAGACTGAAATTATGGGAAGACCAAAAGATCTTGGATATAGTTGTAAATATGTACTGGTTGGTTAAACATTTACTTTTGTTTTATTTTTATTTTATGTAAAATAAAACATTTTGTGTGAATATTTATTTTTGAAGTTTGAGCTTGTGACAAGATCTTTTAGATATGAGATAGTATGTATTAATCCACTGGACCTAATGTTTCCAATCAGCTTGAAGTTTTATGGTACTTTGACTGGTTTATCTAGAAAATCTGTAAGTTACTCTTTCCTGAAGATGCCTCCCTAAGAGGAATCCATGTATATTTTAACTTGCAATTAAAAAGAAAAAGCAAGAGAACTATCCAGTTCCAAATTCTCAATGCTGTGATCTTCCTTGGGATAAAAAGCAAGGGAAAGAGGAAGAGTCTCTTAGTCTTTGTGCAGAAAAGGATATAGGTCATTGCACATCTAACTCTCACTCTGTGAGCTCCCTGTCAGATTTCCTTGGCTTTGTAAAGGTGGAATGGGTTTGTTTGCTGTTTCCTTCCAAGATCTGTGACAGGGGCCACTAGCACCACACATTTCCATGGAGGATCTTGATTTTGGCCCAGAATACAAATAACCAAAACAGGAGAAAAGAATAAATTGCCTGGAGGTTGAACTCAGAACTTTGTGCTTGCTAGGCATCTCTAGCCCTTTTGCCTCTCCTTCTTCCTTCCCATCCCTTCCTCTCTTCTCCCCTCCCCTCCCCCTCTTTTCCTCTCTCCCCTTTTTCTTTTTGGTGGTACTTGAGATTGAAGTCAGCGTTTTGTGTTTGCCAGGCAGGTGTTCTACTGCTTGAGCCCCATACCCGGTCATAGTTTGTTTTTGAGATAGTGTCATGCTTTTGCCTAAGCCAGCTTCACACCACAATTCTGCTCTGCCTCTTTAGTTATCACAGTGATAGCTTCCCTGCTTGGCCTAAAATAGCTAGAATTTCAAGCTGAAATCTCTAGTAAGCATAGCAGAAGCAATGAAGTGAGTGCTTTTTAGGCAAAATATACAAACTAATGCAATATACCATAAGGCATGGAAGCAACACCCTAAATGTCATTTATTTGTTCATTTACCATATAAAAAATTTTTGATTTTTGGATGTGGACATTTCAGAAAATGACTGTATGTACTTAAAGAACAGGAAACATGGGGCTAGGAGTTTGGCCTAGTGGTAGAGTGCTTGCCTAGCATGCATGAAGACCCAGGTTCAATTCCTCAGTACCACATACATAGAAAAAGAAGTGTTGCTGTGGTTCAAGTGATAGAGCTCTAGCCTTGAGAAAGCCCAATGATAGTGATCAGGTCCTGAGTTCAAGCCCCAGGACTGGCAAAAAGAAAAAAAACAAAACAAAACAAGGAAACATCATTCCCTTCTTCTTCCTTGGGAATACAGATGGCTTAGTCTACTTAACTGAAGCTCAGATCATCTTTCTTTGGCATCTGAAATAAGCAATAGAAAGGCAGCTCCTCAGTGAAAGGCTTTCCACTTGTTTTGCAAGTAGTTTTATGTTTTGCTGTTTTGGAACATCTCCATCTTTACAAAGGAATTTTTACAGCATCAGTTGTAGAAGACTATGAATCTCCTCATCATTCCCCCTCCCGCCCCCCGTATTATGCTTATGGTTAAATTGTCTACTCCTTAGTAGTAGTAGATCTTCCTCCTCCTCCTCTTCTTCCTCCTCCTCCTCCTCTTTCTCTTCCTCCTTCTCCTCCTCTTCTTTTCTTCTTCTTGTTTTCAGTCTTGGATGGCCAAGGGTTTAGGAAAAAGGTGCTCAGGGCCTGAGCACTGTCCTTGGATCTTTCTCAAAGCTACAACTCTACTACTTGAGTCTCAGCACCACTTCCACCTTTTTCTATGTATGTGGTACCAAGGAAGTGAACCTGGGTCTTTGTGCATGCTAGATGAGCACTCTACCACTAGGCCAAACTTCCAGGCACCTAGGAAAAAGTTTTAAGAATTTTAATCTGCCATGCTACTGAAAGAAAAAAAGGACAGTTAAGAAAGAAAAATAAGTGCAAAGTGGTAAACACTCCTGTAATCTTAGCTAGTCAAGAAGCAGATACAGGAGGATCAAAAGCTTAAGGCTAGCCTCAAAGATAGTGGCAAGACCTTGTCTCAGAAGTAAAGTTAAAGGAAAAGAAAAAGAAAAAAAAAAAGAAGAATAAGGGCTGCAATGATAGAGTAAGTTACAGACAATACTTGGGGAACATGCTCAAATCCCTGGTTCAATTATTAGTATCCATATATGAGTATGAGACTTCTTGGAAGGGAGCTGATGAAAATATTCTAGTTATAGGAGTAATAGTTTTATACTTGACGGATATACTAAGGTTGCTAGACTAAATTATACATTTATATAATGGAATCTCAATAAAGTTATTTTAAAGAAGGCTTAAAAAATAGACTAAGAAGAACCTCAAAAAGAGGTGGGTTTTTTTTTTCTGTTTTTGGTTTTTGGGCTTGAAGAATTATTTTTCATTAGTTATTTTATGTACATTTTAATTTTCTCTAAGCTGATACAAAACATGAACAAAAATAGTTGTCATTTAAAAAATACTACCTAAAATGTAGAGAATTGGTACATAGAAATTTTGCTTGTGATTCACACATGTAATCCTAGTTACTCAGAAGGCTGAGATCTGAGGATTGTGACTTGAAGCCTGCCATGCCAGGAACATTCATGACACTTTTATCCCGTATTAATCACCACAAAGCTGGAAGTAGACCTGTGGCTCAAATGGTAGAGTTCCAGTCTTGGGTGAACAAGCTAGGGGACAGTGCCCAGGCCTTGAGTTCAAGATCTTAGTACTGGCATGAAAAAAGAAGAAATTTTTTTTTGGTAGGATCTGGCTCATATTTTTCTTACATCTTCTAATCATAAGTTAGAATACTAGAGTCTAAAAATCTTTACTTTTACACTTGATATAATGATACACTGCAATCTTGGTGATGCATCTGGCTTAGTCACTGTTTGTTCTTAACTTGTTCCATTTGATTATTTTCCAGGATTTTTGTGCTACAAAAACCTTTGCTCTATAAAAAGCAGTCAAGTATGAACTCTTTCCTGTAAAGCTATGTGTGTTGGATAAGAAATATTTCATTCTCAAGCATTATGTAGCTAAAAGTTTCTCACATTTGGATTCAGGATCCCTTGTAAAACATTGCCTTAAAAGTTATATCACTGAGTATGTAAGTACTCATTTGGTGCCAGTGAGATTAGATCCCCATGTGCAAAAAAAGTAGGTCTTATGGTACTGTATCTATTTAAAGAGGATATCTAAGTATATTTGGTTTTATTGCTGTATAATAGCTTACCAAAAACTCAGTCCATGAGAAGTCTGGGTATTCTTGGGTGAATTCTCTGCTAAATCTCTGCAAGCTAAAATCCAAAATCCAAGCCAAAAGCTGCTTTTCTCCTGTGGGAATTCGGGAACATCTACAACTCACTGGTTGTTAGTAATTTTCTTCCTGAGGTGAAGGGCCAGAGACCTTTCTAGGTAGGCTAAGGACTTTTAGCTTTTAGAGGCCATTCATATTCTATGTCACATTAATACTTCACTGTGACTGTTTTCTCCAGCACTCAAAGTTATACATATAGTATTGGATTTGCTTATATCTTTGAACTATGTATTTTTGTTGAGTAGATTTTTGTCCTTGAAATTTTTTTCTTTTTCTTTTTGTACCGTTCTAGGTTTGAAATTGGATCCTTGAGTTCTCATATACTTTTTTGTTCAAGGCTGGTCCTCTACCAGTTCCAGCTTTTTGCACGTTAATTGGAGATAAGACTCTCACAGAATTTCTTGCTGGAGCTGACTTGGAACTGTGATCTTCAGATCTGTGATTACAGGCTGAAAAATTGTTAAGCAGAAAAGTACTTCAGTTGAGTTTTGGAAAGTAATCAGGATGCTAAAATTGAATAGGACTTTGCTAGTTATTTTGTGTTTTTAGGCTTTCCAAAGCTTTGTCCTCAAAGGACATGATAGATATTCTAAATCGTTAGCCTAAGAGTATTCTATTTTTAAAAGTGCAGCATTTGTGTTGTTTTCAGAGAGTAGCTTAATTGCTGGAAGAAGAGAGTAGTTAAATTTCATCTTTGGAAGCAAAGATAACCCTGGCTTGCGATAAATGAGGCATAATGACTTAGAGTGGAGGATGGAAACTTCTGTATAGGACTGGCTGGTAAATATTTTAGGCTTCTTGGCTATGCTGTCCTTGGCAGCAGTTTAACTCTGCCCTGACAGGGCAAAAGTACCCTAGACCGTTTCTACACAGATGGGTATAACAGTTGGTAAAGAGGGGTCTAGGTTTGGCTCATAGGCAGTTTGTGGAAAAGAACTCTGTCTTAGAACACATTGCACTTTAGAAATGTTTCATTAGTTATTTCATGAAGAATTGAAATTATGCTTCATATATAAACAATGTTGCAGATATAATTGGAATATTTAAAAGCTGGGTTTCTAATGAAACATTGTAGACTGTAGAAACTGTTTATATTATCACCATATAAGTAATCAATAGCCTGGCCTGGTAGCTCATGTCTGTAATCCTAGCTATTCAGGAGGCTGAGATCAGAGGATTGCTGTTAGAGGCAAAGCAGAAAAATCCCAATGACTCTTTTTTTCCAATTAACTACACAAAAACCAGAAGAGGTGCTGTGGCTCAAGGGGTAGAGTGCCTTGAGTACAGAAGCCCAGAGATAGTGCTTAGGACCTGAGTTCAAGTCCCAGGACACACCACAAAATAAAAATAAAAAGACTTAAGAAATTTGTATAATATATCCTATTAGAAATCACCTTATGAACTTTAAAACTATTCACTTATTTATATAAGAAACCTCTTATGAAATACCGCTTATTAAACCTACTTCCTGTTGTCATTGATTGATGATTTTGGTGTGAGAACTGAAGCATCTGGAAATGTCTGCTTATTTGTTGAATGAATGAAAGTGAAAATGGTAGCTGGGCACCAGGGTCTCATGCCTGCAATCCTAGCTTCTCAGGGGGACTGGGATCTGAGGATCATGGTTCAAAGCTAGCCCAGGCAGAAAAGTCCCTGTGAGACTCCTAACTCCAATTAGCTACTAGAAAATTGGAAGTGGCACTGTGGTTCAAATGGTAGAGTGCTAACCTTGAGCAAAAAACGCCCTCAGGGACAGCTCCCAGACCCTGAGTTCAAGTACCAGGATCAGCACACACACACACACACACACACACACACACACACACACACACACACACACACACACACACGCGCACATGCACACACGCAGAAAGTCAGTATCAAATATAATCCTTGGAGGGTCTGTTGACTCTCTCTTAAGATATGTAGTAATTACCCTTCTTTCTTTGTTTTTCCTGACAGTATCCCTTTCTCTGAGAACTACTGCTTTGCCTATCATGGGGAATTTTCAAGGCTATTCTGAAACAAAGAAAAAATTTTTAAAAACAATTTCAGTTATAAAATTAGTATGGGCTCACTGTGGGAAAAGTAGAAAAAATAGGGAAGTATATAGAAATAGACAAAAATCTTAGGACGTTTTAAGAATGGTTTTGATTACCTATTATCTACACTCAATACACCTTCAATTCAGTGTCATAAGCACAAAAATCACATGAAAAGGCCGGGAATGTGGCCTAGTGGTAGAGTGCTTGCTTAGACTGCACAAAGCCCTGGGTTACGTTCCTCAATACCACATACACAGAAAAAGCTGGAAGTGGTACTGTGGCTCAAGTGGTAGAGTACTAGCCTTGAGAAAGCCCAAGGACAGTGCTCAGGCTCTGAGTTCAAGCCCAGGAAAAAAAAAATCACATGAGATGTTATTAAAACTTGTCATAAACTTCTTAGAGGGCTTTATTTCAGTTTTTATTCTTGGTGTAGGGCAATTGTTTTTCTAATGTTTTCTATTGAAATTATTTTGAATGCTTAAAAAAAAAGTTTTAGATTTTTTTTTCTCAGAATGAGGTCTTAGCAATGAAGCAAAGGGTTTAAAGATGTGTAATTTTAGCCAAGCATGGGCCTCACGTCTGTAATCCTAGCTACTCAGGAGGCTGAGATATGAGGATCAGGGTTCAAAGCCAGCCTGGGCACTGAAGTCCATGAGACTCTTATCTCCAATTAACCATCAGAGAAGTGGAAGTGGCACTGTGGCTCAAGAGGTATGGTGGTAGCCTTGAGCTAAAGAGCTCAGGGACAATGCCCTGGCCCAGAGTTCAAGTCCCACGACCAAAAAAACCCACAAAAAACAACAACAACCAAAAAAACCAGTTGACGTTTTGGGGTAAGTACTGTGAAAGTATCCTTAGAAAGGTCCTGTCTGTTATGATTCATAGGAGTCCTTTAGAAACCTCTTTATTACTCCAGTGCTTTTGGAGAATGTTATTTTGTTTGGCTTACCTGGGATTGATCAGGCAGTTGCTAGCACATTTTATTTTCAATTTGCATATAAAATTTTTGTCAAGCAGAATTCTTCTCTTTAGGCCATTTATATATTTTCCCTTTCTCAACTGGCCTTTCTGCCTATGTATCCATTTAAATATTAACTTTTTAAACTGAGCATGCATGGTTCAATAGTAACTTTTTATGAATACAAGGAACAATCAGGAAACCCACTGGCAGAATACTTTAGGAGGTCTCTCTACACATAAGTAAAATGACTTAGCATATTTCCCTCTAATTAAGGTTCTCTGGCTGCAACTTTGCATAATTGGTTATCTTCACTTGTTCTTGCCTCATTATTTGCAGGAAAACTTCAGATTAACTCCTGTCATTTTATCACTGACTTGCATATCCTGGAGTTTGTGTTAGTGGTTTCTTACTCTTTATGCTTTGCTGTTGATGGTTAGACTGCAGGGAAGGCTTTCCTGCAGGCAGAGAGAGTTGGGAGATGATATGTGGTTTTTCCATCAGTCTAAACTTGTTTGGAAAAGTAGGGAGGTAGAACAATGAAATAATCCAAATATTATGAGGAGAGAGGGAAAAGTTTATATTGCAATGGCTTATGTGATAAAAGAAATGTTATCCCTGATCCATTTTGTTTATAAATGGTGTTGTAAAACAGATCTTCAAATGCTTAGCTAAAATACTTGCAGCATTCCCTGTACAGCACCTGATTTTATAAAATACTCTTATCTGAGTCTCATCAGCTTCATGTCAATGCATCCTAAGGGGTGGGGGGAGAGTTTCTTTTACCTTAAATACTTTAGGTTTGCTTTAACTTTACACAGAGAAATAAATCGTCTTCTAAATGTAATAAAACTAATTTTAGGTCATTCAGGAATGCCTCTATTGGAATGTTATACATTAGTTTTTAGCTCATATAGAGAAGGAAAGACAGCTTATTCATTATTATAATTCTCTTCAGATTTTAATTCTGGGAGTCTTTTAAAATTCTGTCTGTGTCTGCTTCTATTTAAAAAACTAACACAACACACACACACACACACACACACACACACACACTCATCCTGTCACACTCTGGAATGTAGATATTGGCAGGTAGGTCCCTGTGTACTGTTTGGGAGATGTGGTTTGACCCAGTGGCACAGTGGTTGCTACAAAGTATTCTCTGGAATGAGGACAAAGATCTGAGTTGCAAGTCATGTCTATATCCTCCTGAAATATTAATTTATCTTCTTCCTAGCCTGGGAAAATGGATACTTCTTCCTAGTTATTCCTTAGTGCATAGATGCAAGTCAGATCCAGGTCACTGGGCTTGGAAAGTGATGGTCAATGCGAAATTTCCAAGAATGCTAAGTGTGAAAAAAATTAGACCAGCTACTCCTGTGAGTAAACACTATCACCAATGTAAAATAGACCACAAAATGTTGTCTTAACTTTCTGCGTTTTCTTGATCTACAGTGGCAAAAGCTTGTGAAATAGCTTTAATATGAAATGGAATAATGATTATAAGTTATTTTCTGTTTCTTTCCCCTCCTCCCTACTGTGGCTGGTAAATTTCTAGATTAAAAGTAGTAGTTTTTCATTAGTGATAATTGTAGTAGTAGTTTTCCATTGGACTAAAATTATTTGGAAGAAAAAGAAGGTGGTACAAAGAAATGATCCAAATATTATCAGGGAAAGAGGGAATTTGTATTACATCGTAATATAAGCTTATGTTGTAGATTTGTCAGTTTAAGAAATATAGAACACTTCTTTGTCAATATCTGATTTAACCAGTTTCTATTACTTCCATGCATTATAAAAATTTTAGGTAGCAAATATGACTGATAGATTCAGATTGTAACTTAATGTATATAAAGGTTCACTTTCTAAAAGGACCATCTGAGTAAATTGAGTTTTGACACCCCATTTCTGAAATGTAATCTCATAAGTTTTCTTTTTTAAGATTGGTGATTTGGCTTGTGTTTACTGAAGTTCATACATGTATATTTGTCGTGTCCCCAGGCTTAAAAATAGCAAATGACCAAGTATATGCTACCGTATGTAATAAAGCTATAGTTCAATTTTGTATAGTCATCTCATTGGGAAACATGAACTCTTTCAAAGTGAGAGGTTTTGTTTGTTTCTTAAATAGTAATAAACAGAAAGCTTTTATTATCATTTGTTAAGAGGAGACTCAATACAAGTTAGAGGGTCAAAGTTCTGAATCACGTATTCCAGCTTATGTTACACAGCAAACTCTAGAGTTTTAGTGTACTGACAGTTTGGAGTTTAGAAATCAGGTTTCCACTAATCCTCACATCTTAGATGGCTGACATAGCCTGGCCCGTCAAATCCTAAGACACATGGCCCTTCCCCCACTCCCTACTCGTTGCACACCCGCAGCCAACACTGCTTATCAAATACGACATTCTTTCCTACCCAGCCTGGACATAGCCTCAGTCCTCCAAGCACATTCTGAGCCACAGCTAGCAGTTTTGGAATCTAAGTAGTTTGGCATTGGACATAGTAGAATCTTAAAAAAAAAAAAAAAAGAAAAGACTATCATTAACATTCTTTAAGAGATCAACTTACATTGTTTAATTCAACTGGAATTTTGTTTCTTTCTAGCAAAGCTTTCCAGTCTTCTAGAGTGTGGCGTTTTCTTCTTAATTAGAAAAATTAATTATTAACATTTAAAAGTGATTTCCAGTTTTGCTCATTACATTATACACGTGCATTTGGAAAAAGAAGCATGTGTGTGTGTGTTAGGAGCCTTTCTAATATTTCTTCCCCTTCTTTCACTGTCTCTCAAGAATATAAAGTAGAAGTCATTACTCTTTACTCTGTTGTCTTCATTCCCCCTTGGTATCAGTTAAAATTCCATAAAGTTGAATCAAGTTTTTGTTTTCAGAGAACTCATCAGTGTTTTCATCCTGAAAGCTGTGGAGTCTCAAGATTCCAGTGGAGCCCTCAAAGGAATCCTTTTCTTCCCTGACACCCCTTTCAACTTTACACAGGCTCTCAGATTCATGACATCTTACTTGCAGAAAGGATTCCACAGTAGACAAAGGAAAAGGAAGCAACAAAAAAACAAATGATAATTTCCACCTTGTTATCTTACGCATGATTAAATTCAGTGCCTGCACATTTTGTGTGTTACCCTACTAGTTAACGCTGAAGCTAGAATGAGGAGGCCCTTGATTGTCAGAGGACTTACAAGCCACCACTCCTTGTCCTACCTGCTGCCTTCTCCAGACCAAAGGAGCATGTAAAGTGACACCAGCTCCAGCTGTGAGCACAGCACACACTTAATATGGGAAGAAAAATGGTTTGTATTTGAATACCAGGGGACTCAAGTCTTATTTCCCTCTTGAATAGAGGGTTACTGGATGTACATATTTATAAATATTAATTTTAGTGGAATGTGAGTTCTCATTATTTATGGTCCATTGAGGGATGTGAAGCTTACTATCACTATTTTTAATTTAATTTTCTTTTGAAACAGTAGCTTATAGGACAGTCATTTAACCCCTTATATGCCTTCTCTTCAGTGCTTAGGGCCTTGTGTTGCCCTAAGTTTAAGAAGTGTCCAAGTCAATCTCACATCTTTCCCAGATTTTGCTATCTGAGCTTCAAGGCTTATTTCTCAGCAGAAGTCCCCTATGAGTTATTAAATCAACATGCCATCAGTGTATCAGTCTTACTATGATAGTTAATGTCCTTTAGGCTACCTTTTTCTGCCACTATCAGGAAAATATTATACTTCTATGTACTTTTGGCTATCTTTTCTGCCAGATATTGCTGTGAAGCCTTGTCTACTTGAGTTTATGCCCGAAGATTGGGGCTGTAAGTGACCCAGGATAATGTATGCAGGTGTCTCCTGATGGCTTGCAGAGAATGTTGTGTTAGAGCTTAACCCTTACTTGGCATGGCATCCCCTCTCCAATGTCTGTTAGTTAAGTTCTTTTGGAAGAATATGAGATGTTAAATGTTTCCTGTTTGGATTCTTCTTCAGTTGGAAGAGCCAGGCAATGTTGGTTGCTATTGAAGTCTCATGACTGGCCTCTTTCTTCCTAACCATTCAAGAAGGTTCATTACTCTGTTAATTGTAGTAAAGCAAAGCATTTGTTCTTTGGGATAGAGGAGGGGGGGGGTAAGTGAAGGGGGGCAATATGGGATTTGAACTCAGGACCCTGAGCTTGCTAAGCAGGTGCTCTGCAGCCTGAGCTGCATCCCAATCCTCATTTCTCCTTCAGTCATTATATCAGTTAGAGTCTGGCCTTGGATTATGATCCTCCTACATGTGGCTTCCTATGTAACTAGAATCACAGGCATATACTACCATTCCTGGCTTATTGGTTGAGGTGGAATCTCACTAAAATTTTTGCCTGGGCTATCTTCAAACCATGATCTTTCTGACTTCTGATCCCTGAATATCTGGGATTACAGCCATTAGCCTCAACCTCATTTCTTGTCATGTAATATGTTTTTGGTCTGAATGGACTGGCCAGTTCTAGAATTTTAATATGAATGGAGTCATACAGTACATAGTCTTCTGTGACCAACTTTTTCACTTTTTGCAATGTATTTTCAAAGACTCATTCATGTCATAGTGTATTTATACATTTTTCTTTTTATTGCCAACTAATATTTCATTTTATGGCTATATATCACATTTTTGCTTCTTCATAGACATTCGCTATTTTTTCTAGTCTTTGGAGCTTATGAGTAATGGTGTTAAAACATTATGTATATGTTTATATGAGAACAAATGTTTTTACTTCTCTTGGGTACATACCTAAGTTTGGAATGGCTGGGTCATATGGAGACTATGTTTAACACTTAGAAAACTGCCAAACTGTTCCCTATAGTTTACTGTACCATTTTATATTGCTGTAAGAAATGAAAATAGTTTCTAATTTCTTCACATCTCTGGTATTTCTTAAATTCCTAAACTATATTTTTGTTGTTGTTGCTGTGTTTATGAATTTTTTTCTCTTGGTGGGTAAGGGAACTGGGTGCTAAATAATAGTTTTGGAGGAAATGAAACAAATGAAAATCAAATAAATTATTTTCTGATTGGCTGAGTTGCAGCTTTGGAAGCCTTTCAGCCCTAAGCCTACAAACTTTCCTGTTTGACTGGATATGATATTACCAGGAATTTTACTTTCCTGCCTTTTTTTCCTCCCTGGAGAAAAAAAAAAAAAGAAAAGAAAAAAAAAGTAAGAATTATGTCTTTCCCTTTGTTAGACATAGAGGGTTCAAACAAACATACAGGGCCCTGAGTTATTAACAGTTCCACGGGAACATGGACTTGGTATATGCCTAGCATCATCTCTCTAAAATCATTCTCTTTATGCTTCCTCTGAGCTGTTCTCCACTGAAGCGTAACCTAAGAGCTGAATCAAGGTCTGTTCAGTGGGTGTTTGAAAAGAAACGGTGGCTGGATGCTGGTCAGCTAGCACAGGCTCTTGGCAGACTAGCTTCAGAACATGTCTTGCAAGCAGCAGCCACTGCAGGCTTGTAAAAGGCCTGCACCAGGCAGAAGGGTTTGCCTTATTGCCTTGTCTGAGCTCAGGATAACAAGGCCTCTCGAAATCTCCCACGGTGGTAAACACACTAGTCAACAGGTCCTGGAAATGTCCCAGTACACCAGCCAGACATGAAACTCACAGCTCTTTTGCCTTGTGTAGCAGACCTGGGAAGGAGGCTGGCTAGGATAGGGGTTGGGCTAGGCTAAGAACACCAAGAAATGTGCTGATAGGTAGGTGTTTTTCTATTGTCTTACTTTTGGTAAGACAGTAAGCTGCCTGATGATGATGATGATGATGATGATGATGATGATTTACCAAAATGACACTAGTCAAGAAGGCTCTTTTGACAGCTTTTGCATTTTCCTCCATTTTTCTTCTTTCAGAGCAAGGATATTGTAAATGATGGGTTTGTTTGCAAGGGTGGATTCTCCTTTTTGCCTCACATACCTGGTATGAGCCTGCTACTCTTCTTATTGGTAGGCTTTGTTAAGGTATAGAAGTTGAGTGTTTGCCATCTCCGTTTTTACTCCTTCCCCCTCTCTCTCCCCCCTCACCCCTCTTTCTCTCTCTCTCTTTTGTCAGGCCTGGGGCTTGAACTCAGAGCCTGAGCACTGTCCTTGGACTTTCTCAAGGCTAGAGCTCCATCACTGAGCCACAGCACCATTTCTGGCTTTTTTTTAATGTATGTAGTACCGAGGAATCGAACTTGGGTCTTGGTGCATGCTAAGCAAGCACTCCACCACGAGACCAAACACCTGGCCCAACTCCCTCCCTCCCTGCCTCTCTCCCTCCCTCCCTTCCTTCTTTTTTTTGGGGGGGGGGCGGTGGGTTATGGGGCTTGAACTTGGCCTGGGCGCTGTCCCTGAGCTCTTCAGCTCAAGGCTACTGCCCTAAGCCAAGCCCCACTTCCCATTTTCTAGAGGTTAATTGGAGATAAGAGTCTCAGGTCCTTTTGTGCCTGGGCTGGCTTTGAACCTTGAACCTCAGCTCTCAGCCTCCTGAGTAGCTAGGATTACAGGCATGAGCCACCGTGCCCAGCTTCCGAATCCTTTTTTCTTAAGCACCACTCTGCACTGAATTTCCAGAATTCTTCTCCCATACTTCTTCTACTCAAATTAAATGAGAACCTGAGTTTCTAGTTTCAGTCCATTAAGGGCTGGTCATCTCAGACACATTCTTCCAACGTTCTGCTTTATCTGTATCCTGTTTCTGTTAAAATGAGGTTTGGTGTGTGTGATAGGTTTGGGTTAATTATACTCATGTGAATTATCTACTCTTTTTTTTAAAAGCCTGTGATTTTATAGACTAGGCAAAAAAACAAGAGGATTTTAAATGCATCAATTTCAAGGGTCCATTTCATAGTTCCATGAACTACTAGGATGCTATTAATATAAAAGTTAATGTTTTGTTGGGTGCTGGTGACTCCTAGCTAGTCAGGAGGCTGAGATCTGAGGGTCAGAGTTCAAGGCTACCTCCCTACCCTCAAGCCAAGCCCACTTCCTATTTTCTAGAGTCTCAGGTTCTTTTGTGCCCATGCTGGCTTTGAACCTTGATCCTCATATCTTAGCCTCCTGAGTAGTTAGGATTACAGGCATGAGCCATGGCGCCCGGCTCCTTTAAAAATTTTTATTGACATTTTTACTTTTGATGGACCCATGATAATATCAGTGTAGTTTGTAGCAGGAGTTACCAAAGTCTGATGCTTCTTTTAAATAAAACACGTTCTATGTTGTCCATTATGGTATTTAAATGAAAACTAACTAAAATTAAGTTTTATTCAGTTTTTAAAATCAAACTAGCCAGCTTTCAGATGTTATTTCACCACTTGTGGGGTAGTTATTACTTAGCTGTGCTGGACAATGAAAGGATAGAGCGCTTCTGTCATCATAGAAAGTTCTACTGTACTATAGACATTTTTTTTTTCTGCTGTGGAAGATGTAAGCAAAACATTAATCAGGAAAACAAAAGTTTTACCTTGGTGAGTTCAGATACTGGGCGCTATCCTTTCCTGGCATAGAATGAGAATAGTCAGTAGACATGCAGTTTTGTTCCCTTGCTGTATTTTCTTTGTTTCTTAAGCATTGTGAATATTCAGTAATGAGACTTGTTTCTATATCCAAATGCAAATTGAATGCTCTGAAACAGAATACTTATGATCCTAGATTTATAATGAGTCAGTTTATGATTTTTCACCTTATTGATAGTAAATACACTTTTTACCCATGAAACTTTTGACTGAAGATAGGTTTATTGATATGTAACCTCGTTGTAAATTGAGGAGCATCTGTATAATATAATCTATCATTCCTTTCTATTAGAACTGATATTTCCAATTTTATATTTAAGCATGTGATGAAGATGAATTAAAATTGTGCTTAGAATATTGCTATTAGCCTTTTCTCTAGTAGTGCATATATGTATGATCATGTTCCACACAATACAGACTTGTCTTTGTTGGGGAGTTAGATTTCATTTCTAATGGTTTAATGCTTTGGGGACTTCTTTTTCCCCAGGGCTAAAAACCGAACTCAGGGCCTTGTACTTGCCAGGTAAGTGCTCTTTCACTGAGCTAAATTCCCATCCCCTACTTTAGGGATTTTTAAGTCTAGATAATTATAAACTACCTTTATGTTGAAATTTGACTTTATAAGTTACCAATTTATAAGCAAAAGAATTGAGCATAAAACTCAAAAGACCCCCAAGTATCACGTTTTTTGATTTGTGGAAACTAAACCTAAGCAACAAACATTCACAGACATGTACTTATATACATATAAAAGTATATATATAAATATATGTGTATACATAGAACATGATTCTGTTTAGAGGGGTGATGAGGGGTGGAGAGGGAAAAAGAAGAATGGAGGGTGAGTAATTTTAAAGAACAATTATGTATGGTATAAGGAATTGCAGTGAAAACTGTTACCAATAAGGGGTTGGGGTGAAGGGGAAAGAAAAAGTAATAGAGAGAACTGTTCTAATTAAATTATAATATATGCATATCTGGAATACCATGGTGGGCTCCTTTGTTATAATTAGTATGCACGTTAAAAAGATGAGTGACATGAAAGTAAAATAGCTTCTGCTAGAGTATGGGATATGGGTTTCAGGAGGAGAGGGGAAAGCAAGTGTGTTAAGGATTAATATGGTAAAAGTAATTTATTTGCATAGCAATCAAACCTGTTGAAATTGTTTTAGGAGTGAGGAGGGCAAAGAAGAATGCCAGGGTGAATTTGATCAGGATAACTATGCACATATGAAAATGTCACAAGGAAACCCTCCTCCTCACCCCCTTTTACAACTAATCTATGCTTTTAATAAAATATAATTGGATACAAATCTTCACAACTACAATATTATGAAGGCTTTTTGGTATTTAAAACTTTGTGCAAACTATATGACATGGATATATAACTTGCTATGGCTCAAGGAAGTTTCTAGTAAAGTAACAAAGAGAAGTAATAATTATAGACAAGGAAGAATCTTGTCTTTGTCAGTATTCTTTCATTTTCACTAACTTGAGTAAATCTCAGTGGATAGGGAATACATACTTGTGTTCATTCTAATGATGGTGTTTGGTAGTGATAGTGTCTATATTGAATTCATATCTAAATTCCTTTCCAAACTTAGGTCTATTCTATAACTAAGGTGTGATGCTAAAGATGCATTTAATATCCCCTCATTACCAGCCTATTTTCAGAAACCCTGTAGGTATGGTTTGTTGTATACGTTGTTTTTCTCCCCTCCCTCCCAACCTGTCTTTTCTCTCCTTATTCTTCTTCTCCCTTCCCCCTGCCCCCACCCTCCCCTTCCCTCTTTTCTTCTTGACTTCTCTCCTTCTTTTCTCTAACCTCCCCCTTTTCTTTCTTTCTTTCATAAATCTTTTCCTGAGGGCTGGAAAAACTTACTCTATAGCAATTACCCAGAGCTTGGCCCAGCCCTCTGGGGAGCCCCTTGGTGCACTCTGGTATCCTGGTTCTTGTTGCCCTGCTGTCTTCTTGGCTGATTAGTTATCTCTAGACCAACTATGAATTGTGTATTTTTTGTTTGTTATTTTTGTCAACATTTTAAGGTGCTAGAAGTTGAATATTCTATATTAAAACAACTTGTGCCTATTATTGAACAGTGAGCTGGCTTATGGTATGATTTCTCATTAGCCTTACTTGTTAGGCCTCCAACAATACTTTATTAGTCTGAGTTCTCCAGAGAAACAGAGCCAACAGGAAATATATAGATATGTAGGAAGGGATTTATGCCCTCCATAAACCAGAGGTTGTGTCAGATCTGGTAGGTTGACTGGGTAAAGTTACTGCTGGCCATTTTTTTCATGTAACTTACTTGTGCTTTCAGGGCTTGCTCAAGCCCATCATGTATATATTAATTCCATTTGGTGATGGAGGGTTGTTATGTACTCCCAAGTTTATGGCTTAGTGAGCCAGCTAATAGCCAGTTTACAATGGGCAGCTCAGGTTACATGGTAACGCGTTGGTTCATGGTCAAGTATTCAGTTTTCACCTACACCTAGTAGCAAGCCAAACAGTGTCTCTAAAATTTATGGGATGGCATGGCCCTGCTCTAAGTGATGTCAAGGTTCTGTAGTATCTGCAGCTGAATAGACTCCGCCTGGAACCTAAATCCTCACAAGCCATGTATGCTTTTTAGCTTTCCTTATGCTCAGCCCATCTTATGCTCAGCACCATTTCTGTGCTTGGCACCCAAGTATTCTTGATGAGGTTAGGGAAAGAGTGATTATGAAACTAAGAGTGCACGCAAAGGAGGTGAAGGGCAGAATGATGTGTTGGAACATACCTTTAGTCTCAACTACTTGAGAAAAAGAAGTAGGACAATCATGGTTTGAAGTCAGCATGCACCACAACCTAAGACCTTATCTGAAACACAGGAAGGCAGAAGGCCTGGGACATAGCTCAATTGATAGCATTATCCTAGCAAGCACAGGCCCTGAGTTTGAGAGAGACTCAGAGACTTAGTGCTGCAGAGGTGTGTATGTGTGTGTGATTATCTGTAAAATCAGAATAGTAGACAAGCAAGCCCAACATCCTTCTGCAGGATTCTCAGTTCTCTGGAACTAGAGATGCAATTTAATTTACTTATTTACCAACATGAATTAAGCCTTTTTGCTCTTTTGCTCATGAGGAGCAGTATAAGGAGAGAAAGATCAAGGAGGGAAGAAGGTACAACATTCAGTTGAGAGGCATTTGTTCTGAAAATACAGCAAGACACTTTCCCATAGAACCTGGAAATAGGTCATTGGTGCTCAATAGTGCCCCTCCAGTATACCCTTGGAATCCCTGGCTGTATGGTCTCCTACAACTGACGCGAGGATCGGATGCTGGATTTCTTTTTCCCATACTGCCTCCCATATTCTGCTAAGCACATACCACCTTTCAACAAATCTGCATTTTTTTTTTACTTAATCACTTTAATTAGGAACATTCACTTTTCTTGCTTTTTAGATACCATTTGCTTTTTGGGAGGCAGATTTTCACAAAATTAAGGACAGGGTGCCAGCAAATCATACATGACTTAAATACAACTGGCAATAAATGAGACTCACAGCCTCTTCATTTTATCTGAGTTTCATCATGTATGCCTGGGAGTTATTTTATTGTTTTTGTTTTTGAGATTCCTTTCTCCCTCCCACTCTTCTTCCTTCCTTCTGTCCTTCCTTCCTTCTTTCTCTATGCTTGGCCAAAACCTATTGTAATAAATACATGAATGTGATGAAACTATATCATTTTAAAGGATTGTAGATTGTCATGCAGAGCTGGCACTTCTAAACTCCATTCACACAAACTACGGGGTAAATGGTGTCAAAAGGGATGTGAAGTTATTTTTACCTTTCCTTATTTGTGACTGTGTTTGTGTCAGGTTCTTTTTCACCTTCTCTGCTTTAAGTAATGTGTCTAGCATTGACTGACAGAATTTCCAGTAGAACATCCAACCACTGTTTTGAATTAAAATGCCGATTTCTTCAAAATCAAAATAAAATAAAGATACATCTACTTTAGTAGATGTGTGTCATTAAGGTACTTCCTTTATATTCCTGTTTCAGCTTCTATATAGTTCTTGCAAATATTGGTATGCCTTTTAAAGGTAACCTGCTGTACAGAAATAGGCTCATGTGAACATGGAGGGTGTGGTATACCTGTTCCTTTCCTTTTCTGTCCTCTGGTTCTTACTCCTGAAAGTGTGCTTTCAGGGAAAAGAAGGGAATAGTCTCAGACTGTCCTTTACAGACCAGCAATGTAGGTCATCTAGCTACCTTACACAGTTTAACTGAGATAGCTAGCTTTGAGATTGCAGGATCTGTCTGAAGGTCCTGAAGGACTTGTTTGGGATGGCCAGGTATTAGGAGTGGAATTTGCAAGGCTAATTTGTTCTAATATTTGCTGTTCTTGCATTGTTTATTCTATATTATATTAAGCATTCAGAAAAATGGGATGGTTCAGATCTAGGCCTGGTCCCTCTCTGTGTCTCATCTATGTATTTGTAACTTCAACTTTTGTTCCATTTCATTCCCTAGCTTCTAAAATTGACCTACACTTGTTTCTTCTTGAGGGAAAGGATGGGTTGTGGAAGACAAGTGAATGATTAGCCTTCCATGTTCTGAAGTTAGACTTCTTACCTCCAGTCATTGCCACCATCCTTTGGCTCTGTCAGCAATGGGCATAAGACTGTTGTTCTTTAATGATTATGTACAGCCTTTCTGTATGTTCAAGCAAAGTGACATTTAAAAAGTGACATATATTTAAAAATACATACTTTTGTGTGTATTTATATGTATGTGTGTATATATATAGAATACACACACACATCTATATATTCTTTTGTGCTACCATTATTGTGTGGAAAATGAGTCTTCCTTTTCTTTCCCTTCTTTCTTTTGTCAGTTGTGGGGCTTGAACTCAGGGCCTGAGTGCTGTCCCTGAGCCCTTTTGCTGAAGGCTAGAGTTCTACCACTTTGAGATCCAGCTCTACTTCCAGTTTTCTGGTAGTTAATTGGAGAGATTAAAGGTCTCATGGACTTTCCTGTCTGGGCTGGCTTTGAACCACTATCCTCAGATCTCAGCCTCCTGTGTAGCTAGGATTATAGTTGTGAGCCACCAGTGCCAGGCAAGGATTACCCTCTAATTTAGTTATTAGAAGAAATGCTAGGATTACAATGTGTTTCAATGCATAAAGTTTTTCCACTTAAAAAAGCATTAGGAGAAAATCCTGGGAGGAAATATGGAACTCTCCTACCTTTGTAGAAGAGTAGGAAAATACCATCACCATTGTCATTTTCTCTGTTCATCTTCATGAAAAAAATATACAGTGGTTTTTACTGAAAAAATTCAGAATCTAATGGTCTTCCATTGCCTGTTACACATCAAGATGTTTTATATGGAGTTATATCATCCTCTTATAAAATTTAAAAATGATACTCTTGCCCAGGTTTGTATTATTCCCCGAAAATTTACAAGGAAAAAAAATAAAGGAAGGGGAAATTGTATTTTTACTATTGATTGAAAATGATTCAGAACATCAGTTGGCTTTTGAAGAAATCTGGAAATTCACTTTACTCTGACTGTTTTGTCTTCCCACACATTTTGAATGAATACAAGAGAATAACTGTAGAAGCAGAAGGCTATTTTTAGATTGCATTCCTATTTTGGGTTATTACACAGAATATTTTCCCCTAGGGTCAGGGTCCTATTTGTGTACTGTGCTTGATGGCTTTTCCATATTCTTCTCTTTACTAGAACCACCTGGAATCCAGCACACTCGTTACATATGTCAGTTCACAATCTGAATAAACTGTGTGTCTTCCTTGCCTGCCTAGTCCTTCTGTCCTTTCCCCAAAAGGTTAGGTTGTTGGTTGGGAACATTCCCAGCTTGGTGGTAGAGTACTTGCCTAGTATGCATGAAGCCCTGGGTTTGATTCCTCAGTACCATACACACAGAAAAACCTAGAAGTGGTACTGTGGCTCCAGTGGTAGAGTGCTAGCTTTGAGCAAAAGATGTTCAGGAACAGTGCCCGGGCTCTGAGTTCAAACCCCAGGACTGGTAAAAGAAAAAAAAAGGTTAGATTATATTGAACTTACATGTCTGGCTTCCATAATCTATTTCTTCTGGTTATTAGTGTGGCAGCCCATTTGTGAAATATTGTTTCCATTTTTCTTGTAGCCCCACACAACTCAATTTTCCATTTTATGTTTGGAAAACAATAGAGAAATAGTATAATGAATTCCTTTCATATGAGGAATATGTACGAATATTTATAACTCTAATTAGCCAGGAAGTCAAAATACAAAAGTAACAAACTTAGTTATAGATCTAATAATGGCGTGTGTGTGTGTGTGTGTGTGTGTGTGTGTGTGTGTGTGTGTAAGAGAGAGAGAGAGAGAGAGAGAGAGAGAGAGAAACAGAGAGAGAGAGACAGAGAGAGAGACAGAGAGAGAGAAAAAGAGAGAGAGAGATAGAATTCAGAATTCAGAGTTGTGCTTAATAGGAAAGCATTTTACCATTTAAGCCATCCTTCCAGCCCATTATTATTATTATTATTATTATTTCTTTAGTTATTTTTCAGTTAGAGTCTCTGCTGTTTTCCTTTCCCAGCCTTGTACCTTATTCCTCTTACTACACCTCCTGAGTAGCTGGGATCACACCCACTGGACAAATAGCTGTAGAGGGGTTTGTAAGGTGGGAATGGAGGAAACAATAGAAAATTGGCTTTAGGTTATTTTTAGAAAGGATTAAGGCAGAGGAGACTTCCTTATACCAACTAAGCTAGACACATCTGTTTTCAGGAAAAACTGGTCTATTTGGGGATCTATCTGCTTCCTCAAAGCTTCAACTCAATTATATGATATATATAACATTTTTATTGGAGTCAGTGTAGGAATTAACTCCAAACAATTATTTCTCAAATTTTTAACAAAAGAGTGAATAGACTAACCTTGAAGATTCTTCTCAGGTTGTATTGTACATACGAGGCATTTTGCTCAAGCTGATACATCAGTTAACTGGAAGTTACTGATTTAGTGTAGTTACCAATGACACTCCTCATCTTCGTTAAGCACAATTTTTTTTGCAGGTTTTTTTTTTTTTTTTTTTTTTTTTGTGGGTCATGGGGCCTGAACTCGGCCTGAGTGCTGAGTGCTGTCCCTGAGCTCTTCAGCTCAAGGCTACCGCCCTACCCCTGGGCCTGGCTGCTGTCCCTAAGCTTGCTCAAGGCTACCACCCTACCCTTGAGCCAAGCCCCATTTCCTGTTTTCTAGAGGTTAATTAAAGGTAAGAGTCTCAGGTCCTTTTGTGCCCCAACTGGCACATGACTTACTGGTATCTTCAAAAGTCTATAATACCTTTGATTTAGAAATTCACTTCACATGGCTCTCAAAGGGGTGGGATGTGAAGGGTAAACCCAAAAATTAAGACATGCAAATAAGATTCAAAGAAGATCTGCATTTGCTTATAATCAGTCCTGGCCTTTTGTGTATTTATTCTCCCATTTTTTGAAATCAATCCCATGGAAAGAGCTCTTCATTTAGCTCCAAGAGATGATCAACAATATTATCCTAAGCTCTAAAAACAGTAACAGTAAATAAGATGGCATAAAAACCCGTTCATTTCTTGGTTGAAATTAACCGGGTTGGTGGGGAGGGTCTTAGCATCACCTTATAGGGTAGTTTCGGTCCCTTTATGAAAGAGCAGGTATCCAAGTGGACTTCAAATGAGTCTCATCTGGTGACCATAGCAAAGCTAGACTCCTGGTACCTTTTGTCAAATGGAAGTCAAATTGTAGTTGGCAAACTGAGGTTGTAACAGGAAGCCAGAAAAACGACTGTAGCTTTTTCACAATTTATGTGCCCTTTACCCTAGAGACAGTGGTGTGTTACATGGAATATCTTCTGTGGTCTAGGTCTTTCTATCCAAGCAAACAATTGAATGATAAAAAGCAAACAATAATATTAAGTAAATTGGTAAGAGTCTTCTAAATAATATGAATTTAAGAGCATTTTACTATATGGCTTATGGGATTACCTCCATAATTTTTGCTGTCAGGAGTAACTTTTTGTAGAACTGCTGTACACTTGCTGTCAACATTTTTTTCTTTTTTTTGTCAGTTATAGGGCTTAAACTCTGGGCCTGGGCGCTGTTCTGAGCTCTTTAGCTCAAGGCTACCATAGTGGCACCTTGGGCCACAGTGGCACTTCTGATTTTCTAGTGGTTAACTGGAGATAAGAGTCTCAGGGACTTTAGTGTCCCAGCTGGCTTTGAACTGAGATCCTCAGATTTCAGCCTTCTGAGTAGCCAGGATTACAGGAGTGAGCCTCCTCTCCTGGTGCAACATTTCTTTTGCAAACTAAAATGCTACAGAGATTTAGACAAATCAAATTCAAATGTTTCTAGTAGGTCAATGATATAACTGAGGATGGGAAGGAAAGCACTCATCTTCTTTGCATGTTTACCACAAGAATACTCATCCATGTGTCTTCCATTTTTCTGCAAATAGTAGTATTGTCATTTTTTTGTTGTTGTTGGTTGTGGGGCTTGAACTCTGGGCCTGAGCAGTGTCTTTGAGCTCTTTAGCTCAAAGCTAGTATTTACCACTTAAAGCCACAGCACCACTTCCTGTTTTCTGGTGGTTAATTGGAGATAAGAGTCTCAGGGGTGTTTTTCCTGCCCAGGCTGGCTTTGAACCCTGATCCACAGATCTCAGTCTCCTAAGTAGCTAGCCACCAGCCACCAGCGCCTGGCATACTACTGTCTTACAGTTTCCACTAAAAATTTATTTTAAATCAATAAATTATAGCTATTTGTATGTGTTTGTGTTTTATATTTGCTTCTCCTCTTTGTTTTTCCTTCCTTCCTCCCTTCCTTCCTCCTTCTCTTCCTGTTCCTCTTTTTTTCATGGGAAATTGAATTTTGCTTTGGTCTTACATCTACTTTTGATATAAATCACAAACCCATGATATATTTCTTAATTCTCTATGGAAAATGACTGCAAGTAATAATGATGAAACATGGCAAATGACCCTGGCCTGGCACTGATGTTGAGAAAGAGTAGGGAGCAGTCTGAGCATAAAAATAAATAAATAAATAACTGAGCATAAATTGTTGCTTCAGGGGAATAAAAGTCTTATGTTAATAGAATGTCCAGCTATTTGGCAATTTATGAAACCACATTTAAAAACAAATTTATTATTATTTTTAAGGAAATGGTTCTAGTGGTTAAGAGATTGGCTCTGGAGCCAGGCAGTCTTGAAATTTCACTTGCACCATTTATTACTGTGCAACCTTGGGCGATTATATTTGGAGCCTTTAATTCTCATTGTAAAACAATGTCAGTAAGAAAAACCACACTATAGGCTTCTAGTTCGAATTTGATTAGGAAATCCACCAGAAGAACTCAGTGCCTACACTGTAATATGTGCTTGACAAACTAGCTGCTCCTATGTTATTAGTTAACATAGATCCAAGAAAGCATATCCATAATCATTGCAGTGGGCTGAATGTTTGTATCCCTTCAAAATTCATACGTTGAAATCCTAATCTCAGTGTGGTGGTATTTACAGTGAGGCCTTTGGGAGATAACTTAATGGTAATGGGGCGAAGAAAAACTTGTGAAGTGACAAGCACATTTACATTGATAAAGGTGCTGTTTACTTAACAAAGGGAACCAGATAGTGAGCCAATTCTCAATACTGTATTGGATTTCTCCAAAGTACTGCCACATATAGGTTAGCATCTCAGCACCTTTTTTATCTTTTTTTTTTTTTTTCTGTAGCCTGTTGCAATCTGGTTACAATCTTCTGTGTCTATTACCATGCAGATCTACCCTCAGGAGAGTTTGTTCTACAGACCCAAGTTCTGTTTTGGTGAAGCCTAGCTGATGTCTCACCTCCAGGATCTCTACTAATCATGATTCTTTCTAAATTTAGACTGCTTATGGAGAGTCCTGATTTTATCAGACCAACTCTTCCTTTTGTCTTTCCTCATAATGCCTTTGAGTTCCTTTATACTTGGGTCTAAAAATGGAAAGCTATCTTTCCAGGTTTCATAAATCCCTTTAAAATGGGAGAGGACATTAAACAAAGGAGCCAGTCATCATCTTGTTGAAATTCTCAACCCTGAAACCGTTCTCCATTTAAATTGGAGATGGCCAACTGAGCCATGTGGTATATCTCTGCAGGCATTAGAGGAACACTGATTTTCATCCAAGCCAGCTAACCGCTTTGAAAGAACTTGAGTGGAGCATGTGTGCAGCTGGCGTACAGAGGTGGAGCCAGACCTCACTTCATGAGTTGAATAATCTAGCAGACTTAGGAAAATAGGCTTAATTAGGCTTAATAACAGGAAATTCCCTTTCTTAAAAAAGAATCTCATTTTAAATGGTCACTTTATGTCTTTGCAATGAGAAGTACACTGAGTCATTTTGGGGGAAGGGAAGCCAGGGTGGGTGGGGGATTATTGCCTGTAGCAGAAACTGTCTCTAACAGAGTGTTCTTTCTTGAGCTACTAGGCATTTGAAGCTTCAGGTACTTTTTAGCAGATCAAAAAGTTGTAGCAGAATATTAATTTTCTATCTAGTATTATTTTAATAACTAGAGATGAGAAATCATTTGAATTTTGAGCTGTCCCTCACTTATTACTTAATGACCTAGCTCTTGATATTCCCATTCACTTCCTCTGCTTCCCCCACATCTTGGTCTCCCTCCCCTCTTCTCATCTCTCATACTGGGGTTAGAATTCAGGGCCTTATGCTTGCTAGATCGCTGCATTACTACTTGAGTCATGACTCCAGACCTTTTTGTTTTAATTATTTTCTTAATTAGGATTTCACATTTATACATTAATGATTGGTTTGGCTTGAGCTGTGATCCTACTTATGCTTTCTTTATAGCTGGCCTAGCAGGCACATGCCACCACGTCCAGTTTTTTTTGGGGGGGAGGGGCAGTTCATGGAACTTGAACTCTGGGCCTGAGTGCTGTCCCTGAGCTGCCCAGCTCACATCCAGCTTTTCTTAGGGATCAAGATGGAGTCCTGAAAACTTTTTGCTTGGTTTAGCCTAAAACTCTGATCTTCTTCATGCCTGCCTCTAAAGTAGTTAGAATCACTGTCAGGAGCTCCTGGCTATACCCAGCTAATTCCCCTTTCTTTTATCTACCATGCTTTAGGTACACTTGCCACTTTTTGTTTTTGACCATGCCTCAGTTTTCCTATCCTCAAGCTTTTGATCTTTGGCTGGAACAATGTTTACTTTGATTTTTTTTGGCATGGCTGGCTTGTCATCATCTAATTCCCTAGGCATCTTCCCAGACCTCATCTTCATTTTGCATCTTTTAGGGAATCACCACCTCTCTGGTATCTCTGACCACTTGCTAAATATCCTGCTTTATTTATCTGAAATTAGAGTAACTGTGCTTGTCTGTGTCCTCTCAGTGAAGACAAGGACTTCATCTTGTCTGATTCATCCCTGTATGTCCAGTGCCTAGACCAATGCCTGAAAGAATTAGACATGTTCTTGCAAAATGAATGAAGTGCTCTGTTTCCAATAAGTTTTCTTTTTCTTTTCCTTTTCCTCCTGGTACTAGGGCTTGAACTCAGTGCCTTGGCACTGCCCCTAAGCTCTTTTTGTTCAGGGCTAGCATTCTACCACTTGAGTCACAGCCCCACTTCCAGCGTTTTATTGGTGACTTAGAGATAATAGCATTATGGACTTTCCTGCCTGAGCTGGTTTTCAACTGTGATCTTTAGACCTCAGCCTCATGAGTAGCTAGGATTACAACCTTGAGCCATTGACGCTGAGCATGCAAAAAATATCTTGAAACTTCTTGTTTCATGCTCTGAATGTAGACCTGGGTCATCAAATTCTCTTTTCTTTCTTTTTTTTTTTCTTCTTTTTTTGCAAGTCCAGGGGCTTGAAGTCAGGGCCTGGGCACTGTCCTTGGGCTTGCTCAAGGTTAATGTTCTATCACTTGAGCCACAGCACCATTTTTGGCATTTTCTGTGTATTTGGTACCAAATAATTGAACCCAGGGCTTAGTACATGCTAGGCAAGCACTACTACTAGGCCACTAAACTTTTTCTGTAAGCTATCTAAATAGTGTTTTAGGTTTGGTGGTCAAAAGATCTCTGGAGCTACTCCTAAAGAAACTGTAAACAATATACACACATTTGACTTGACTGAGATCCAGTAATTTTTTTTTTTTTTGCCAGTCCTGGGGCTTGAACTCAGGGCCTGAACAATATCCTTGGACTTTCTCAAGGCTAGAGCTCTATCATTTGAGCCACTGAACCACTTCTGGCTTTTCCTATATATGTCGTACCAAGGAATCAAACCCAGGTCTTCATGCATGCCAGGCAAGCACTCGACTACTAGGCCAAACTCCTGGTCCAAGAGATCCAGTAAATTTTACTGATAAATATTTTTGTGAGGTAGAGGGCTATTTAACTCATGGGCTGTAGTATGCCCATTTCTAGTATAGAGTCAGCCAGTTTTAATGTGTATATATTGCAATCTTGAAAGGGTTGAAGAGTTGAAGGGTTGCTGTCTGAACCCTTGGTTTACAGCTGGTATTAATATATTTTATTCTTGCTCTGCTAGAAAAGAAGGTGTCATACAAACTATTTGTAGCATGATAGAAAAATTCCAGAAGACAGACATCCCACAGGTGATAGATCACATTTTAGAGACTTCTTCTAAATATGAACAGGTCAAGTATTGGAAATCCCAGGAACATGAAAAGCTAAAGAGTTTATTTTGACCGTCCTTGGTGAAGCCAGCCCAACATAGGATTTAGTTTAAGCTAATGTGGAATAATTTATGTAAGTATTAAATTGAGGAATGGGATGATCTGAGATTGAGATCATGGAGTGCTTTATATATATTTTTTCCTTTAAAGGAAGAATAAACTCAAGGATACTGATGTCATTGGGCATGCTTTTGTAAATTTGAATTTATAAAATGTGTTGCGCCAACATTTGCACAGTCCTTATTTTCTTTATTAAGATACTCTCACGTGTTTGAACTTCCCTGGTAGCCAATGAGGCTGCTGGTCCTTGGACCTTCTCCCTCCTTTCCATAGCATGAAGAACCACGTAGTCACTGTTCTTGGTGAGCTTTTCCAGACATTTGGAGGACCACAGATTTCAGCTGGAGCTGGATGCACAAAAGACTTAGTGGAATTGTAACTGTCCCAATAACTCAATACTTCAATAACCCAATACTTCAATAATTCCATTTGAGTGATTTTTGTGCTGTAGACTTTTCTTGGTAGTGCTGTCTAAAGCATTCAAATGTTGATGACACAAGAGTCATCTATTGCAAACATAATTAAATGCTACTTGTCTCATCAATCTTTTCAGGAAAGAACCACTAACCCCTGACATACCTTTGTTAGGTAATTCTGCATGGCATGGAGAAAACACTCACCTAGAATCATACCTCTATTATGCTGCTTAGAAGTCGTTGGCACTATGTTGGATACTTAGGGGCTCAAGGTAGTTACTTCTCTAAAAAGTACTAATAAAATAGGTATCTGATTGCTGGTGCCTTTTCACTCTCTGGGTTGCTGCCCATACAAAAGAACTTAGGAAGCCGGGGCCGGGAGTTTGGCCTAGTAGTAGAGTGCTTGCCTAGCATGCACGAAGACCGGGGTTCGATTCCTCGGTACCCCACATACGTAGCAAAAAGCTGGAAGTGGTGCTGAGGCTCAAGTGGTAGAGTGCTAGCCTTGAGAAAGTCCAAGGACAGTGCTCAGGCCCTGAGCTCAAGCCCAGGACTGGCAAAAAAAAAAAAAAAAAAAAAAAAAAAAAAAAAAAAAAAGAACTTAGGAAGCCATATTGTTTCATTGTTATGAAATGAGATGCCCTCCCCCTAGCTTTACTACTTCTAGTTCCTTTACTTAAATGTGAGCAACCTATAATTAGGACATTTGGCTATTACTCAAGTGAGACCCTCTCGCTTTACATGTTACATCTATGTCCAGCCAAAGGACAGTTATGCCCAGTAAGAAAACCCTGTTTTTATTTTCTCACCTTCCTCAACTGGTTTGATGCCTCTCCTGTGCCCCTTTATTTTGCATGTTTGATGGTAGAATTTTTCAGTTTCTTCACTTTTCCCTTGATTTGCTGTAACTGCACTTCCCTTGTCCTTCCTTCCTGTTTCATCCAGTCTTATCTTCTTTTGCTGGGGATAGAATTAAAGATGAAGGATTACAGTTTCAGACTGTGAATTGTTGTTGAGAAAGGGACTGGATGTCCCTATTTCTAAAATCTTCCCAATGAGCAGTGATAGTTTACTTATTTACTTATTTTTGCTTTTACACTAGTTCTTCTATAGAGCCCCCCACCCCTCACACACTACTGCAAACGATCACTCTCTCCATATATAAATTATATATTTTCCAAGTCAGTGTTGCACAACATGTTCTCTCCACTGAAATCAACAGAAGCCTTTTACTTTATAAAATTCTATAAAAATCTTAGACAAAAATGTGTGGAGGACTAGAAAATTTTCTTTTTTAATGACTTCTGGAGCAACCACCACAAATTCTCTTAAGCTTAAACACTTTCTCTATCAGCAGAAAGAAAACATTGGTTTTTGAAACTTGACTAAAATTCTCTGTGTTTTGTAATGCTTGAGCCAATTAATTTTGTGAGTTTTGGGGTTTATAATAGCATACCAGTTATACTTGGTAATATATACAACAAGTGAAAAAACAAACTAACTATTTCTTTATGTTTCTCTTGAATAAGGAATGCCTGCAATACAGTAACATTTTCCTTCTCAATCATGTAATTAAAGACAATGGAGAATTCTGTTGCCTTGGAAGTAATTCAAACATTGGAAACTGGAGGAGTTTCCTTGTGTCCTCTACTTGTACTATTTAGCATCTCAAAGATTGAAATGGCAGTTTGGCAATTGGTAGAAATAATTGGGCTGTTCTACTCCTCCATTTTGATTCTAGATTTGGAAGTTCTAGATTCTAATGTAGAGCTGTGTGTGTGTGTGTGTGTGTGTGTGTGTGTGTGTGTGTGTGTGTGTGTGTGTGTATGCCAGTATGCCAGTATGCCAGTATGCCAGTACTTGAACTTAGGTCCTGAGCACTGTCTTGGCTTTTTTGCTCAAGGCTGATGATGTCCTGCCACTTGATAGCTTTATTTCTGTTTCCTTTTTGGTGATTAATTGAATATAAGAGTCTCCTGGTCTTTTTGAACAGGCTGATTTTGAACCATGATCTTTAGATCTCATCCTCTTCAATAGCTTAGACCACAGGCATGATCCATCAGTGCTTGGTCTTAAGATATGGTATTATTCTGAGGACCCAATATCTCAGATAAGTTAAAGAGATTGATGGAGCTTTAGGGCAACAGTGGGAGATTTAGGGAAATACTTAGAGCTTGAGCTTCTGACCCTGTTAGTGTCATCACAGCCTAAATGTTAGTGGCCAGGAAATCTCCGAGGGACAATGTATACTTGTGTGTTTATTACCTACAGAGTAGCCATTCTAGCAGACTTCACTGCTTTGTATAGATCTGAATTCTGTTATCAATGTTCCATATTAGAGTGTTGGGACATATACTTACTGGGACCACTGAAGTCCTTTTGAAAAAAAAATTCCCCCCTCCTCCAGAGTGAGGCACTCCTCTGATACTTTATGGACTACAAAGTCTTTCTATTCAGTTTGATGATGGTTTTGTGAGTGCTAGGTCCATGCAGATCAGTATTAATTTAGCCTGTGACTTAAGGGTGGTCTCTACATATCTCTTCCTGAGCTGTAGTGGTCTGAGCCTTCCTGACCTTTTATCTCTGACCTCCTGACTCTAAGACCCCCTGCACTCCTTGAGTTTCTTCTTCCTGTTTGAGCACTGGAGTAGTAAACTGGGCTGGCCTTAGTATCACAATCCTGTACTGCTTTTACTCAGTGGGTGAGTGCCCACTCTTCTAGTAAATGCAGTGGAAGGGCAGTTCCCATAGCAGTTAACCCTTCATAGATGGAAGAGGATGTCTAGGGCCTTATCTGAAATTCCAAACATTCGCATCCCAAGAGGCACTGTCACCTGCTGTCTTTCTGCCTCCTACCCTCAGTACTTCACATTCAAGGGAAGTTACTGGCAAGGTGAATTGTTTGAAGCAAGAATTGTTTCCTGTTGAAAATGAGGAGAAAATCTGCTTCCCCACCCCCACCCTCCACACACATACACACTTTCCTTTCCCACAAAGCCAAAGAACATCTGGAGTCTAACAAAGCCAAGAGTTCATATGCCTGTGAACCAACTAGGCCCTGTAAGGGCAAAGTCCACATCTGTTTAGTTCATCCTTATATATCAAGATGGGGAGAGAGTGCATGCTCATTATTAAGTCCTTGAATGAATAAGTGAATGAAATGTTCAAATGAAATGTTCAAATATATATATATAGTGAATTGCAAAATTGGGATTTGTCTATGTGTGGGAAGTAGATAGATTTTGGCTGCCTATGAAGTATGAAGAAAAACCAGTTTGATGTGCACGTATGTGTTCAGGTTGATGGAATGTCTGTGGACATATTTGTTCTGGTTGCTTTTCCAGTATGAGCAAGTATAGCCGTAGCCACCATATTTTCCACAAAGTGGGTGGTTTGTATGTGACACTACCTAGTAAGGCAGGACAGTGATTATAAGAGGAAGAATCCTGACAGCCAGTAGTCAGGTTAGCACAAACATTTGTCACAGGTCTCTTTAATGCTAACAAAAAAATGCAGACCCAATGAAAACAGATCTTCCTGGGTGATTTCCTTTTGTGGAATGGAAACTAGCATCTGTAAGGTAACATATTTTCGGGAGGAAAATGATAAGGTCTAGGGAAAATGTGATAATATATATGTAGAAATCAAGAAATAATGAATAAGAGTGAAGCATTTTTCTCTATTGGTCAGGTGGATTGAAATACAGAATATGATTTTTTTTTACTTTGCTATTTTGAGGTCTCTTTTAATTATGGACTACCTTTTATTTGGCATTAATTTTGTTATCCTTTGGAAGCTCATTAGCAATATTTGCCTTTATCTTTTCCTATTTTCAAATAATCTATTTTGACAGTATTTAGCCTTCTTTATCCTTCCTTCCCAGTTCACGCCCTGTTCTGTCTTTATCTTCATGATCTGGTACTCTTTTGTAATTTATACTTTCCATTATTGAATTTGACCACTTATTTAAGGTTGAGTGTAACAGGATATAGTTTACTTCTGTTTCTATAATGTTAAAATCAGCTTTTAGAGAGCAAGACTTAGAATCTGAAGTAAATTCATTCCAATTGGGTGAAAGTTCCTAATAATTAAGTACTTTTAAATAGATATTTTTTTTAGTCTTGTATGTTGTATAGATTTGCTAACTGGGCAGTGGACATTATAAAGATATAAATATTTACTTCTGTTGTAAAGAATACAATGTTATATCCAATTAAAGTAAGGAGCTGTACATCTTGTTACGATAGTGATGAGTTTGGTAATGACACTGATATTCAGAATCATCATTAGTTTGGTAGCCTCCCCTTTTCTGCTCTTTCTGAATTGTTTACAAGTTTAAAGAAAGAAAGTCATTGTTTGTACTAGTGTTTTTTTTTTTTCTGTTTTTCTGTTGGACCAATTGTTTTTCTTTTTTAAAATTGTTTTTCTTTTTAACATTGTATGATAAATTTCAGGCATGAAGGCATCTTATAAACCATAGTCAGATGCTAGATAGGCCTTGATCATGGAAAACCTTAAGGATATTGTTTATCTCTTAGGCTAATCAAGGTAATGAATAGATATAAAGTGTATTAGAAAATGAAAAGGGAGCCAGGTGCAGTGGCTCATGCCTATAATCCTAGCTACTCTCAGGAGGCTGAGATCTGAGGATCACTGTTCAAAGCCAGTCCTGGCACAAAAGTCTGTGAGACTCTTATCTCCAATTAATCACTAGAAAACTGGAAGTGGCACTGTGGCTCAAGGGGTAGGGCAGTAGCCCTGAGCTGAAGAGTTCAGGGACAGCACCCAGGCCCAGAGTTCAAGCCCCATGGCTGACCAAAAAAAAAAAAAAGGATTAATAAGTAAAAGGGTTTTTTTTTTTTTTTTTTTTTTGCCAGTTCTGGGCTTGAGCTCAGGGCCTGAGGACTGTCCTTGGATTTTTCTCAAGGCTAGAACTCTACCACTTGAGTCTCAGCACCACTTCTGGCTTATTCTAAGTATGTGGTACCAAGGAATCGAACCCGGGTCTTCGTGCATGGTAGGCAAGCACTCTACCATTAGGCCAAACTCCTGGCCAAAAGTTGTTTATTTTTAAAAAATTTGCCACTATGATTTTCATGTGTCCAATGTTAAGCATATTCATATTGTGAAAAAGTCTCTAAAACTTTTCCATTTTGCAAAACTGAAATTCTGTGCTAATTATGTATAGAAATTTAATTAATTTATGAATTTACTTTATATGTATATAACTTAATTAAATCCTCATTTCCTCCCTCTTTTTAGTTCCTAGCAACCACCATTGTAGCTTTGGGGTCCATGGATCTGACTACTTTAGATAATTCATATAAATGAACTTTTATTTGTATTTTTGTTAACAGCTTGTTTTACTCAGCATAATGTCTGAAATTCTTTGGATATATTTCTAGAAGCAGGTTTGCTGAATCATGTAGTAATCCTAGTTTTAATCTTTTTTGTAAAATCATCATACTGTTTTCTGTAGTGGTTGTACCATTTTACAGGCTTCATGATCTTTGCAAGTTTTTCCATGTGCTCATCAGTACTGTTTGCTTGTTTCTTTTGGTAGTAGTGAAGTATGAAGTGATCTTGTATTGCTATGGTTTACGTTTATAATTAGCATTATAATGAACATTTTTTTTAATGTCTATGTTGGCTATTTGTATGCTGGCTTTGGTGAAATATCTACGCAAG